>NC_053165.1:25894635-26253802 GCF_016835505.1 Polypterus senegalus
AACTCCTCCACTTGGGGCAGGATCTCTCCCCAACCCTGAGAGGGCACTCCACCCTTTTCGGCTGAGGACCATGCTCGGATTTGGAGGTGCTGATTCTCATCCCAGCCGCTTCACACTCAGCTGCGAACCGATCCAGAGAGCTGAAGATCACGGCCTGATGAAGCAAACAGGACAACATCATCTGCAAAAAGCAGTGACCCAATCCTGAGTCCACCAAACCGGACCCCTTCAACACCCTGGCTGCGCCTAGAAATTCTGTCCATAAAAGTTATGAACAGAATCGGTGACAAAGGGCAGCCCTGGCGGAGTCCAACTCTCACTGGAAGCGGGCTCGACTTACTGCGGCAATGCGGACCAAGCTCTGACACGGTTGTACAGGACCGAACAGCTCTTATCAGGGGTCCGGTACCCCATACTCCCGAGCACCCCCACAGGATTCCCGAGGGACACGGTCGAATGCCTTTCCAAGTCCACAAAACACATGTAGACCGGTGGGCAAACTCCCATGCACCCTCCAGGACTCTGCTAAGGGTGAAGAGCTGGTCCACTGTTCCGACCAGGGAAAACCACACTGTTCCTCCTGAATCCGAGGTTCACTATCCGACGGACCCTCCTCTCCAGAACCCCGAATAGACTTTTCCAGGGAGGCTGAGGAGTGTGATCCCTCTATAGTTGGAACACACCCTCCGTCCCCTTTTAAAGAGGGGACCACCACCCCGTCTGCCAATCCAGAGGCACTGTCCCGATGTCCATGCGATGTTGCAGAGGCGTGTCAACCAAGACAGTCCTACAACATCCAGAGCCTTAAGGAACTCGGGCGATCTCATCCACCCCCAGGGCCCTGCCACCGAGGAGTTTTTTGACCACCTCGGTGACTTCAGTCCCAGAGATGGGAGAGCCCACCTCAGAGTCCCCAGGCTCTGCTTCCTCATGGGAAGGCATGTTAGTGGGATTGAGGAGGTCTTGAAGTACTCCCCCACCGACCCAGCGTCCGAGTGAGGTCAGCAGCGCACCATCCCCACCATATACGGTGTTGACACTGCACTGCTTCCCCTCCTGAGACGCGGACGGTGGACCAGAATCTCCTCGAAGCCGTCCAAAGTCGCTCTCCATGGCCTCTCAAACTCCTCCCATGCCCGAGTTTTGCCTCAGCAACAACGAAGCCGCTTCCGCTTGGCCTGCGGTACCTATCAGCTGCCTCCAGAGACCCACAGGACAAAAAGTCCTATAGGACTCCTTCTTCAGCTTGACGGCATCCCTCACGCCGGTGTCCACCAACGGGTTGGGGATTGCCGCCATGACAGGCACCGACCACCTTGCGGCCACAGCTCCGTCAGCCGCCTCAACAATAGAGGCACGGAACATGGCCCATTCGGACTCAATGTCCCCACCTCCCTCGGGGCGTGGTTGAAGTTCTGCGGAGGTGGGAGTTGAAGCTACTTCTGACAGGGGACTCTGCCAGCCGTTCCCAGCAGACCCTCACAACACGTTTGGGCCTACCAGGTCTGACCGGCATCTTCCCCCACCATCGAAGCCAACTCACCACCAGGTGGTGATCAGTTGACAGCTCCGCCCCTCTCTTCACCCGAGTGTCCAAGACATATGGCGCAAGTCCGGCGACACACCACAAAGTCGATCATCGACCTGAGGCCTAGGGTGTCCTGGTGCCAAGTGAACATATGAACACCCTTATGCTTGAACATGGTGTTCGTTATGGACAATCTGTGGCGAGCACAGAAGTCCAATAACAAAACACCGCTTGGGTTCAGATCAGGGGGGCCATTCTTCCCAATCACGCCCTTCCATGTCTCACTGTCATTGCCCACGTGAGCATTGAAGTCTCCCAGCAGAACGAGGGAATCCCAGAAGGTATGCCCTCTAGCACTCCCTCCAGAGACTCCAAAAAGGGTGGATACTCCAAACTGCTGTTCGGCGCATACGCACAAACAACAGTCAGGACCCTTCCCCCACCCGAAGGAGGGAGGCCACCCTCTCGTCCACCGGGGTAAACCCCAATGCACAGGCTCCAAGTTGGGGGGCAATAAGTATGCCCACACCTGCTCGGGGCCTCTCACCGGGGGCAACTCCAGAGTGGTAGAGAGTCCAGCCCCTCTCAAGGAGATTGGTTCCAGAGTCTAAGCTGTGCGTCGAGGTGAGTCCGGCTAGATAGAGATACCTCTCGACCTCGCACACTAGCTCAGGCTCCTTCCCCTTCAGAGAGGTGACATGAGGTGTTGAACCGCTCTTTGTCTCATCCCTCACCTAGGACCAGTTTGCCTTGGGTGGCCCTACCAGGGGCATAAAGCCCCGGACAACATAGCTCCTAGGATCATTGGGACACGCAAACCCCTCCACCACGATAAGGTGATGGCTCAAGGAGGGGTGAGTTGATGTTATTTTGGAAAAATGTAATTGGATAGGACTGGGGAGATTTGTTGGGCTGAATGGCCTGTTCTCGTCTAGACTGTTCTAATGTTCCCAATTACTCTCCATACACATTGCTAATTAAAAGATCCAACTAAGTGTACCTCAAACTCATGTTTTGACACTTCTGATCTCCTTATAAAGGCTAAGAGCAGTCAGAGGGGCCCGCACCCTTAGGCTTAGTAGAAAAGAAACAAAGAACATAACTTAATAGGACTAACAAAAATTAAAATAACTTGGAAACTAACAATGCTATAAGAAACTAGCAAGGAACACAAACATTAACATTGAAAAAATATACAAAAATTATCAGCTAAACATAACAAACAAGCTTAATAACTGTGTTTCCCCCACAAGGCTCAAATGATCTTTTATCATTATTTTGTATGTTAATATTGTTGATCATTTTAGTGCATGTATGTCTGGGTAATTTTTTTCTGTCTACCATGTGCCTTGTGGCTGATTACCAAGAGGTGGGACCACTTGCCCATCACCTTCAAGTGTTTGCCCTTGGCCCTACAAAAGCTGTGGAAAAGCCTCATATATGTATAGGAGGTTAAGAGATACAGTGATCAATAGGAAAAAGTTTAAATTGCACCTTACATTTATTTAATATACTGTATATATACTAGCCATGTGCGGCCAACTACGTTGCGCTTGTTAAAGTTGTCTGTACAGGGCTCCCTGTTTAAACGCGGCTGCCAGTCGTGAACTGGGCCCTTCGTCGCACAGCATTATGATTTTTTATAAGGGAAACAAAATTACAAAAGAAAACCCTTGGAAATTGATTCCATAGGAACAGTCTACTCGGAATGACTGTCCGAGTAGTAATTATGTAGTGGTGTGGGAACATTTCTGCTTCTGTCCGTTCACAGTCCGTCTCGTTTTCACGACGCTATCATTTCCTCTCACGATGTCTCCTCAACCTTTCTCCAATCTTGCAGGTTGCTTTGTGGCAATGTAAGGCAATATACACGGAGCAATGGTTATAAAAGGGGGGCACATAGGTAGCCAGGCTCTTTAAAGCATAAATAGGGATCACTTCACTGACATGTGAGCAAGGCACGGTACAACTGTGAGATGCGCAGCACTCGCCGGCTACAACGTAACAATAATAATTTCCGGAACGTGCTGTTACGTTGTCATTCATTTTACCCACTATCTTTCTTTCATTCATATGTTACGTAGGCACGTACCTTTTATCTTCGGCAATCTCATTCTCTAACCAGGCCTCAGGAGCTAACCAGCGTAACACTGTCCACCACCCCATTCGTTATTCCGGCACATTGTTGACATCCGTGAGTAACAACAACGTACTAAACTGGTAGGTGGTCTACGCATGTGTGGAATTCACGGACAAACAAAGATCAAGATCTAAATGAAGATCTCTTTAGTTAATTTAAAGCACAACAATTTGTTTAGTTTGAATGTCTGTGTTTTGAGGTGTGACTGGCATACTACAGTCTTCAGTAGTATAAGCCTGGAGGAGATTCTTAATGCAATGCCTATGTTTTAACTGTCTCTCTACTGCCATCTAGTGCTGCTTCTTCTAATTCAATCACGGAAAAACAAAGTTCAAGATCCAAATGAAGATTATATATATATATATATATATATATATATATATATATATATATATATATATATATATATATATATATATATATATAAGTAAATGTAGGGTGCAATTTAAACTTTTTTCTATAGATCACTGCATCTCTTAACCTCCAGCCATTTTATCACCTCGTCTACGTCATCTCTGCTGCCACTTGCCACCAGTAAAAAGGAAAAAGAGTGCCTTCTTCCTCATGCTAAATACTTACCCTGGAACACTGTCTGAGTAGCACATCGTTACAAATTTAAAAAATCCTTTGCTGACACTGGTCTTGTGGATGATCTTGAAGGCCACTGTTGGTAAGTCACCCTCACGTGACAAGCTACACAGACTGCTGAGTGCATGCCCCTGCATACAGTGATGTCTCAGCTACCATTGTAGGTGCATTTTTAGTTTCTTATAAGAAACTTCAGGATCAGAGGCTGATGTACCATAGGAGGAATATGGCTGCGTATTGTAACAACCTTAGGGACTAATTGCAATGTTTAATCTATGGCTGAATCTGACATGTCTCTTCTCGGTGGCTTCTGCAATCCTGATATTCCACAGCCCCTTCCATGTTCTATCATCTGCCTCATCCACTGCCTACACATTCACAGTATTGGCTCAACTTCACACCTCATTTGGATTTAGAAGCAACATCATTTGCCTTACTTTGGTTTTGTTTTAATGTTTTTTTTTATTTTTTATTTTATTCTTTTAATTTTGTCAATCATGTTTTTCCTGAATCAATTATGTTTATGTGTTGAAATATTTTGTGTCTTCCCTGACGTCACTTTGTTTTGGATGCCACAATTTACTGTAATGAGTTGGCTCATTGTTGGGGCAGTGCAGTTTCATAGGTCGTGACCTGTGATGTCACTGTTGATTCAGTATAAAATGCTTTATACTTGCTGATTATCTAAGACTGTAGATGGAAACTTCAGTTTTGGGTGAGTAGAGATTTGGTTAGCACTTTACTGGCAGTGGACTTCGTGCATTGAATACATTTTTATTGTTGGGTTTTGTATTGGAATTGATGGCAGGTTGTTATGATTTTGGTTAGGCTTTTGACTAATTTCTCATCTTGCAATCTGTTCGCATTAAAAACGGCCTTGTTCTCCTGTTGTGGCAGTGCACCCCAACTCCATTAAGTGAACAAACCAAGATCTTTCAGGAGACTTACCGACTGGCACATACCCAGGCATGTGGATTTTAAAAAAGCTCCTCCTAAATGCTTGCAGATGAGTGGCGCACTGCACCAGCTCCTTTCATGGCTGGCTGCTAACCCCAAAGATTCTGCTATATAGCATTTGTTTCCTGTGGAATCCCTATTTATAATGCATATTTTATCTTCTAAAGAAAATGCTTTAAATTTTCATGACATACTGGGAAAATCACATTTATTACTTTAGTAAAATAGCATAGTTGCTATCCATCTAAGACTGGGTTGAAATCTAAATAATCACCGTAGACCTCCGTGTTAAAATTGACAATACACCATCTGTTGGATGTATTTTGTAGTGCACATAGTATTAAAATCATTGCATTTGTCATTCCAACAGATGGCACTTCACAAAATGCATTACTACTTAAGTTTGTGATGCACCATCTGTTGTACTGTCATATACAATATTTGGGGAAGCTTTAATCTGAGGAATCTGGTCTGCCTACGGCCACCTCTTCCATGATATAAACTCATCAAAAAGCAAGGAAATTGCATTGTTGTCAACTGCATGTGATCTGTGCCTACCCAAGTCAACTAACATGACAATGGAGGCCTTCTCAATGCTGTCAATGGCTCTTTCCTTATTAGAATTTGACCTTTAAGTTTTCAATGGACTTTCAAAGTGATGTCCATCGGTCTGTGTGCCAGAATGCATGTCTGTAAACTTGATAACACAACAACAAATCACTCGGTCCAAGTGACGCTTGGCACTCTTGTAAAAACACTGAATGTCTACAGATTTTGAACATCATTGTTCGAGTGCATTCTGCTCCACACAGATAAAGATTGAGCCTTTTATGCACATTCACGCCCTCACTTGGGAGAGGAGAATATACATTTTTTAAACTGCTTGGATTCTTCCAAGTCCTTCATAATGGTAGCATAATTACCTGCAGTACTTTACTGTGAAAATCACAGCTTTATTAGAGAATGTCATCTATTAAACACATCAGATTATTTGCTTTTAGAGGACGCTGTAAACTCAAATTGTCTTACTTTGAGACATGTCAGTGGTTAATGAGAATCTGCAGTTTTCATTTTGGGTGTAATAGTTTTTTACCATGTTAGAAAGAGGCTCCCCAGCGTCCCACAGTCCAACTGTATGGCAAATACAAACTTCTGTGAAGCATCCAGACAAGTTCTTATGCCACATAAAGTCTTGTTCAAGCCAGCTCTCTAGGTGGTCTAACTTTCAATCATGTCTGTTTGCCACAATGCAGCATATGAGAGTTAAAGGTATTACCCCTTGTTAATATATGTCATAAAACAAGGAGCAGACATGTGAAAGGGCCTGAGGTGCGTCTGTGAGCCTGTATACCAAAAATAAATGGCAAAAGAATGAAAGATGAAGTAGATATCTATCTATCTATCTATCTATTAATTATAAAATACCTTTCCTATCTATCTATCTATCTATCTATCTATCTATCTATCTATCTATCTATCTATCTATCTATCTATCTATCTATCTATCTATCTATCTATCTATCTATTAATTATAAAATACCTTTCCTATCTATCTATCTATCTATTAAATAGTGCCTTTTCTGTCTGTTTATTGTACGGCCTCACACATACAATGCTTATATTTATAAGATATACGTATAATATTTCAATGTATGTGTGTGTATTTATATAGTAACCAGCAGGGGCCACCACAGAGCCTAAAATTCCAGACACAATCACACCGAAACCAGTAACGGGTTCAAATATAGTCCCTTTTTATTAGTAAACATTACCTTCACAGATAGATTGAGACAACCAACGTATTAACAGCCTAGAAAACAATCCTCTTTCACCTCCCTCCTACTCTGACTGCTTGGTCAAGATGACGCAGCTCCTGGCAGTACTTCAGGGGCTAGGACATGGTCCGTAGGAAGCACTTCCAGGTCAGATGTGAGTCCACACAAAGTAGGGACTATATCTCATAGACCTATATAGGTAGACTCCGCATTCACTGTGTTGCCCAGTCGACATGATACGTCAGCACATCCGCCATACTGCGAGTGGCAAAAGTGCCATTTAAACTAATACAGGTAGACGTGGAAACCGGGTTTTCTGATAAAAAAAAACAACGTTTAAAACAGTATCGTTTACATGCAACATATTTTGGCGGATCGTTTACATGCTATAATTTATATCCATTTATACACTTATAATGGCAATTATTTAATATTATTATTATTATTATTAAATATATAAGTAACATTTCTCAGACTGCCTTCTTCCATCTCCAAAACATTTCTAGACTTTGTCCTGTTCTTACGCAACACAGTACTAAAGTATTGGTTAATGCCCGAGTCACCTCACGTATAGATTATTGTAATGGTATTCTATCTGGCATCCCACAAAAACATATCCATTGCTTACAACTTCTTCAAAATTCTGCTGCCAGAATAATAACCTGCTGTTCTAAATCCACTGAACATATTACACCCATTCTCTCTCAACTTCACTGGCTCCCTGTTAACTACAGAATACAATACTAAATACCGCTCCTAACATTTAAAGCTCTCCATAACCTCACTGATCTCCTCCAGACTTACACTCCTCTCACTCACTCAGATCCTCATCTTCAGCTCTACTTTTTGTCCCACACATCAAACTCTGTGCTATGGGACCTCGAGCGTCTCTCATTGTGCTCCTCAACTCGGGAATTCTCTTCCCTCTCTGATATTCGTCAGCTTGATTCAATAACACATTTTAAAACTACTCTCAAAAGGTATCTTTTCAAACTGGCATACCAATTGTGATTTTTGCACTGTCACTGGTAGTTATCTTTTTTTGTTTGCTAATTATTGCTTTTTGATTTATCATTCTTTTGTTTTAATTTTACTAATGTTATTTAATTTTATTGTAAGGTGACTTTGAGTGCTAAGATTATAAAATGGGATTTTCTAATGGCCAAATATAACCAAAACAATTATTCAGCCTTACCTATGAAATGAAATCCCCCAGGATCTGGTTTGGAGCGTACAATCCCAAGCAGCACATGCATGAGGCATCTTTATTCATTACTTCACTCCACAGCAGTGCCACTCGCAATATGGAGGCGACATTGCCGTATGATTCTGCTGGTCATGCGGTGTCTAGTAATTCTATGTCTATGTTTTTTTTTCAGAACTCCAATTCCCATGATACCATGTGCGTATCTGAAGGGGGCCCAAATCGCAGGGACATTTCCCTCTAGCATATCAGGGGATATAGTACCCAGATGCTGGTGCCTTTTCTGGTCCTCCCAATAAAAAAACTGGCCTCCCTGGTTAAGGATTCTTGTTCCTGTCCAGTCAGAGAGCCTGTCCTTCTGTTTTCTTTTATGATGGCATCCCATCTGGGCAAGTAATTGCTTTCTGAGATTGCTGTGCATCTCCAACAGCACCCCAGCAGCCCTCATAATATATAAAATATGCCCCTGTGTCCTTGGCTCAGTACTGTATGGACGAGTGGCTATCGTAAAGTGCTGCAATAAAACTGCTATATTTTCTGCAAATGGTGCAGTAGTTGCACCTGTCATGGACATTGTTAAATAGTGCTTTTTCTAGTCAGAGCATAAATGTTTATTTTATTTATCCTTTCGCATAGTGAATGCTAGCAAGACCTCCATCTGCTAATTGAGTTACATATCCTCCTTATTCCAGTACAGGATCACAGCCCATTTTGGAAGTTTCACTGCCTACTCCAGGTGAGATCTCAAGACAGATGCGCTTCAGGTCCCTAACAATTTCCAAGCACTTTTGAGATATCACCAGAGTTCCACATGGAGAATGGAAAAATTTGACCCAGATGGAGACTTGGCCTGAATTTGAACCAAGTTCACAGCAGTGGTGAGGCAGCAACTTCACCTGCACTGCCCACCATTAAAGGAGTGTGATTAATGTATCTTTTAGTTCTATGTGGTACCCACCATGCTTAGCATGGTCATAGGACGTATTACAAAGCAATTGAGAACAACGTTTGTGTTGCAAAACAAAGGGCTCAAATGATGCATTCAACATACATAAAAGCAGAGTTAATATAGCAGCGGAGCGCAGCTTCACATAACAGTAAATCAAGCAATAATCTCTCGAGCAGAACATTTTAAAAAGAAATTAAAACAAATATGTTGCAGATGGGTTTGATGATAGGAACTAAGCAGCCTTCTGAATGAAATACATTCCCGGCGTTAGAAGAGGTTTTCAAAACAAGCCCGTTTACTCGGACTGGGCTTCATTGATATTCTGCTGGAGTCTCTTTAAGAATCCAATTTGTTCTGGTTAAGAGGATGTAAAGTGGCAATGCTTGCCTCTTTCTGCTGGAAATTTACCATGTTCCTGTCTGCTAGACTCTAGGTATCGATCAAGCCGCCTTCTGTTTTTCTGCTTTCACCAATAAAGCTGTGAAAAGTGGAATCTGGGAAAAAAAACAACCTTCAATGTAAAATAAATAACTCAAAAGAAAGCTCCTATACCCCTCCCCCCCTCCACTGCCTGCCTGCCTGCTTTATTAGTGGAGGGTCCCTGGGCACCCCCTTCTTGCCTCCTCCCTGCATGTGACAAACAGCTGTCGACACCACTTATTGTCTTGAAGAAGGAGGACATGGAGATCTCCATGGTGTTGGCGCCACTACACCACTAGAAAACATTCACTGGAAGCAAAACGGTAATAATGTAATATAATATAATATAGCGTCTGTTAGGGCTTCAATTTGAAACCATTTACTAGCCTGCAAAAAAAGTTCTTGTGAAAGCCAAATTTCACCCTGTCTACACTAGAATCAATTTTATAATTTCTGTTATTGTTATTTGCTTTTAGGTGTCATCTTTTCATGCGCTGGTTGCTCTATCACTACCTGCTGCTAGGGACGTGTGTTTTCTACCACACGACATGTGACATCATGGCTCTCAAATATTTAAGTTCAAGTTGCACATTAAGGGTGTCTGTACTTGATTAAAATGCAATGCAAGAAAGGCAATGCTGGACAATTCAGTTTCTAAAATATAAAAAAAATTCTTTAAGAATTAGTTCTGTTTTTGACCTCTTATCATCTTCGACTTCCAGTTCGGTTTTGCTAATCTTGAACCTCAGTGTCTAACCTTTCTTCAGTTGGTTTGTCCTTAAATTTCCAGACTGTGCTCCCATCTCCATCATCCTTCACTTCATCAAATAGTCACGAGTTTTGCATGTTGGTATATACCGTAGCTTGGCTCCTATTTGATTGGTATGATTTTCTTAGCATCTCCCCAAATGAGGGTCATGGTGCTTATCAGCCTGAGTGTGTCGCAACAGACCTCACTTCTCCACCTGCCCAATGTCTGCCACCAGTAGACTGTTTTCAGCACACTTCACCATAAAGAGCACCCATGTGGGCAAAACACCTGAACCGGCTTTACTACCTTCAGAACTCAAACATTTTGACTGGGGAAGGGATTCTTTCAGGTGTTTCCCAAACTTCATGACCATAGATGAGGCCAAAGAGGAAGACTGGCCAATAAACTGAGCAATCTTTCTGCACTCCCTCTTTCTCATACAATATGTTCAGTACTCCGCCAATGTTTCGGACAATCACTATTATAATGCTTAAGAACAAAATAGTAAAGATTAAAAAGTCCTCCACCTCTGCTAAGATTGTCCCATTGATGTGATTTAGGAGCTGGCATTTTAACAGAGCTGTACCCCAGTAGTCTGAGTCAAAGATATCTGTGACACTTCATGTCATGGGGACGTTTAATAATCTACAGAATCTTACAAAAGTGAGTACACCCCTCACATTTTTGTAAATATTTTATTATATCTTTCATGGGACAACACTGAAGATAGGACACTTTGATAAAATGTAAAGCAGTCCGTGTACAGCTTGTATAACAGTGTAAATTTGCTGTCCCCTCAAAATAACTCAATACACAGCCATTAATGTCTAAACCGCTGGCAACAAAGTGAGTACACCCCTAAGTGAAAAATGTCCAAATTGTGTCCAAAGTGTCAATATTTTGTGTGGCCACCATTATTTTCCAGCACTGCTTTAACTTTCTTGGGCATGGAGTTCACTAGAGCTTCACAGGTTGCCACTGGAATTCTCCTCCATGACGACATCACGGAGCTGGTGGATGTTAGAGACCTTGTGCTCCTCCACCTTCCGTTTGAGGATGCCCCACAGATGCTCAATAGGGTTTAGGTCTGGAGACATGCTTGACCAGTCCAGCACCTTTACCCTCAGTTTCTTTAGCAAGGCAGTGGTCGTCTTGGAGGTGTGCTTGGGGTCGTTATCATGTTGGAATAAAGCCCTACGGCCCAGTTTCTGCTTCAGTATGTCACAGTACATGTTGGCATTCATAGTTTCCTCAATGAACTGTAGCTCCTCAGTGCCAGCAGCACTCATGCAGCCCCAAACCATGACACTCCCACCACCGTGCTTGACTGTAGGAAAGACACACTTGTCTTTGTACTCCTCACCTGGTTGCCGCCACACACACTTGACACCATCTGAACCAAATAAGTTTATCTTGGTCTCATGAGATCACAGGACATGGTTCCAGTAATCCATGTCCTTAGTCTGCTTGTCTTCAGCAAACTGCTTGCGGGCTTTCTTGTGCATCATTTTCCTTCTGGGATGACAGCCATGCAGACCAATTTGATGCAGTGTGCGGCGTATGGTCTGAGCACTGACAGGCTGAACCCCCACCCCTTCAACCTCTGCAGCAATGCTGGCAGCACTCATACGTCTATTTTCAAAAGACAACCTCTGGATATGACACTGAGCACGGGCACTCAACTTCTTTGGTCGACCACGGCGAGGCCTGTTCAGAGTGGAACCTGTCCTGTTAAACCGCTGTATGGTTTTGGCCACCATGCTGCAGTTCAGTTTCAGGGTGTTGGCAATCTTCTTATAGCCTAGGCCATCTTTATGTAAAGCAAGAATTCGTTTTTTCAGATCCTCAGAGAGTTCTTTGCCATGAGGTGCCATATTGAACTTCCAGTGACCAGTATGAGAGCGATAACACCAAATTTAACACACTTGAGACCTTGTAACACTAATGAGTCACATGACATCGGGAAGGGAAAATGGCTAATTGGGCACAATTTGGACATTTTCCAGTTAGGGGTGTGCTCACTTTTGTTGCCAGTGGGATAGACATTAATGGCTGTGTGTTAAGTTATTTTGAGGGGACAGAAAATTTACACTGTTATACAAGCTGTACACTGACTACTTTACATTATATCAAAGTGTCCTATCTTCAGTGTTGTCCCATGAAAAGATATAATAAAATATTTACAAAAATGTGAAGGCTGTACTCACTTTTGTTAGATACTGTATCATATACTATAGTACAGCCCTGAAAATATTAGTGGTGCATGTACAATTATTGGTTAACCAGTAACAGCGCACTGCGCAATAATGTGCAGTGAATACACTTGACTTGAGCATTCCTAGTTCTCATCCTCTTTCTCTGTACGTTTAACACTCAGTTGCTCAAAGGTTGATGTGCTTGCTGCTTGGTGAGCAGCTCATCTTTTCTCTACCCTTGTGGCCCGCTTCTTCTCTTCTTTCATCTGCATCGTTTTGCTTTAAAACTGATTAAGTCAGTGTTTGTGTTGCAATTACTGTTATCCTTAATTTTTCACTTAAGCTGGTATTTAAGTCGTCAATCTGCCTCAAGAATGATTTAAAATATGAAGAGGTAGGGGAAATGACGGCAAAGGTGGTAGGGATGAGAACGGCGCCCGGACGCATGCACCGCAGGGCCACCCTGCTGGTCACTGCTGAGAGTTGATTCTACAATAAAATAACATAAAAAAAAAGAGGAATAACCTTGAAGGTCAATCATCACCCCAAAAGCGAATAGTAGACATTACGTAGTATATATATTATATATATATACTGTATATATAATAAAAGTGACGTCAACAGGCCCAGGTGGAATCCTGTGGATGGTCTGCAGGCCAAGGAGAAAAAGAGTCCGTGCACTCTGCCACATCCCGATCTGACTCAGAATTGCCCGTACTCAAGATATATATTGTAGCAGATGGCCAGCAGCTTATCCTAACTGGGACACCCCTGTAATGGAAGGATGTAGGCAGTTTTTCCAGTCGCTGTCTCCCCCAAAACGCTAGATGGCAGCTTCCCTGGGACCTGGCGGTGCCCCAGATTCCAGCAGGGCATCATGGATATTGGGGATCGGCAATACAGCCTTGCTGGGTGCCGAGGGTGGTGCCAGGAGATGCTATAGGGAGAATGAGGAGTCCCTATAATTTTAAATAGTCCGTAAGTACTACAAAGTCACGAGGATGGAAGCACAAGCATACTTCCTGGTTGAAGAAAAATATAATTCTCCATCTGACACGGAGACCCAGCAGGAGAGCTGGAGTTGGGAGGGAGGTTAATGGGGCTTGCTGGCAGGTGCAGGAGAGTATTGTGTTTATTTATTGTGGTGTTTAATGTGGCTGGCATGCTTTGGGATGATATACTGTATGTATGTATGTATGTATGTATGTATGTATGTATATATGTATGTATACTATATATACTGTATATATATATATATATATATATATATATATATATATATATATATATATATATATATATATATATATAATATGCTTTCTAATATTTTCCTTAGGAGGTTCATATTTTTCTAAGGTTACAAATGCTGCATGATAATTGTGTTGCTCCATTCTGCTAGTGCATGAACCTCCAACGTGGCCTGAACCCAAACTCTCTAGATGAAGGCTTCTGGCTTACCCTGGCCTAACAATAAAGGGGTAGGTTTTTTAATTTGCAAAGAAATTCAGATGCACCCGGCCGTTGCCTTGCAAGGAGGTTATGTGAACTGTGACAACTACTGTACTTTATAAAGATCAAGCAATTACAGCGTAGTTACTTTATAAATATCAATCAATTACATAATGTGCCCATCTATCAAAGTCGACTTCATTGCATTGATTTTTTGTTTTCCTGGTTGCCCTGCCTTTCTGTCAAGGTTGAGTTCACACCTTACTGGTTCCCTCTGTATTGGCTTTTGCAAACCGTAACATTAAATGTGATCAAATGGCTATTGAAGTGGAGAATGAATGGACTGCTAGTGTATCAGAGCTCAGACTTTTCTAGGGGTCCATAGTTATCTGGACTAATGCACAGCACAGGCAGTGTAATTCATCTTTAAATTGGATTTAATGAATGTGCTGTACCACTTCGAAAGTGAATGTGAGTTTAATTGGCATTGATTCATCTTCCCCATTTAAATTATTTTATAGTAATAATCTACACGGCACTGGCTCTGGAATACTGGACTCCACAGGTAGGATGTAACACATTAAGCACTGATTCTTCTTCACGTTGGCTGTAAAGCACTGTACAGTACTTTTCTTACAATTTAAGTAAAAGTGCTAGGTGTAGAGAAAATAAGATTTGGGGGAGATCAAAAAAACAAAATGTTGGCGTGACAGTCCACCACTATCAGAAAGGTGTTTATACAAGCAATGAATTCCAAATACAAGATAGACCCCCCAGAAACAACACTATCTTTAAGGTTCTGTTTGCTTTCTTTAAATTATAGCCAGCGCTGCTTATTAAAAGTTCAGCTTCATTTTGGATCAAGCAGACCAAAGCCTTGCGATCAAGAGGCCGACAAGGCCTTATTTAACGATGCTCTTTTAATTTCGTTCCCTTTGTGATGCTGATGCTCTGCTCGCCGTCAGACAGGTGGCTCATATTAAAACTGTCTGCTGTGCTTAAGGTCCGCTAAAGAAAGACGACAGCACTTGAGTGAGCTCTGCAAATAATCAGATGCTTTAGAGCAAGCTGTCCAGGCTAATAAGTGAGGGGCGCACAAAAAAAGAAAAAATTGCAATATGGCACTTGTCAAGCATCATTCCTTCCAAGCATCAACTGTAATACATGTATTATAAAAATAACCTGATCATTATTGTTTATGATCGGGTTCAAGGTTTCAGGATAAAATGAGGATTCACTTTTAAGTGTACTTTGAATTTCTGCACACTGCAAAATAAAAAACCACAGGTACAGCATGTCAATGGGCCTATAGCTGTAGTTTATAATGGACTCTCAAGTAAGATGCCTGACACTAGTCAACTGAGGTGCTATTGCCCACTGCTAGGAGATGATCCAAAAGCAAATTTGCTGCAAAAGGAGAGAATGTTGTGCAGCTTGCACCTTCCTAGCTTAGCAACTCCAGCTTCAGATGTGTCTGCTGATCTGCTTTGCCTTCTCATGCAACCACAGTCTCCCCTTTTATATTAAGGAACTGAAAGAGGGGCCAGTGGGCACATATCTGGGTAGCATGCTGAACTCCTGTTGATCACCGCAAATCAGAAGGCAAGGTCACATGTGGAAAATTCTGTTATTTACATCTCAGTGGGATGTCTTCCCTCTACGGTTCATTTTCAGTGGCTGTGAAATACAATTCTGCTTCTTCAGATAGGGAATGAATTAAGAAGGAAAAGAAGGAGCAGTGGCTCTTCTCTTTTATATAGACCTGTGTAGGATTAAGTTATAACAGAGACACCGAGTCCAACAGGCAGTCCTTAGGCCAGGGACCACCAGCTGAAAGAGTATACTGTTCTATCTGCTACCCTAATCTTCACCAAAAATATATCATTCAGAGTCCCAAAGCATGCCTCCTTTTAGTCCCCTTGTGTATATGGCACTTGACTACTCACTTTGTCATCTTATGCCACTCTGGTATTCTTTTCTGTTGCATTGTCTTCTCTTGCTCTTGGTTGTTTTAGTTCTCTCTTTTGTCACTGATATCCAAACCTTCTTATTATTAATGTCTGCAATTCAATTCAAAATAATAAAAGGACAAGTGTCTCTCTGGTTGCTATATCACTGTCATTCCAATAGATGCCACATCACAAACATTTGTTGTAATAAAATTCTTTGTATTTGTCATTCCAGCAGATGGCGCATCACAAGCATTAACATGGCTTTTATGAATCACATATTAAATTGCACATAACAGGGACAAATGTGTTGCATTTGTCATTCCAACAGATGGTGCATCACAAACATTTGTAGTAATAAAATGCAACAAATGGCATATAACAAAGATGTATGCATTGCATTTGTTATTGCAGTAGGTGGTGTATCACAATGTTTTTGTATCACAAACATTGACACTGTCTTTATTAATCCTATATTAAATAGCAGATGACAGAGGCATATGCGTTACTTTTGTCATTCTAACATGCAATAAATATGTCTCTGTTATATGATATTTGGTAAGGCATTGATGTACCATCACAAAAATGAATACTGCTTTTACCAATCCCTTACCAAATATCATATAACAGAGACATATTTATTTCATTTGTCGTTTTAACTGAGGGTGCATCACAAATATTAACTTCTTTTACAAACCCCATGTTAAATGGCACATAACAGAAACCTATGTGTTGCATTTTTCATTCCAACAGAAGGCGCATCACATATTTGTAGTAATAAGATGCATGAGATTTGTCATTCCAACAGATGATGTATCACAAACATTTTTTGTAATAAAATGCATTGCATCTGTCAATCCAATAGATGGTGCACACAAAGACACACACTGCTTTCACACGTCCCATACCAAATGGCATATAACAGGGACATATGTATTTCATTTGACAGTCCAACAGATGGCCTTCCTCGGTCTTCTCTCACTAATATCTTCTTCTCCTTTGTCAGTCCCTATCCTTATTTGCTTACTACCCCTGCATATGTAGGTTTCACAAGCCCTTATTAGGCCTTTGGTTTTAAATTGCCAGGTTCACATTGGTGACTGTGGAGCGTCTCGTGTCTGTACAGTAAGTAAACCTGTCCCTTCTTTGCCTTTTTCTTCTCAGTCATCTTCACTTGTCAGCAGTCCCTCCTTCCTCCCTCAGCCTTTATGAAGCCTAACTACCTCTGGGGCTCATACAACCTTAACCTCTTCACTCACCACATGCCCTCCATACCTAACCAAATGTTTCTCCTTCCCTTCACTGCCCCTCTGAACTTTGGTAGTTGCCTTTTATTTAAAATATATTGTTTCACACAAAAACTCCAAAGAGATAATTATTTACAATAAATAAATGTCAGTATTTCATCATTAATTACAGAACAGCTGATTAGCAGTACACAATACAGATGCACAATAATTAGTAGAGAAAATATGCTTTTCTTGGCTAAAGCCACATTTAACAAATGATAGTAATGGAATAATTAATTTTTTGTTTCAGTTTATTTTTTTTATACTTATGATTAAGTCATGTAATGCATTTATGTGGCCCACCAGTTCATGTAAATTATTCATTAGAGCAATTATAAAGAAAAATGTGAACAGCAAAAAAAGAACAGAAATGATTAGTGGGACTTTTGCCCAAGTGTTGCCAGGCTTGGCCTCGGCTCCTTTCCTTCTTGAATGAAATGGATACAAGTAAATAAAATGAGAGATTTTTAATTAATATTTGACGGGTTGCTGTTAACTCAATAATATGAGTGTGGAATCGCCACCTCCTTGTTGTGTCATGATTTGGGATGATTTTGGGTCCTCAAACGCAGCCGTTGTTTAATTCCATTGCAAGGTCTGCTTCCAGCATTGTTAGGGGTGTGGCCTCGGAGGTCGTGACCCATGCATAATCGACACAACAAGATAAATGGACTGCTATGAGTCCAAACGCTCACTCTGATCTGTGGATACTAAAACTCTAAAAGAACTCAGAGTTGATCTTTGTGCTTTTTTCTCACGTGTGCTTCTGGCTTTGACCCTCTTGTTCTCTCGACCTCGATTATCATTTCTTGTATTGGGCTCTGGTTTCATTTCGCTTTTCTACCTTTTTATGTTTTGTTTTGTTAGTTACACACACAAAACCTTCACTGGCAGAACACTTGGGGGTCACATATAGGAAGACCTGATCTTGATGCACCTTGCATACTTGGTTTCCCTACATCACCTAATCATTGCCATCTAGTCTAGTTTTCTCATTTCTCAGTGAGAAGAGTGCATGCCTTTTTCAACTGTCTACTAAATGTCCACCAACTCTTACAATCTGGTTTCATTTCCAATTGTTTTTGGCTTTTTTGTGGTACTTGAGTGGACCTTTTCAGATTTATTATTAGGTTTTGGAACAGATAATTCTGTTAAGTTTTCCTAACTGGAGTTTATTTAATTCAAGTGAATTAGTTTGTTTCTTGTGAGTGCTGTCATTTTGTGGAATGGTCACTAGTGTATTGCTAATGCTGATGACCCAGAAGTGAGAGGCTGGGAGTATAAAGGATGCAATGACCAACTCTCATTCATCCGGAGTGAAGAATAACAGAGATGCGTGTTGTGCTTTTGATTGCATTCTTCTCAAATGAATCCGGGCAAACGAAATGTTAATTAGGATTTCAAATTCTGTTTTTTTTGCTTGCTGACGATGGGTTTTTGAATCTTTGTCCAAGTCAAATCTTCTGGTCCCAATCTAAGTTATTTTCTACCTCCCTCTTTCTGGCAGAACACCAGCCTGGGGAATGTATGACAGTGAAGACTAAGCCACATGGCCATCCTGAACCTGCTCATGGAAGCAGACAATCTCCCCATTTATGAAAAGCATCCTGACGTCTGTCACCTCAGTCTTGGGATAGAACTGTCCACACATACTACAGGGAGACCCCTCATACTCTTTACACAAGAACTCTAGGTTGAGCGATAAAATCTGATCAAGTGTGTGGTGGTACAGGGCACTATCCTTTACATCCTCCTTGTCGTGAGCTGGAGCTGCTCATTTAGATTAATGAAAGTGTGGCTTGTCCCTGGATTCTTACCGATTCACTTAATTGTCTCAGTAATGTGTGCCGCAGCTGAAGAGCTCATTTATTCTCATATTTGTGATGTACTTCAGGGTGAAGGATTTTATGTATTTTCTGAATCATTCATGAGCTTTCTGGATGGGAATGGACTGCTGTTTTAATGGATTAAGATGATTCGCCAGACAAGTCTCATCATCTGCCTAATATCAATGGCTTTGTTATCCCATTAGTGGAGGAATGACAAAGAATTACTGAAAATGCATGCAGATCACTGGATCAGTAAATATTAGTTTTAATATTTTAGTATAGTGCTAGCTTCGGCTGCACATACTGTATACTAAAATTGGAACGGTAATCTTTTAGTATATTACGGCTATCATTGCATTGGTTCAGATAAGTAGATACTCTCTTTCAGGGTGCTGGCCAGCCTTACTTACCCAATAACCATTTTAAGAATAAAACCCACAGGCCTCTGGGGACAAACAGATCCAACCTGGCCCGTCTCTTTCACATTCACTATGCTACAGCTGGAAGTTTTCACTTCAGGATTTCCATGGATTGCTTCATCTGTTCCCTGATATCATTTTTATATTCTAATTCAGAGTGAAAGGAACCAAAATGACAGGATGAATCTACCTAAAATTCCCACTGCAGGTCTCTGAGAGCAGAATTGAGTCTGTTTACATCGAGACTTTGCTGTAAGTCTGGTGGAACTTCTGAAAGTAATGGCCGGCTGTCAAGATCTGCTTGAACGTGTCTGGGGAATATCAGAAATGTGACCAGTGGTATCGCTGCATTTGCGGCAAGTGAGCTACTTACCCTTGCATTTTCCAGTAGATGGCGCTGTTGTGCAAAAATTAAAGTAGTACTAGACTCCCCTAAATTATGTAACATATTGAGAAAATGTTTAGTGGTCATATGTTGATTGATTTTTTTTTATTTCTATGATGCGATATACAATTGTTTACCTACAGAAATCAACCATTTTGCACATGATGCCACTAACCTGTTTCCAACATTCCTTGAACCCTGCAACATTCCTGGTGTACTTCTACTCCTGTATGCACACGTGTAGCTATTCTAGCAACATACAACTACTCAAAACCGTGATTCCCCAGATGAGAAGTGCTATTCCTAGTATTACATACCGTTTCTGCTGTTGTAGAATCGTAATGGCCAAGGCGAGGTTTTTAAAGCGACCCATTGATTGATTTTTGTGACGTGATTTAAAGGGTTCATGAGCTTCTACGTCTCACTATTAGAGACTCATATTCTTTATTATCCTGAATCACATCAATTACTTAGCACTTTGCCAAATGAACACAAACTGGAGATTTGTGAATGCTCATTTGTATTTCTATTTTGAGGTGTAGGTTATTTGATGTTGTGATATCTTTTAATATTGTGTTTTTGTAGATTGTATGTATTTCGATGTGTTGTTCTTCATTTTACATGATTTTTTTTATGTCTTTCTTACATTATATCATCACTGGGGGCTGTCACATCAGGAAATGCAGTGTCTCTCACCTTATTCCTTTACATTAAGGTCTACTGTAGTCTGTCTCCTTCCTCGGCCACTGCAATGATTGTATATATATTTATTTTTTTACTTCCTGTTGCTGGCTGTGACTCACACTGCTTAATTGGGGTCAGTGGCAACACTATGTACTAGTGCTACCGTGAGAAGATCTCCATTTCCCAGCAGCCCAAGGGGGATTACCTGCATAGGATGATTAAAACGGAAGTAGGGGCTGCTGGGGACAAACGGGGGGCCTGGCAGAGCAACAGGAGATCAGTGTTTTTATTTATCCTGTCCAACGTGTTTTCTGAAAAATCAATCGTGCCCTGGGTCATTTCCTGTTAAGATGAATGGACTGTCTGGTGCCTGCTTTTCGTGTGTATAGTGGTGGATTAATTGTCGTGTATCTTCAAAAGGAGCAGGACTACCGGTAGGACTGTTTCACTCATTTTTAACAGAAGCTGTTCTCAGGATTTTCATCTTCACACCAAACCCTTTCACCTGCTTTTGCTGTATTGGACTGTATTAGGACATTGTCGTGAGTGTTTATTGTTGTGAATCATTGTTATGTTACAACTGTATCTCCGTAGAGGAAAGGGGAGGCTTGTCTGATTGTTGTTGTGATGTATTGGGTTTTCATTTCATATATTTATTCATTTGTTGGCTTTGTATCTCTGCTTGTAAGAGTGTGCCAGTCAGGCTGGGTGCATCCCTGGAATCTCCACCAAAAAAATAAATCACTGTCTCATCGACGGTGTGAATCTTTGCAGCACTGGAACACTACAACCATCCTATGCGAAGTCCATGAGCTGATCCAAACCAGGATCCTTCTCCAGACTTGACAGCAGCCAGTCGATTTTAAACAAAGGAGCAGATTTCATCATTTCTACTTGTGAAATGCTTGATCGTCTCACTCCGTCCCTCACAAACATGCCATCTGTGCATGGCAGAGATCTGGAGCACATGAATAGCAGGGGTCCGTGTGAGTCTGGTCTAGTCATTCAGCTCTCGACTGCTTATTGCTCTTTTTGCACACTGTGGTGAGGACTTAAGTACGTGGCATTATGAGCTCCCATTCAGGTCAGGGTTTGAGGAGCATGAAGTGCTATCTATGGTATTGCTGTCAGATTTCTAATTCTAATGAATGGTGCTATATAAAATATTTGAATCATTTTAAAACAGACTTTTTGATAAAATATCATGCATTGTGCTTCCATCTATCCTGCTGTTCATCTGTTATGGGCTTGAGCAGTGTCAGGTAGAAACCAAGCTTGCTACTGATTTAATAAACCCTTGTCTACTGCCATGAAAGGGGCTATATAATGCAGATTTAGATGCTTTAGTGAGTTTGATCTTTTTTTTTTTTTCCCTCTCTGGAATGAAGCATATTGTAGCAGCCTTAATCTAGGAGCAGATGACAGCGGAAGAATAATAACCTAATTTTTCAAGATCTGGGACTCCTCCTTCATTTACATAACAGTGGGAAAAATACACGGAGGAAAGGAAGCACGTTATGCTAATTTGAAAGTGAAGCCAGAATCATTTTGTGCATGATAGATGGCAGTGTAATCGTCAGGCTGGCACAACTGTGGCAGGAGAGCGTCTAAGATCGTCCAGAAAAGTGGTGGGAAATGGTCACGCTAATTCCCCCAATAACACTTAATAAAGTGTCCTCCTGTGTTTTGGAGTTCTTGGCTGCCTCAGGAGCAGCTGCACTGACAGCGGCGCAGGTTTGCAAAACAGGTGCGGGTTCAGACGCACACACAGTGTCGGTGCCATCAGGAAGAGGAGGGGGTGCAGCAATTCCTCCATGCCGCTTTGTCAGCGTATTGCAGAAGGATGGGCACTTTGGGCTCCAAACCTGAGAGGTGGAGATGAAGCCATGGGGACAGAAGCTCAACAGCCTGCTGGAGTGGTCCCGTTCTAATTATCCCACACCCTGCCCGCTCTTCCTTTAACACTCCCCTAGCCACAAGTCCAAAGTCCTAGTGGCCCGTGCTTATCTTTTCTATTGTTTTGTCTTACACGAATATCTGCAGATCCCCAATTAATTATGAATGCTTTCTGTGCAGGACTGGCATCTCCAACAGACAGAGCTTCTACATTGTCTCAGATGCTGCATACAAAATGGAAAAAGCAGATGGATGGGCTGTCAGTCCTTTAAAAGCACGTTATTTACCCCTCAGCACCACCGTTACTTCTCTGTCTCCCCATTTAACATTATCATCATTCATTTCTTTTCTGTTTTTCTCTAGCTGAGTTCCAAACGATTTTCTTGCTCCCTAAATCACGGGCATACTCCAAGTGACACATTCACTCAGGGTGGGTGGTTAGATGGGGACATGGCGCCTAGACCAGTGTGTCACATGATCATAGCAATACAATAATAGGTCGTGTCGAGCAACAGCTGGAGATCTCGGAGTGAGACACGAGCCAACAAATTTAAGGAGCGCAGTGAGTCCGCTCCGCTCTCGCGAGGTTCATATAATTATTTAATCACAGCCAGTATGCAACAAAATAAAACTTCAGGAATGATGGAGTGCATGGCAAAACTCGGCTGAATTAATTTATTAATTGGCTCGTATGCCGAGAATGACTTATGAACATCCCTCATAAAGAAACCTCTGTTTGAATTGATGTGCTTGCTATACCTGCCTTCAGATCTGTTTACTGAGATGACACTTTATGGAGAGACGGATTACAGAAATGTGATGCGCTCTTGGGTGTCTGCCAGGCAGAAAGGCAATTTAACACGGCGTTAAAAAGTCAGCTTGGCTTACCGATCTCGCAAGAGAAGAGAAACACGCAGTTTAGACAGGGCAACATCGGAAGTGTGTAACAGTCGGCAAGAAATCGGTCTGTCGTTCATTAGTGCAAGGGAGTCGTACAGCAGACTATTTATACAATCATGCAGAATAAAAGGCCACTTTTAGATTCGCGTCAAACTAGAACGGCAGTCGGTTTTGCTTGTCAATGTAAAGTACTGTAGCTGTGAATAAAATAACTACGAATGCTGGTACTTTGATTGATTTTCTTTTTGATTTGATTTACTTTAATTCCAGAGTGCAAATGGTCTTTTCCGATGATCTTTGGTGGCAGCACAAAAAATAAATAAATACATAAATAAATAAAAAATAAATAAATAAATAAAATAATGCAAGTTACATTACTGCGAATACTAATAGAATTATTAATGAAATTATATTTACTGTATTATTATTATTATAGTATTAGTGATATATCAAATTTAACTTTTCTATTAACATTTTGATTTATAATAACAGTACCAGTAAATTTCAACTTGTTTATGATGATAAATAGTAATATCAAAAGTAATTTCGCTACCTCTATTACCAACAATTAGTAATAACAGAAATAGTAATACTACTGATTAATATTAACAGTAATGATGTTAGGAATTTTACTAATTAATAATTTATTACTAAATAAAAATAAGAGTAACACTAGAAATAATTTATAATAGTAGTAGCACTAAGACTGTTACTATGACTACTCCTGATTCATGGTATTGTTATCACTAGTAATATTATTACTACTATTAGGTACAGTATATTTCTGATGCTGTATATCCTTACAATTAATAATAATGGTGGCACCAGTGATTTCACTTCCATTGCTACTATTATTATGATTATTAATAATAGTAATACGGAAAGTAAATCACTAGTACCAATACATATTTATAACAATAACACTACAGTAGTAATGTGCTGCTGTTGTTCTTATAATAAAGAATAAGATTAATTGCGTTGGTAGTTTTGCTACTCCTACTATTACAAATGAAAATGACTGAAATATTGCTACTGCTATTGTTATTATGTTAATAGTAATACCATCAGTAATGTATTGTTAATTAATAATATAATACAAAATAAAAACAGCAACACTTGAAATAATTAATGGTAATAGTAGCAGCACTAACAATTTTACTGTAATTAATGATATTAAATAACACTAGTAATATTAATACTGCTAGTCATGTATTATATTTCAATTAATAAAAATAACAACACCAGTAATATTACATGTGTAATTCCTATTGTTATGATTATAAATAATAGTAATATCAAAGATAATTTTTGTATTGGTTATATTAATCTATAATAATTCTAGTAAATTGGTACTGCTATTATCCCAATAAATAATGCAAATAATAACATTGGCAATTTTGCTACTACCACTACAACTATTACAATTAATAATGATAGAAGTATTACTGCCAATATTATGTTAATAACAGTAGTAACTTCATTATTGCTACTTAATAATTTAATACTAAATAATAACAGTAGCAATTAATAACAGTAATAACACTAAGAATTATGATTAATGACATTAATAACACTAATAACATTACTACTATTAGTCATATTTATAACGCACAATTAATAATAACAACAGTAATACATCTGTTATTACTATTATAATTATTAATAATAGTAATAGCAAATGTAATTTTCCTACTAATAATTTTAATTTAAAATAATAACACAGGTAAATGGCTAATACTATTATCACGATCAATAAGGCAATTAATAACATTAGTAATTTTGCTACAACTATGATTACAATTAATAATGATATATTACTGTTATTTTTTAACACCAGTAATCTGCTGATAAATAATATTTTCACACTAAGCAATAGCATCATACTTATTGCTGCTATAACCGTTACAGTAGTACTACTGTATATATTACTATGGCAGTAATTACAGCAGTAATTTGCCTATTACTACTACTACTCCTAATTAATAATAACATTACAAACATTTCAAGTAATGCTATTACAGATATTAATATTATAGCTGCTTGTATGATTGTGAATACGGTGGTGGTTGTGCCTAGTGCAGACTGCGGCTGGCCAGATCACTTGGAGGAGCTGGTCGCATGTGACAGATGCCAGATGGCTTTGCTTGCGTGAGGAGGACGGCTGTCTCTGGTCATTCCTGTACACACATTGGCTGGGAGAATGTCACATGGTAACATGGCTGCCTGTCTCACTATCCTCAATGCCATTAAATGGCCTAAATGTAGATGAAATACTCAACCAGGTACATTTTGTAAAATAATATAACTTCATCTATTGGGCAAAGGGGAGTCAAACAGTTCTTTAACACAATGCATTGGTCAGCAGATGTTGAGAATGTTCCACTGCCACATCTAGAACCTTCTAAATTATGGGAAAGCTTGCAGAAGCACTTTTCTGGGATCTATAAAAGGGAAAATGCAATGAATACTATAACACACATGATTACACAATTAGGGGCTGAGAAGTTTAAACTTGTGCAAATTGCAGCAAAAATCACCCCCACTTTTGTCATGGTTTTATAAGTGCTTATTGTTTGTTTTGAACAGCTGTATTTTTTATTTTTACGTATTTTCTGTATAATTTCTATATGTATCTCCACATCTCTATTCTTGCTGATTCTTGTCATGTGCTTTGTGGGTGGCTCCCCAAGAAACAGGGTCACCTGCCTGAGAAAACCAACAGTCCCTTGCGGTTCATTGGTGGTTTCAGTTATTTATTTATTTTTTGGCTATTTGTTGTGCTTTTTTTGGCAATTTTGTACATTTTGACCTGCATGTTTTTTTTTTGACCATTTCCTCTGGATTTGTTTTTTTGGGATTTGTTTGCTTTGGTATTTCAGGCAACTTCTGCTGAACCTTTTGTGCTACTTGAAGCTTTTTGTTAAGAAGATCATTTTATGGTATACATATTTTTATTTATACAGATCCTTCATCTGTCCTTTATGTCTGCAAGGTGAAGGCTGATGGGTCCCTACACTTATTTTATTTTGTTTTTTGGGACTTTAAGCTACATTTTTCTCAAGTTCATGATGATTTTAAGACATGAAAAGAATTCTGTAGCAACTGGTCACCCACATGGGTGGACTGGCTTATTGGCAAAAGTGGTGTCATGCACTTGTTGTTCTCCAAGGGATTACCATCTTTCTGTGTTTCTGGCAATGCCATATGTGCTGTCAACGTAGCCAATTGTGGGCCAAGGTTGAAACCGCAAAAACGGGTATACTTTTGGATCGGCAATTAGACAAACTAGCAGAAATGGAGAAAGACATGAATGTCCAAGGCAGCCAAGTACACATACTGGTGATTTATTTATTATTATTATTGTTGTTAGAATCTCATTTTGGTTGTATAGGCCAGGTGTTTGTTGGTTCCCTTCTCCCATTTTGAGATTTACAGACATTTTTGAGAGTGCAGGCTATATGTATGTTTGTTTTTTTGAGTGTCAGGGCCAAGCCCACTTTTTATTTCTATGCCTACTTTGAGTTTTTATGTCTTATTCTGGAATTTGAGGCCTTTTTTTAGTTTCACTAGGCTCCGATTTCACAGCAGTGTTGGAGATTTTGTGTATCATTTAACTAAATGTGTTGGTAAACATGAAGAATTTACTTGTGCCAAAGAAATAATGAAACTAAAAGTTGCTCACATTCAAAAACATCTATGAAATGTTCTCTAACAAATCCACCATTGGCTTTGCTTGACTTCAAATGTCTGGCTGCACCTCCTGTCACTTTACTCCAAACTCTCCTCCACACTTCTAGAGAGACATAATGAAGAGTTGGTACAAAGAATAAGGAGTGAGGATGTTAAGGAGGCACTGCAAAGAATGAAGAATGGAAAGGCAACAGGATCGGATGAAATACTAGCAGACATGTGGGAGAGTTATTAGAGTAGGGTACAGATGTATTGTAGGATCTAATGCAGAAGATCTATGAACAGGAGAGAACATCAGATGAGTGAAGGAACGGTGTGATGGTGCCCATTTATAAGAACAAAGGCGATATTCAGGACTGTGGAAACTATAAGGGGGGTAAAACTGATGTCACATACACTGAAAATATAGGAAAAAGTTATAGATAGAAGGCTCAGGGAAGAAACCACCATTGGGGAGGAGCAGTTTGGTTTCTGCCAGGGAGAGGAACAAATGAAACAGTCTTTGCATTCTCACAGAGAAACATCAAGAAAAACAGAAAGATTTTCATATGGTGTTTACTCATTTGGAGAAGCCTTATGATAATAGAGTGCTACGTCAAGAGGTCTAGAGGTGCAAGAGAGAGGGAAAGTATGTGCAGATTGTCCATGATATTTATGAGGAGGTGAGGACTCTGGTTAGAAGCAGTGTTGGGGTACAAACAAGATCCCAGTTGTGGAGGTTTGCACCAAGAATCTTCTTCAAATCCTCATCTCTTTGATCTGGTTTTGGTTGTGTTGAGTCAGGGGGTAAAAGACCAATCCCCCTGGTGCAGGATTTTTGCGGTTGGCATTAAGTTGTGTAGCACCAGAAAAGAGGATGTGGAGAAGAAGTTGGAAGAATGGAGATGGGCTTTGGAAAATAGAAGATTTACTATAAATATGAAGAAAGTGGAATATCTGAGGTTTAATGATGATCAAGATTCAGATGATAGCCTACATGAAGAGACATTGAAAAGAATGGAAAATTTTAAATATCTAGGATCAGTGGTAGCCCAAGATGGAGAATTAAATGCAAAGATAACAAATAGAGTGCAGTGTGGATGGAAATGAGGCAATCAGCGGTAAAACAAAAGTGGGAGAGATAGCTAAGAAAGTACAGGAAAGCAGAGTGAAGTGGTATGGACATGTGAATGAATATGTAGGCAAAAGAGTGATGGGAATGGAAGAGAAATCGAAAGAGGCTAAAGCAGAGGTGGATGGATAAAATAGAAGAAGATCTGAAGGAAAAGGGTTTGTCTGAGGAGGAGGTGCAGGACTGAGCTATTTGGAGAAGCTCGATCAGGAACAATGACCTCACATAGAAGTCAAAAAAGATAAAAAGAAAGAAGCTTTTTTACATAGACAGTATGGAACTGCAGCACCCACCTGGATAATGTGACGTCGGCCATTTGTGTGCCAGTATACTCACCTCACATTAGCTGTTGGGTGGTGAAGTGCTGAATTTAGATAGTCAATTTAAGACTTACTGGACCACAGGATGGTGACACTTCTTTTAGACTATGTGTGGGATTTTATTTCCTTCAGTAAATTAGACATAGTATCCGATGCAGCTTCTTCTTCTTCTTCTTTCTTAGCATCCTCCACAAATATCTGACCACATACCTGGGGTAAAACTCTTTACAGAAAGAAGTACAGTATTTTTCGGACCATAAGGTGCACCAGATTTTAAAGTGCAATATCAATGAATGGGTCTACTTTCATACATAAGGCGCATCGGATTATAAAGCGCATTCAGCGAAACAAAACAGTCAGATAAGTCAAACTTTGTTGAGAGTTATTGTGAATGAGTTGAATATTGTCCAGTTGTAACATAAAATACAAAACAATACACTCACTTTTTCAGTTCATTCCTCTTCCACAAATCCATCAAATTCTTCATCCTCAGTGTCTGAGGTAAGCAGTTGGGTGATTTCAGCATCAAGCATGCCCGGATCTCTCTCGTCATTATCCGAGTCAGTCTCATTGCTGTTACTTAGCTGTTTAATGATGATTCCGCCCTTCGTGAAAGCTCGGACGATACTTGAGACTGATACCTTAGTCCAGGCATCCACGATCCATTGGCAGATAGTGGCGTAACTCGCCTGGCATTGCCTTCCTTTCTTGGTGAATGTGTGTTCGCCTTCCGTCATCCAATGCTCCCACGCAGCTCGCAATTTAACTTTAAATGACCTGTTGACACCGATATCTAACGGTTGGAGTTCTTTGGTTAATCCACCTGGAATGATGGCAAGCTCCAAATTAGTTTGCTTCACTTGGATTTTGACAGTATCGGTGAGATGGGCGCGCAAGGAGTCGCAGATCAATAGAGACGGAGATTTGTGGAAAAAGTCATCCTGTCCCCAGACGTAAACTTCCTGACTAAGGTAGCCGTAATGCTCCAACAATCCATCAAGCGGTGCAGCTTTGTAGCTTACCAAAGTCATTCTAAAACATTTTGACAGATTTTTGAGCACCGTGTACCACATAAAATCGGTTCAAGGTCAGTAAGCACAACCAGAATGAATACATAAGGCGCACCGGATTATAAGGCGAACTGTCGATTTTTGATAAAATTAAATAATTTTAAGTGTGCCTTATGGTCTGAAAAATACTGTAATAATGATTCTTTGCATTTATATAGCGCTTTTCTCACTACTCAACACGGACTCAGAATTCATTAGAGGCAGTAGTGACTTCAAATCTTTGCAGCTCTCCATATTCCTTTCTTCAGTTAACTGCTAGCAAAACTAAAAATAGTAAAATTTCCCAGATGAAGAAGCTTTGAAATCAGAATCAGATGTTGAAACCAATGAGACCAGCGAAGACTGCATTCTTGTTGTTATGCAGATTAATTCAAAATGAAATTCCAATACAGTTTTGTATGAGTTCATTTAAAATGCTCTTTATTCTCATATCCTTTTGGGTGGCTAGAAGAACACATGCCAGTGTAGATGCTATGGCTGGCCTTTCTTCTTCTTCATCCCCATAGCATTTAAGTCATTAGAGCATTCATGACACATGCCCCCCGATTAACGACTCCAAAGAGCTGTGCAGCAAAATGAAGCTCGAGACCTCTTAAAGTAATTCATGAGAAACACGCGCTGCAGCGGCTTTTCAGTCAGGGGTCCTCTGCAATAATAAAATCAATCTACAAAGAAGGAATCTTTCTCTTTGACTCAAAACACATTTTTTTCTCTTAAATTTTATTCCCATAATAATCATCTTTTTGACATTAATGTACCCTTCCTCAGGTTGCTTTAGCATTCCTAGCACACCCTGTACCTCCAGGATTTCCTTGTGTTGTTCTTCCTGTCCATATGGTTTCACATGTTTGGTGGACAAAGCTTGTTTTATATAGCTCCTTTCATACTGTATCAGGAACAATTTAAGTAAAGGTTAAATCTTAGAATGTACACTACATATCATATAGAAAATAGAGTGTAAAGGAAATAATGGTGCAAAATGACCATACCATACAATTGAAAAAAAAAATAGTCGCCAAGACCGAGTGACAGGAGCGGGTGAGTGACAGGATGGATGTTCGTATTCCGTATCTTAGGGATGAGTTACAAGATGGAGGTTTGCATTCTTCACCTTAGGGGCGAGTGACAGGATGGAGGTTTGAATTCTGTATTTTAGGGACGATTGACAGGATGGAGGTTTGAATTCTTCATCTTAGGGACGAGTGACAGGATGGAGGTTTGAATTCTGTATTTTAGGGACGATTGAAAGGATGGAGGTTTGAATTCTTCATCTTAGAGATGAGTGACAGAATGGAGGTTCATATTCTTCATCTTAGAGAGAGAGAGTGTTTTATTGTCATTTCATCCATATACAGTAGTGCAGCATACGGTGAAATGAAACAATGTTCCTCCAGGACCATGGTGCTATATAGAATACAGGACAATGAAGAATCCATTACACTTAACATAAAAACACATAATATAACAAGGTGCATATATAACAAGGTGCATGTGAGTCAAATGTGCAAACATGTGCAACCATGTGCAGCACTGCAGAGCAGAAAACATATATCAGATATCAGATCAGTCCATGAGTGTTCAGGAAACTGCTTGGGGTAAGAAACTGTTACACATTCTCGTGGTAAGGGCCCAAATGCTTGGGTACCTTTTTCCCGATGGCAGGAGTGTAAACAGTGAGTGTGAAGGGTGTGTTGGGTCATTCACAATGTTGGTGGCTTTGCAAATAAAGAGTACAGTATGGTGTAAATGTCCATGATGGAAGGAAGAGAGACACAGATGATCTTCTCAGCTGTCTTCACTATCTGTTGTAGGGCTTTACGATCCCTGACCGTGCAATTTCCAAACCAGACAGTGATGCAGTTGCTCAGGATGCTCTCTATGGTTCCTCTGTAGAATGTTGTTAGAACAGCTGGTGGAAGATGGGCTTTTCTCAGCCTACGCAGGAAGTAGAGCCGCTGCTGGGCTTTCTTGGCTAAAGAGCTGGTGTTGTAGGACCAAGGTTCTCTGCCAGGTGGACACCCAGGAATTTGGTGCTATTGATGACCTCCACAGTTAAGCCTTCGATGTTCATTGGCAGATGGTCACTCTTAGTCTTCCTAAAGTCAACAATCATCTCCTTTGTTTTGTCTACATTCAGAGACAGGGTATGAGTGACAGGATGAAGATTCATATTCTTCATCTTAGGGAAGAGTAACAGGATGGAGGTTCGTGTTCTCTCTGGTGTTGTGGGGTTTACACCAACATGAGATACAGATGCAACTCCCTGTGTGTTCTTTATACCTTTCCCCTGAGTTATTTGTAATCAGTCTGGGGATGGCTGTTGAAATGGTCACCTTATGGACCGTGAGCACCAAGCCTCATTGCGAGGGGCAAATGAAGAAAGAAAAAAGCTTCCGAGGGAGGGATAGACAGAATAATGAAAAAGGCCTCAGTTTTACTATAATAATGTCTTACATTCATCTTGTTTATTATTATGGTATATATTCTGCTGAATTTTTCTAAAATGAATTGGGATTAAATAGTCAAATAGCAGCAGTGTTCTGTTGCAGTTAATGTTTTCTCCTGAAAGAAGATTGTCATCATTTACTTACAACCAAATCAAGGACTAAGATGAAGAGGCGAGGTGGATTTATGCTGGATAGCTGGAAGGAACAAAAATTCTAACAATAGTTAAAACATGTGGATCCTGGGTCCTGTCAAGAATTTGACGATCAATTTTTATGTAATGCAGATGTTTGTACAGCAAGCAGTCTCACGATGCTAATACTTTCATATATTCAAGCTATCTCAGGATTTAGAAGCCTGTTTTCAGAATGAGGGTGTTGGGCCTTCTCCCCAAACAGGGAGGCTCAAATTGCCAAATAACTTCTTGCCCAAACAAAATGTAGGGTTTGATGCAGCAAGGTTCACGTACCTAGATTTAGGGAATTTTTTGCCATTTACCTCTGTAGATCTTCTCCGGCTCTATTAGGCTGGGTGGATGGAGGGTAGACTCCGTTTGATGGCTGAACCTGAAGATCCAGAAGGAATGGTATGGATTGCGTCCTGGCTATCAAGCAGTAGATCGACACTCTTCTGGGATGATTCTGAATATATCCAGGAGCTTTTGGTGGTGTTAATGAAGCTTCTTCTGGAATTAGGACTAATACATCCTTACATGTCTTCCATTTCATTTTGGTTTAGAGGAACATTTGTTCAGATGTTCTGGTTGTTGATGTTAGCCTATCCTTAGACCTCAATTCAGTTTACTTTCATCTCTTGGCCATTGAATGTTTTATTTTTTTTTCCTTAATGTCTTGTCTACTAGATTATACATAAGGGAACTAAGATAAAATACATAAAAAAGGAAACTTGCAAGAAAGCAGAAACACAGTCCTAGCAAGGAGCTTCACAAACAGCCTTCAGTGTAGGGTTAGGGTTAGGGATAAATTAAGATGAAGAAGCATAAATCAAAGAGGCTTTACGAACAGGGAGTTCAACCCAAAATTATAGGAGAGCATAGAGAGGTGAACTTATTTTCTAAGATTATGACAGAATCTTCAGGGTGGTGTGGCCACCTCTGGCTGGGCTTCAAATTCACATTTTATGTTGTCTTTGTTCATTTTTGGTTCTTCTGTATGTATTAAGTTTATTTGTGTTGTGGTGGAGGGCCAGCACCCTTATCCAGCCGGAACTCCTCTGTAATAGAAGGACCGGTGGGGAGAGAACATGCACAGGGCATTACCACCCCCTGACAGCTAGGTGCCAGCACCTGGCTTCATAGGAGTTTGAGTTCAGCATAGCCCATTTGGTTTCCCTGGGTGCTGCCGGAATTGAGGAGCCCTGCTTTGTTGGGCTTCTGCCTCACTCGGATGTGCTTCTAGACCATGCTAAACAGCTACTGGATGTATTCCCGGGTGAAACATAAAAGAAGCCCACTGCCTTTGTTCCAGAGCCAGTCGGGAAGAACAGGGACAAAGAAATGTGGAGGTGGAAGAGAAAAAGAGACACAGAGAGTGGAAACCAGAGAAAGGAAACAAAGACAAAGCTCTTTTTAATTATTGTACTTTAAACTGTGATTGTGCTGTGGGAAATGGTTTGGAAAGCATTTCCCACTAAATTCACCTATGTGTTGCAATGAACTTGTGCCTCGTATTTCCTTGTGTCGGGTTTGGGGAGCTGCAGCGCCCCTTGCAGGCCACAGCGTTTAAGATTCAATGCCTTGGCTTTGTTCCATGTGTTTATTGGGTGGCCCACATGTTGATAACCACCAGGAACACCCCTCAACTTTATAAACTGGAGGGTCTCCCACAGTTCAGGTGGTTCATTGTGAACATGCTAGGGAGTTTGGTGAGTTCTTGTTTGCTATGTTTAGGTTTGAACCTTTGACCTTTATGCTCAGTGTTTGACTGGATTGCTGTATTGCTTCTGTGTTTGCCTTGGATGGCTTTTGTGTTTGTAGGCAACTCCATTTTGCCATTGTGCTCTGTGGAGCTTTTCTGTTTGACAGAGCATTTTGTGAAGAATAAAACCTTTTTTATTTATTTGAAGTTTCTATGTTTTCTCATGCACCTTGCTGAGGTTTGGTGGTATATCCCCCTCTATAAAGAGCTGGGGCTCCACTTTGGTGACCCTATATAACTGGATGAACAAAATGAAGTAAGCACACAAGAAATGCAGAGAAGACTTTTTCAGATTGGAATTCTATATGTAAATTGAGACAAGATGGACAATTTCTGGGTTATGAGTTCAAATGGCAGGAAGGGGTGGGTCCAGGTGGGGTTGTCGATCTTCCAATTTGCAGAGGGAAAAGAAGAGATGATATCAATACACAGCCCCACTGCCTTGGCCCAATTAAATCAAAAATAAAGCAGTATATTAAATGAATAATAGAAGGTAAAACATAACTAAACAACAGACCAAAACAATCCCTCTGCTGATTCCTAGGCTGTGGACGCACATTTAACAAGACCTGTAAACAACAACAACAACAACACGCACAATAAACACTCGTGACAAAGTCCAAAGCACAGTCCACATGTAGCGATGAGATGATTATTGGAGAGTGGAAAACCCTGTGAACAGCTCGCTGAAAGGAATGTAAAGTTTTCTGTAGCAGCGTGGGAAAAGGTGATTTGGGGAGCGCTCCCTCCGATGAAGACGTTTCCAATCCACAGCTCACATGAAGGTTGGGGCGTCGTCATGAGACAGAGCATATATCTAAACAGGAACAGTAATTCACTATGAACCAAACTGCTAAGAACAGCAACAGAATACACAGGCACTGCATCTTGCTGGTTCCTTCATTTAAAGGGCCCGCCTCCTTCCCAGCAGCCCCCAGGTTCTCTACAGTTGTCCAATAGAGCAACACCCTCAGGACAGCTGGGATATGCTTTCCTTCATCCTGTTGTGTTGCTACATTGTTCTGGCTGGTAATTCCTATCACCAAAGCTCTTTAGCTGTCCCCCATGTGTACACACTTGACTGTGATTTAGGACTCCTAGTCACAACATAGGGGGAAATAAAACTGCCAACCTCATTCATCCATCCATTTTTTTAAGCTTCATATTGTAATACAGGATTGTTGACCCATAGAGCCATGTCCAGAATTACTTGTTAGAATTGATCCGACTCTGGTGAAACATGGGGTACAGCACTTTCAATAAGCTGGGGTCTATCCATAGTGCAGCAGATATCCGCCATGTCAGTGACTCTACCAATTTTGTATTGAGCTACGGGTGTTGCACTTGGCAGGCTGATCTGGAGGTGGATGTGTTGCAAATGCTGCAGGAGTCTGTTGTCTGAGTCCAGGCTCATCCTACTGGTTTTTGACCCCGCCACCTACATGTGACTCTGAATGTGTTAAAACCCAGGGGCTAGCTTCTTTAATGGGGTTACAGAGGCTACTAAGCTTCTCTTTTGAGTTCTAAAAAAGTAATTTACTGCAATTACAGCTAATTTTGTTCGCTCATTTCATGGCTCTGACTTCATTGTACTAAGCTGAAATGCTGTTAATGAAAATTGTTTAACATCAAGAAAGATTAAACAATTTTCAGTTCAGGAACTTTCTGCCAAATGGGGGGATTGTTCTTGTAATTCTGCAGTATGAGAAGTGACTTGCTGAGGTCACACAATGAGGCGGCCACGGTGGGGATCAATAAGAGATATCATCACAATGCCAGGGATGCATGACCACTCTGACTCTCTATATATCCTGCCACATGCAATTCTGGGGGTCCTGGACTCTGCCTCACTCTGCCTGTCTTCGTCCCCTATTTTCATGTCCAGCACAACTCTCACCCTATAGGTGTTCTGATTCAGTTTATAAAAGGGGTCAGGAGATGCAGTGGTGTCCAAACTACATGTGAGGGGCGATACGAGCAAGAGAGAGAGAATTTAAAACAAGTCACAACATTTCTTAGTCAGAAATTGAATTAAAAACAAATAAAAAAAAAAAAAATGTTAAGGGAACTTGCACATCAAGTGTTAATTCAATAGAAACTCGGATAAAGAAGAAATGCCTGTGGTGACCTCTTCCTGGGTCGCACTGTTGACATCATTCATCATGCGTTCCTAGAGAATCCTGGGAAATCCCTAGGCAATGATCAACATGAAACTCACAAAACTGAGGCACCCAAAAGTTTCCATCATGGTGTCTAACTTTACAAAGGTTGCCTCTACCCACATTTAGTCTTCTCCAGTAGTGCATGTCACGTCGTCCGCTTTTGATTAAGACCAAGATCAAGGTTCTATCCCCAGTGGTTCACAAGTAATCGCATGACAGATACAGCCTTTAACATTTTATATGCAGTATATTCAAATCTAAGTAATCGATGTAGACCTCAGCATTAACACTTGCTGTGCACCATCTGTTGGAATGTATATTGTAATACATATAGCAATAAAATGCATTGCATTTGTCAATTCAACAGGCGGCACATCAGAAACATTTGTAGTAATAAAATGCATTAATAGAAAATGTTTGTAATGCACAATCTGTTGGAATGAAAAATGCAATGCATTTTATTGTTAAAACTGTTTGTGATGTGCCATTTGTTGGAATGACAAAGACACAGCAACTGGACGAACACAAAGATAAACAGACTCATATCCTTTTATTAAGGCGGATGCATTAGATTAGGTAGCACAGCTAAGTAATCAATGTAGACTTTGGCATTAACATTCGAAAGCCACGGACACAGGTCTCGTCCGATGCGAGAGATGGACGTCTAAAGTGGAGCTCCGCTAGCAGTGGTGCTATTTTTCATATTATTTGCTTATTATTCTGAGATATCCTGTATTTATTCAACCCGAGAGGGACCGCTACAGTATATGTAAACACATATAAACATGGCCAACAAGAAGGGGGGTCCGAAAGAATCGAAGACTAAAGCTACATCCAAGCTGCGATCAGCAAGCCCTAGTTCGAGATACGGCCTCTCAGAGACAGACCTGGATCAGATGGGCGAAAGTACAGACTCCTCGGGACCACGGTCCGCTACATCGTCGCCGCTGAGAGCGAAAAGGGGAGCGAAGGTGCGATCGTGAGTGCAGATGTGGATAGCTCGCCGATTGGAGAGGATTACCTGAAACTGGAAAAGGCCGGGAGGTCCGCGGCTTCAGTTACGCAATTACGCGGGACTGGAGCAGCGGGACACCGGCTTCAGCAGAGTCTGCTGCTTCATCTACGGCACAAGAAGGCACATTTCAGCTATCTGAACTGAAAGTGTTGCTCGCTGAGCTCAGGCAAGATATAAAGAAAAGCGAGAAGGCTAATGAGAAAGCAACGGCAAAGGCACTTGAGAGACTGAAACAGGAATTAAAACAGGAAATCCAACAGGCAAATGAAAGGCTGCGCCAAGAGGTACAACTAGAACTTCGACAGGTGCTGGGTAAAATTGAAGAGCGCATTGAGAAAAACTCAGTTAAACTGAGCACGCTTGCTGATCGATTGGAGCATCTTAGTGAGACATTCACGAATCGGATCGAAATAGCCGAACATCTAGCTGCCTGTGCCGAGGAAAGAGCAGTAAATGTCAGTTCGGAATGTAAAAAACTCGGAGAAAAACTTGGAGACAGACTGGCTGCTTTAGAAGATGGGGATAGAAGGTATAATGTCAGAATTGAAGGCCTGCCGGAGAATCGAGAAAGTTTAAACCCGGTGAAATTCGCAACTGAACTTTTTTCTAAAATAATCGGGGGCGACTTTAAAGCAGAATCTGAGATAGCAGCGGCTTACCGCGTACGCGGATCAAACACCGTCAGACCCCGACCAAGATCTTTTATAGTTCGTTTTGAACGATTATCATTTAAGTTAGAGGTGATGGAACTCCTCAGGAAAAAAAAGGAAGATATTATATATGAAGATTGCCACATTCGCGTCTTCCCTGACTTCTCTCCAGCAACAGCTATTAAACGCGCCGCCTTCTATAATATTAAACAGCGGCTACGGCAAGCCAATGTCAAATACGGCCTCCTGTATCCGGCAAAACTGAAAGTGGAATGGCAGGGTCATTTCTATGTCTTCGCTAGCAAGGAAGAGGCAGAAAATGAGTTAAGAAAGCTGATCCGGACTATTCTGATACATAATTGTGAGTCATGGCGGTAAATGATAAAGCTAGGATTAATAATCTACTGTCTGATCTATTTGTTTTTAAAATACGGGTTTTTTATCAGCATATATTCTCATATTCTTATATTATTATTACTTACTTATTACTTATCATTACTTAGTATTACTAGGGCGCTAAATGTTTATGTTTTATTGTGCTTAGTTACGTTTTCCTCCTCTTTTTTTTCTTTTCTAATTATTTCATGTGTACCCTAAATGAGACTGTTCAATATCATACCCTTGGTTTGCTGTTATTGCTATTACTGCATTAAGACTTGTTATGCTTGTTTTGGACACATCTTTAACACCATCACCTGGGTTTATTATCTGGGGATATCATCTTAATGCACTAAAATTGATGAAGATTATATGTATATGTGTATGTATATATATATATGTATATATGTATGTATATGTATGTATATATATATATTAAGTGCAAAATTCTTTTTTTTTTTTTTTTTTTCCTCTTTTAAAGACTATATTGGTAACAGATATCTCTATCTTTTAACCTTAAAGCGCCACTGCATGGGGGCTTGATGTGCTTTGGACGTGCTCTGTCTCTGGGTATGTCAGAGGACTGGGACTGCATGAAGTGGGTTTTAGCCTCACCTGGGGAGGCAAAAAGGGAGGGTGGGGGTTAAGGGGAAGAGAAAGAGAGCAGGCTTGATCTATATCTAATCTATCATCTCAATCTTTATAATTATAACTATCAACGTAATAATAAGCTGCATGGCAACAACTCTTGGGGGAATAGGAAATTAAGACCTAAACTATTTCACTTCCAGTTAAGACTAATATGACACCAAAAACTCAGAATCAGTGTCTCCATGATGGGACAGTTAACTTCGTAAGCTGGAATGTTAAAGGCCTGAATCACGAATTAAAGAGAAAGAAAGTACTTTCTCACCTAACAGGTCTAAATGCTAAAATAGTATTTTTACAGGAAACCCACTTACTAAGTAAGGATCAGTTCCGGCTGCAAAAAGCACCAATGGTGCTTCACAAACATTAGCATTGCTTTCACGAATCTCATTTCAAATTGCACATAAAAGAGATGTAGCAATTGGTTGGACACACAGATACATCCACCTTAATAAAAGCATAGTGTCTGTGTATTAGATTTCAATGCTCAATAAATATAGTTAGCATAGCTACTGCACTAATCAACATAGACCTCCGCATATTCAGTGTTAACATTTGCAGTGTCCTGTCTATTGGAGTATATTTTTTAATTCCAGTAATAAAATGCATTGCAATTTTAATTCCAACAGATGGTGCACCACAAACATTAACACTGCTCTTATTAATCCCATACCATTTGGCACATAACAGAGACATGCACATTGCAATTTTAATTCCAACAGATGGTGCACCACAAACATTAACACTGCTCTTATTAATCCCATACCATTTGGCACATAACAGAGACATGCACATTGCAATTTTCATTCCAATAGATGGTGCATCACAAACATTAGCACTGCTTTTACTAATGCCATACCAGATGGCATATACGAGAGACATTTTAACTGGATGGACACCCAGATAAACAGATACACAAACACTTGTTCTTGGATTTTTGCTATCCATGTAGTAATATAATGCATTGCAATTTTCCTTCCAACAGATGACTAATCAAAAACATTAGCACTATTTTTACAAATCCAGCACTAAATGGCATATAATAGAGAGAATATGCACTGCGTTTTTCATTCCAACAGATGGATGCATTTCTTTTTTTTAGTACAAATGTTTGTGATGCGCCTCCTGTTGAAATGACAATGCAATGCATTTTATTACTACATACATTTAAAAATAAATTCCAATCAATTGGGTAGTGCAAAAATTAACAGTGAGGTCTACTTTGACTATTCAGATTTCAACCTGGCGTTATACGAGGAGCACAGCTAGTACTCAGTCTAAGCCCTGAGTGCTGCATAAAAGAAAACCTACTGCATTGGGGGACTGTGAATATCTTGCCAGACCATGAACACTCAACATTGAAATACAGGCTGTAATGCCGTGATGTCACATTTTGTTCAAATATCTCCACTTCACCTTTTTATTTTAACCCTTTAAAGTGTAGAAACCTCAGAAACTGTGCAGAGAAGGAGCAGCAGGCTTCTAGAAATAGTACTAAAAGGATGGAGGTGGGTAATTTATGCTCCAAATGTTTCTGAATGCATTTGGGGGATTATGATTGGTCATCACGCTGGTTTCTTTTTAAACGCCCCTTCAGATGGGATTGTGGTCTTTTGGATTAAATTGTATTTGAAAGCTAAGAATTTCTAGGCAGTTTCACTCGTTCCCGTCATGGCGTCGACAGCTCTTTTTTTTTTTTTTTTTTCTTATGCTCAGCTGAGTGCAATTGTATTCCACCAAGTCCTCTGTAACCACAGATTTAATGAAAAGTGGCAGGGACAGAAAGCCGTGATAAAGGAAAAAGTATCAATAAGCGCGTACCTTTTATTTTCTTGGACTATCAACTACACCAAACTGTGCTGGGCTGGGGGATAGCGTTAACACCAAAGGACAGGACATTGCTGTGATTCTGTCTTGTAATAGTGAGGGTCGTCTGAGAGCTGACTCCACAGCCATCCAGTTTCCACCCGGCTTATGGCATCTTCACTCACAGCTCTGGAGTAAGGCAGATCCAACATGGACACACGCAGCCCTACCCGGTCAAAAAGAGGACAGCATTTACTAGGGCTACCTACCCCTTGGATGTTTGCATTTTTATTGTGATACTACATCGAATCATGGTGGATTTAATTTGGCTTTCTTGACACTGATCAATAGCTAAAGACTCTTTAATATCAAATTGAAACCATATCAAAGCAAAGTAGTCTAAATTAATTAAATTAAAAATATTAAAATTGTCAATCCCATAAGCATTCACCCCCTTTAATATAATCGTAACTGGTGCAGCCCATTAGTTTTGAAGTCTCATCATCACATCAATGGAGATCATTTTGCACGGGGGCTGCACCTGATCTGGAAGGTCCAACAGGTGGTGTATGGTCAGTATGGTGGGCTGACCTACACAACGAATGCACAAGAACTAGCAACTTCATGAAAAGCACAAGTTAGGAACGAAGACAAGAAAATATCCAAGTCACGGAATATTCAGTTAAATCAGTCAAATACAAATGGAATGAGTGTTTCATAGCTCTAAATCAGACCATCCACGTAAATGCAGTGATCGTGCAAGAAGAAGACTAGCAAGAGGAGGCAACCAAGAGACCTCTGAAGGAGTTACAAGCTACAGTTGATGCGATTGGAGAGAATTGGCAGACAACTGCTGCCCGGGTGCTTTGCTAATCGCAGCTTTAAGGGAGCATGGAAAAGAGAAGAAATGCAGAGGGCATCTTGGCTAAGGCTCGACATAAGACACATGGGAGACTCCAAAATTAACTGGAATAAATATCTGTGCTCTGATGAGATCCAAACCAAGCTTGTAGGCCATCAAGCTAAACACCACGTTTGAACTCTGCACATGACCACAAGCACACCATTCCCTCTGTGAAGCATGGTGGTGACAGCAGGAACATACTGAGAAATCCTGGAGGACAACCTGACACAGTCTGCAAGAAACCTGCACCTTGGGAGAAGATTTGTTTTCCATCAAGACAATGACCCCCCACTCCTACTCCCAAGCATAAAGCCAAAGTGACACAAGAATGAATATAAAACAACAGTGCGAATGTCCTTGAGTGGGAGAGTCCGAGTCCAGATCTCAATCCAGTTGAGAAATTGTGGCTGGACTGAACTCTTCCTCACGATCCCCATGCTACCTGACAGAGCATGAGCAGATTTTACAATGAGGACAAATGGCGGTGTGGAGATGTGCAAAGCTGACACTGGGTCAAGTCTGTCATGCTGTAGGTAGGTTTGCAGCTTTGCCAAACTCCATTTCTTAACCTCTGATTTCACTGAATATGCAGTGACTTGGATATTTCCTTGTCTCCATCCTCTGACTTGTGCTTTTCATGCAATTCTTTGAAGTGTTCTTGTGTCTTCATTGTGTGGGTTAGTCAACCATACTGACACACCATCAGGTACATTTAGACAACAATCAACAGAAACTCCAGACTGGTGGTCTCCATTGAACTGATGATGAGACTTCTAAGTGGCTGCCCAGTAGGAGTTGTGGGAATTTAGAACAAACTACCACAACCAAGAAGTGGAGTTGGAGCAGAAACCTTGACAACTTTCTAGGTGAGACGTTGGGACAGTTTAGCTATTAGCTAAACAAATAGGCCTGATGGACTGAATGCTCTCCAATCATTTGTCAGATTTCTTACATTCTTATGATGGGACTTCTAAACCCACTGGCTACACCAGTTAGAATCCTGGGACTCTGGGGGAAAAAAACTACTGAGACATGGAGCTGAAACAGAAACATTGACAACCTTTATGAAGAATCTGAAAAAGATGCTGGGACAGCTTAACTATTAGCTAAACAAACAGGCTTGATGGACTGAATGATCTTGTCTGTCAAATTTCTCAATTTTGAATGACTGGACTTCTAAACCAAATGGCTGCACCAGTTGGAGTTGTGTGACTACTGAGACATGGAGTTAAATCAGAAACCTTAATGACATTTAAGAAGGATTGGGATGAGATGCTGAGACAGCTTTTCTAGAAGCTGGACAAAATGAGCTTGGTGGACTGAATGGTTTCCTCTTGTTTGTCAGATTTCTTGCTGTAAGTTCCTATGATGGGACTTCTAAACCTGGAACAAATACCAAGAAGTTGAAACAGAAACCTTAACGACCTTTTAAGAAGGATCTGGATGAGCTGTTGGGACAGGTTTGCTAGTAGCTAAACAACTTGATGGACTGAATGGTCTCCTCTCGCTTGTCAGATTTCTTATGATCTTATGATGGGACTTCTAGACCCACTGGCTACACCAACTGGAGTTCTGGGACTGTGGAACAAACTACTGGGTCATGGAATTGAAGCAGAAACCTTGACAACCTTTATGAAGAACTGGATGAGATGTTGGGACAGCTTTGCTAGTAGCTAAACAACTTGATGGACTGAATGGTCTCCTCTCGCTTGGCAGATTTCTTATGTTCTTATGATGGGATTTCTAGACCCACAGGCTGCAGCACTAAGGATTTAGGGATGCCAAATTAAAAGGTGGGGTGGAGAGAAGCAATGAACACTTATGGGATTAATTATTTTAACATTTCATTAACTCGGCCCACATACTGGTTCCATTTCCCCTTTGACATTAAAGAGTCTTTTTCTATTGATCAGTGTCATAAAAGCCAAACTAAATCCACTGATTCCATGTTGAATAAAAATAAACTGTGAAAACTTCCGAGGGTTGAACACTTTTTATAGGCATGATATGCACCTGGGTTTCATGTTTGTGACAATTCATTCATTTTTCTCCATTTTGTATTCTTATTCTGTTATTGTGATTCAATGCCATATAACCATAAAATGTGAAGAGTTCCAGGGCACCGTGCACATCCTGACATCCTTCACTATTCACGGCCTTTCAGTGCCACAGAGCTATTCATACAATTCAAGACACCGTTGAAGTGTGGGATGCCAAGCGTAGAAGAGGTCCGCGGTAAGTGATGGGCGTCAGAGCCCTCCCAATTCAAGCTCCAGCAGCTGCGGTGATATACAGACTGGGGCGCATTCAGCCGACGACTCTTATGTACAGCTGGGCTCTCATGGCGCTGAGGTGTGACAAGTACATTGATACTGGAGGTGCATTCATGGGAGGCTGGCAAATGATACAATTTGCAGAGCTTAAGGGAATTTGCTGCAAATTCTACCCTAGAAATTATGCCTCTAAAAAAAAACAAAAGAGAGACAAGCCTTGAAAGAAATTAGGACATGGTGTTGACCGGTGTTATCGTGCCTTGTCCTCAGCGCTCCTAATCCATTGTAAATGTGTGCAGATCTGCAGGTAGATCAAGGTCTGAACCCGCGGGGGGTTTCCTCACAAATACAGAATGTCGGTCAGAAGTACACTTTTTAGACCATGACTTTCAATTAGACTCGCATATTTTTCCACTGGGATTTAAACAATAGCATCTACAGCTCACCATACTCATGAAAAGAAGATTAGACGGTTAAAAGTCCAAACGTATAAGAAAAGAAATGAATCTGAAACTGACAGGTCATTCATATTATTGGTTAGAAAATAGCAAATGCAATTAGGAATATCCACTGCTTTTTTCGAGAGATCTGACATTTTTCTTTTCAGTTGTCATGTAGTGTGAAAAGAAGAACAGAGGTAGGTAAATGGTTGGGGCACCAGTGCAGACCCCATTAATTGTCCAATAGTGAAATGGAATGAAAAGGGTTGCACATAAGTGTCCCTAGCCTGGCCTTTCAAAGGACACATCTTTCTGGGCCTGGCCGGTCACAGGTCTGGTCCATTGTGACATCCTACCGACTGTACTGAAGGTGGGCTGGCGAGTCAAAAGAGGAAGTGACATCGGTGGTCTTCTAAAGAGTTCTCCTCCATTCTAGGGTGAAGGTTGTGTCACATTCAAACCCCTCCCTGTTAAGTGTTTTAGTCAAACCCAAAATCACTGAAAGGTGCTGGTTACTCATGTACTTCACAGCAGTGTTTTGAGAACAACATTTATTTATATAGCACATTTTCATACAAACAGTAGCTCAAAGTACTTAAGAAAAAGGCTTGATGGCTACGGCGTAGCAATGGATTGTGCAGATTGTGCAAAGCACAAGGGCCTACGAGTTTGGGGGGCCCACTCGGGGCCATATACATTTAAAAAAAAACTGAATAACTTAAATCTCTTGCACAGTTCATTGCATCAGTAATTCAGTTTCAGTGATAATGTTTATACCATCACCAGGGCAAGTCCAATCCAATTGATGATGAGGACAAGAATACCTGCAGGCCTACAGTTTACACAAATTTAGACTTGGGGGGGTTCAGAGCCTAATCAGAGGCACAACACTTCCTAGTCTGCCTTACAGAGAAGTGCACATTCCTAAATTTGGTGAGCTTTGGTGTGCCATAGCAGATGTGAATGGAAGAAGTTTTGAAGGACGTCACATGAATAGTGTAAATATACATTACTAGCCGACCCGCGGTGTAGTATACGACGTATAATTATTTATTGATGGGTGAACATTTCCTGAAAGACACAGCTGTCCAAATGGGGTGGGTTTGAGGATACGACTGTGAGTGAATGAAAAGATGGAACTCTGGAGAGAGCAACATACAATTGTCCGAGACTGAAAACTGGTTTTGGCAGATACTGGCATATCTTTTAGAAAGTTTGGCCCTGTGCCTTATTAATTGTCTTTGCAAAGGCCAATCTAACAGGAAACTGTCTGCGTGTAAAAGTAAAAGGCAAATTTAAATCTGATGGTGTGAGGGAAATCCGGGGAATAAGGACAGTGTGTGAGGTAGCAGCTGCGATAGTTTTACACTCCAGTACATTGCGGTGAATGCTGGTAACAAAGAGTCTAGTGCCATTACAGAGACCTCTTGCTGGCATGAGGTTTCTGAGAATGAAAATTGATCTGCGGGATTGTCTGTGACGATGGAGTCAACGCTGGTGAAATTAACTTCGTCAGTAGGGATAAGTTTCAGTACTTGTTCATTAAGGTGTAGCGAGTCTTTGTTGGTAACGCTTAATATAGCTCGCTTACTGAGTTGTTCCGGAGAAGTCGATGCCTCGAGAGCGAGGGTGGACGCAGGAGGAGGGTTAGAGTTGTCGGGCGGGGCTCTGTCATGCGTACCCTATGACGCGGGAGGAGGGTTAGAGTTGGTGGGCGGGGCTCTGTCGTGCGTACCCCATGGTCGGGCGACTTGGTCGATTATATATATAGAAAAGCAACTGGAACCGAAAAGAACAATGAAAAGTCAACGTGGTTTAGAGGTGCATGTGGACTGTAGCTGAGACAAAAGCGACTGAGGCTGTGTTTGGTGAGGTGTTGTATGCGAGCACATGAGCAGGCAGTGTACATGCCTCGAGAGTGATGGTGGACGCGGGAGGAGGGTTAGAGTTGGTGGGCGGGGCTCTGTCATGCGTATCCCATGACACGGGAGGAGGGTTAGAGTTGGCGGGCGGGGCTCTGTCATGCGTATCCCATGACACGGGAGGAGGTTTAGAGTTGGTGGGCAGGGCTCTGTCATGCGTATCCCATGACAGGGGAGGAGGGTTAGAGTTGGTGGGCGTGGCTCTGTCGTGCGTATCCCATGGTCTTAGAGTTGGTGGGCAGGGCTCTGTGAGTTGGCAGGCGTGGCTCTCTCATGCGTATCCCATGGTCTCTGTCGTGCGTACCCCATGGTCAGGCGACTTAGTCAATTATATATATAGATTATCGTAAATACAGTAATTGTTAATTTTGTACTTGGATGTGGTTTCAACAGTTTTGGAAATTCAAACTCGTAAATGGTAAATCATAGCAATTCTGTTGCTAAGTTATGGTCTCCGTTAGTCATCAAACACCGAATATTTTAATAATTTGACGTTTTCTATACTCTCGCCAGGCGACACCATGTTGGCCAGAAGCAGCAGATCCGGTGAACATAAGAGTGGTACTGCTAAATGTAAGGTACGCCTGCAACAGGAATTGAAAAGCGCTAAGCTTACCAAGATTTCTACCTTTCTTGAAACTGAGCAAGGGCCAGCGGTAGCAACTGAGAATGCTGATGAATCATCGCAACGGTCTCAAGCAGACAGTGCAGTGAGTGAAATGGTTGGAAGTAGCGATGCAACAGCTTCAGATCAGGTGCTATCTGCTAAAACCATTAAAAATGGAGAAACTACTAAAGACAAGCAAACAATATATGTGACCAAGCAGTCCCCTACTGACGAGGCAAATTCCTTGGAGCCATTGACACCTCACTTTATGATCTCCATTTTCTCAGAACTTTTGTAAAACAGGTCAATTTTGTGGTTGTGTGCTGTCAGCCGGTGTTATTTTAATTCATTACAAATCGAAATTACTACATTTTACAGCACAGAACAGTTTCTGCTTTCTAGCTTATGTTACATTTTAATTATTTTCCTTCACAAAATTGTCTTGGAAAAGCAAGCGGGTCCACATCTTACATATATTTATGTACTACTACTACTACTACTATCCACACCTCCCACATTCCATTCCCACAATTTACTTTATTTTTGCTAACTTTCATCTGCTGTAATAAAGCAATTAAAAAAAGTTATTACAAATTCTATTTAGAGAGCTGGTTTGTTTGTCACTAGTGTCTGATCTGATTGTGACTCGGTTGTGGACGCCATTGCCAAGCCGGCCCCTTTGATCCAGAATAAGTTATGCTGGACAGGAGGGACCCACATCAGGGCGCTGACCAGGGAACTTTTACAAGATAGCTCCGCCACTGCCTGGGGGTGTTTTAATTTTTTAACCAATTTGCATCCTTAAAACTCATGATGTGTGCATGAGGGCATGCACTAAATTTGTTTAATAAACCCTGATATTGCTTTTGTAAAGCAAGTCTGGCTTGTATTCTCACTCACTCTCAATGCCTCAGATAAAGGAAGGTGACCATGGCTGCAGGTCCCGGGTGTCATAAGCAGATCAAAATTTGTATCATTATATTGTCTTAAATATTCAGAATGGTGGTGTCAGGGTGGCACAAAATGAAAGGGAAATTTAAAAGGACTGTACATAATAATAGAAATAATAGAATACTCATTATAATGTGATAACTAATAATAACTCAAAAAACAACACAAATAACAATACACTACAATACAATTTATTTTTGTATAGCCCCAAATCACACAAGAAGTGTCACAATTGGCTTTAACAGGCCCTACCTCTTGATTCTCTAAAAAGACAAGGAAAAACTCCCAAAAGTAATTTGGAATCCATTATATCATTACAGAAGGACTTGGATAGCGTACAGGCTTGGGCAGATTTGTGGCAGATGAAATTTAATGTCAGTAAATGTAAAGAAATACACATAGGAAGTCAAAATGTTAGGTCTGAATACACAATGGACAGTCTGAAAATCGAGAGTACACCTTATGAGAAGGATTTAGGAGTCATAGTGGACTCCAAGCTATCGACTTCCCGACAGTGTTCAGAAGCCATTAAGAAAGCTAACAGAATGTCAGGTTATATAGCACGATGTGTGGAGTACAAGTCAAGTCCAAGGAGGTTCTGCTCAAGCTTTATAACACACTGGTACAATACAATACAATTTATTTTTTGTATACCCCAAAATCACACAAGAAGTGAATGGGCTTTAACAGGCACTTTCTCTTGACAGCCCCCCAGGGTTGACTCACTAAGAAGACAAGAAAAAAACTCCCAAAAAAACCCTTGTAGGGAAAAAAACGGAAGAAACCTTGGGAAAGGCAATTCGAAGAGAGACCCCTTTCCAGGTAGGTTGGGCATGCAGTGGGGGTCAATACAATACAGTACAATACAATACACAGAACAGAACAAATCCTCAATACAGTATAAACATTTTAGTACGTAACAGAATTTAACAGTAGATGATATCAGATAATATGATTTGGATTTATTTAGAACCAAATACAGCTCTTGCAATTCGCAGGTTTTTTGATTCATGGATCTGCATATTTTGCAGGTTTGTCATCAATATTTACATGCAAATTATTTTGTTAGTTTTGCAGCCTATTACAGAAAACCGCTGATGTTGCTGTAGCAGTGCTGCCTAAGTGGACTACAAATCCCAGCATCCCTGGGAGTACTGTGCCATTGGACAGCTATGGAAGTTGCTGCAAGGGCTGCCGAGCGAAAGACGAAGGCGCTAGCTTTAAAAGTGAGCCTTAAGAAGCTTAAGTGTTTTTGCTCCTACTCTGTTCAATGCTTGTATGGACAGCAGCTGTGGGGCATCTGTTGCTGAAAAAAGATTCATGGATCTTGACTTTGCTGACGATGCTGTGATCTTCACAGAGTCAATGGAGGATGCGATCGGGGCTCTCGAGAGACTGAGAGAGGAGTCTGAGTGTCTGGGCTTGCAAGTGTCCTGATAAAAACCAAGATCAGACCTTTAATGACCTCGTGGACACAACCATCAGCAGCGTGTCTGTCTGTGGAGAGACTGTCAAACTTGTTGAGAGGTTTACTTACCTTGGCACTGACATTTATGTCTCTGATGAGTCTTCCTCTGAAGTCAGTGGATGGATTGTGAGAACATGGTGGGTAATGAGAGAGCTGGAAAAGGGTGTGTGGCACTCCCAAAATCTTTGCAAAAGGATGAAGGTCCAAGTCTTTAGAGTCCTGGTGCTTCCTGTCTTGCTATATGGTTGCGCAATCCAGTGACCTGAGATGAAGACTGGACTCCTTTGGTACTGTGTCTCTCTGGAATATCCTTGGGTATCGTTGGTTTGACTTTGTGTCGAATGAGCGGTTGTTCATGCATTGTGAGGGAGCGTCAGTTATGGCACTACGGCCAAGTGGCGCATTTTTTCCCCCCAAGTTTTTTTGCCATGTAGTGGGTGCGGCAACGCACTGTACCAGTGCATGCTCCCCAACTTGACTTGACTTAAGAAGCCAGCAGAACCCCAATTGGTGGTGTCCTTTTGTTTCAATGCTTCACTGCATCATTGGATTACAGTTTCACCCATCTGATTATGGTTTTCTCCTTGTCCTGTTTTTGCGTGTTCCTTTAATTTCTTCTGGCTTGGAATAAATCTTTGTCTGGGAAGCGCTCCCAAATTCTACAAATCTTCGCTTATATTGGCATCACAGTTGAACAAAACTTTACATGAGGCTGTCCACAGGGGATTTCATTTCATAACTACACCATTATCCTCTGCATCTGCAAAAATGGACTATATCATGAGTATTAATCGTTTTGTGTTTAGTGTTTTGTTGGATTTCTTTTGCATCTGCCATATGAATCATTTTTTGTCATTTACTACCACAAATATAAACACATTGATTATAAACAACATTTTGTAAAAAGTGCTGATGTATGCATGAGGTCTGAGGGACGCCACCATGCATCTTTGTCGGCCTCACACACATGACTTGCTTGTGCGGCAAGTTTTGCGCTGCTTTTTGAATTTTATTTAGAGCAGTAAACTTGGAGTATACAGTAAGCGTGGGCTGAAATTTTTTTTGCGGATTTTCACATTAAGGATGTGTTGGTAACTGTTCATACATTTAGACTTGTAGGAAACAGAAAAACAGTTACTGACATTGCAGTCCCCTCAGTCTTCCCTTTGGGTTTCCCCTAACCATAACCTGTGAGACACAACGGCAATTTTCTGTTTTTCTTTAAGTACTGGCCGTTTAGGCTCGATATTTGTTGCTTCCATTCACTGTTTCACTGTTTAACATTAACTATAAATTTACCCTGTAAGTAAAATTTACTGGAAAACAAAACAAAGCTTACAGTATATAAAAAGAGGTCTCTTTTTTAATGTTTAACATAACATGTGGAACAAATAATAGAAGATTGAATAGTGCATTGTTTTATAAATGTAAAAGAGTGAATATTTATTGAGATTAAAGTATACAATGAAAGTTATTGTACATTTTTTTTCAATTGTTTGTTGATAGTAGCCTATACACATGGAGAATAATCGCAAGCTTGTGTCCCCCTCACAAATGGGATTCAACAGGTCACCCTCACGTCTTGGTATTGGGCAGAAACACGGTGATCCATTTAGTGTAGCACACGTGCCGCCCTGGATATCGAAGATCATCACAGACCTGTTATTAGTCCATTTCATGTTTTGTTGCTGCACATAGGCCTCTCAGAATTTTTTTTCCCCATAAGCCGTGAGTAAACAGCAGCTCGCGAAATGGGATATAAGTTTATCATAGCGGATAACAGAATCTGTATTTCATTTGGGCCCCTGAGGCAGTGAAGTTAATTTGCTTTAAGAGATAAAGTGGAACACCACAAGGGCTGATTTTTTGGATCAGAAGGTAAGAGGACTCATAACTGTAGCTGTAGCCGAAAGCCAAAACTGATAAACGCAACAAGACCAAAAACAAAAGCCTAATTCATATTCGAAGGGAACTGAAACTGATTAAAGATAACTGCATATTGGAACACACACATTGTTTGTTGAATCCACATACTCGGACAATCCTAGAAGTTTTTAGACCTTTAATCTCTTTATGTAATGGCCAGATCTCACCCACAGCAAAGCCATGGCAATCTCTAGAACTATACCAGGCAAAATGGCATGACAGGAAGACCCACATTATTTTAAGAACCCTGAAATGGTCCTCAAAGCAAATGGGTTTAAGGACTTAAAAATCTTTAATGGAAATAACGTGACGAATACGGTAAAAAGTGAATAATGACTGCCACCCTGCGATGGTCATACAAGTAATAATCATTTAGAGAATTGTTTCTCCTTCACTGGGTCCCTGGCTCTGCCGGTGGGTCATGAGTTGTTATCGTTGCTATCGTATCGAAAGTGGGTTGAGGAAGGTCGCTATAGGTCGTGGCAGGTCATGACTTCAAATTCTCCCTGACGCTCTGAAGATCGTGGTCGAATCACCAAGGGCTGATGAATGCACTCGATTTCCAACGCACCCTCTCCTTGGTGGGTCGTGAAGACACGTTCATTGAAAGAAAGTGAAAATGTTGAGAAACACGGATTTAGAATGTTGTGTGAAAGGCATTATATAAAGTAACATATGTTAATGCACCCTGTTGAGAGCGCTCTGCCATTTGCAATACATTTTAAATGAATAAATAACTCCAGTAAGGCTGCAATGATTTCTAATCTTTTTTTGAACCACTCTGGTAAGGTCTGCTCCGTGTTATTTAGAGGACATCATCTCTGACACACAGGTTAGCTCGCTGTCCACCACGCACTTATTTCATTTCTCTCCTCTCTGATTCATAAAGGCTGCGGCTGCTTCTCCCAACAGATTTGTTGAACAGACTCTCCCTATGCATTTCTTGCCAACCTGACCACACTTCTTGTTTATAAATTAGCATTCCCCGCCAGAGCAGGAATATGTTAATCTGAAATGAACAAGGAGCCAGCAGTTTGCATCCTGTTCTGCTTGCTGCCGCTCCAGTAACCTATATTGAGAAGAAAAAAAAAAAAAATCTGCAATATTTCCGACAGCACCTGAATAATAAGGATCTGTCAGATTTCTATACATTGGCAGTGGGAATGATGATTTAAAGGAAATGAGTCAGAATGAAAAATCTGGCCTGATACCTCCATATCATTATGCTGTATTGAGACATGCACATTTATTGCTTTTGGGACTGAGAGACATTTTTTTTGTATAAATTTATTATTAAAAAGTTCCCAAAGTTTAAGTCTGTTACCTTAATATTCTGACTGTCGCTTGTCCCCTGATCCAGCTCATAGATTATTTACAGCCTCCTGGGGACTCTGTACGTGATGCAGTATTAAATTCAATTAAAGCAAATTAATTTATTGTGTTACACAATTACCACATATTTGTAGAAAAAGGACTTGCAATATTAGCAGGCAAGGCAGCAGACATATTCCCAGGGGACCCCGCCAGGGCACTTGCAGAAGTAAGGAGCTGTTTGTTTCCATTTCTGGAATCCGAGTGGTGTGCTTGCATGCTTTGGTGGGTTACTGCTGGCCATACCTTGGAAAGCCTGGTGTTACTGAGCTGTCTACCTGCTGTATCGCCATCACAAAGCACTCACCTGTTTCACACTTGTGTTATGTTGCAACCTTATGCTAATATCATTTAAGTTCATTTGTCCTTCATTAAGAAATACTCAACACTTCAGAATGGTTAAGTTTGCAGATGACACCAAGATAGGTGGATTAGCAGATAATTTGGAATCCGTTATATCATTACAGAAGGACTTGGATAGCATAAAGGCTTGAGCAGATTTGTGGCAGATGAAATTTAATGTCAGTAAATGCAAAGAATTACACATAGGAAGTAAAAATGTTAGGTTTGAGTACACAACGGGAGGTCAAAAAATCAAGAGTACACCTTATGAGAAGGATTTAGGAGTCATAGTGGACTCTAAGCTATCGACTTCCCTACAGTGTTCAGAAGCCATTAAGAAGGCTAACAGAATGTTAGGTTATATAGCACGATGTGCGGAGTACAAGTCACAGGAGGTTCTGCTCAAGCTTTATAACACACTGGTACAATACAATACAATTTATTTTTTATATACCCCAAAATCACACAAGAAGTGCCACAATGGGCTTTAACAGGCACTTTCTCATGACAGCCCCCCAGGGTTGACTCTCTAAGAAGACAAGAAAAAAACTGCCAAAAAAACCCTTGTAGGGAAAAAATGGAAGAAACCTTGGGAAAGGCAGTTCAAAGAGAGACCCCTTTCCAGGTAGGTTGGGCATGCAGTGAGGGTCAATAGAATACAGTACAATTCATAGAACAGAATAAGTCCTCAATACAGTATAAAAATAAAAATTTTAGAAGTACAGAGCAGAATTTAACAGTAGATGATATCAGATAATATGATCTGGATTTGTTTAGAGTCCTGGAGACCTCATCCATCAAGCTGCCTCCCCCATTTGGCCATTCCACAGCTGAAATAGCACTAATCTGATGAAAGGACCCCTCTTTCCCACGATTCCTGCAATCCTCCATCAGGGATGACTTTACCTTAGGCAGGCAAAACAACTTGGCAGGCATTTGAGTCCCGAGAAGAGAAAACAGAATAAGTGACGGTTAGTATCCAATTCTAACTATCATGTTACTTATGTTTTAGTGCTAATGACTAACAACAGAGATGCAGTCTGTACAGTTAATCAGCAGCTCTAGTCAGGATATGCTAAACTGAAGTAGTGAGTCTTCAGCTGGGATATAAAAGCTGAGACCGAAGGGGCTTCTCTTATACAGTAGTAGCAGGCAGACCATTCCACAGTTTAGGGGCCCTGTAACTAAAAGCTTGACTTCCCACTGTTATTTTATTAATCCTTGGAATTATAAGCAGACCGGCATCTTGAGATCTTAATGTGCGCTCTGGTTTGTAAGTCATAAGTTCAGACAAGTAAGCTGGACCTCGGCCATTTAATGCTTTATATGTTAAAAGGAGGATTTTAAAATCTGCCCTAAACTTAACCATGAGCCAGTGTAAGGATTTATATAGAACTGGAGTTATGTGTTTGTATTTTCTTGTTCTTGTAATAATTCTTGCAGCAGTATTTTGGATTAACTGGAGGCTGTATAAAGAACAGTTTGAACATCCAGTGAACACTGCATTGCAGTAGTCAATCCTACTAGAAGTAAATGTATGGATACATTTTTCAGAATACTGTTAATTTAGAAAGCGCCTTAATTTCCCAAAATTTTTAAGATGGAAAAAACGTTATTTGGACAACTTTGTAATATGCACTTTAAATGACATGCTAGAGTCAAAGAACTCCTAGATTGCGGGCTGATTCAGTAAAATTAATTGGGATTCCAACTGAGTTAAATGATGACAGAATATTGTTGTGATCAGCGTCATTTCCTCCAACAATTAACATCTCTGTTTTATCTGTGTTTAAAGACAAGTAGTTCTCATCCATCCACTCCTTTAATTCACAAACACAACTAACTAAAGACAACATCGGAGAAACTTCATTTGATCTACTTTGTAAATGAAAGATATAACTGGGTGTCATACGAGTGAAAATTAACATTATGTTTCCTAATGAGAGATCCCAGTGGAAGCATGCAAAGTGAAAACAGTAAAGGTCCCAGTACTGAGCCCTGCGGGACACCATATTGAACTTCTGTGTATAATGATGGAGTACTGTCAGCACATTTCTGTACATATTGGAATCGATTTGATAGATTAGTACTAAACCAAGCGAGCACAGTGCCTGTGAGCCCAATGTCATTTTCAAGCCTGTGCAGTAAAATAGAATGGTCAATGGTGTCAAATGCTGCAATGGTGAGGCCTCATCTGGAGTACTGTGTGCAGTTTTGGTCTCCAGGCTACAAAAAGGACATAGCAGCACTAGAAAAGGTTCAGAGAAGAGCGACTAGGCTGATTCCATGGCTACAGGGGTTGAATTATGAGGAAAGATTAAAAGAGCTGAGCCTTTACAGTTTAAACAAAAGAAGATTAAGAGGTGACATGATTGAAGTGTTTAAAATTATGAAGGGAATTAATACAATGGATCGAGACTGTTATTTAAAACGAGTTCTTCAAGAACACGGGGACAAAGTTGGAAACTTGTGAAGGGTAAATTTTGCACAGACATTAGGACGTTTTTCTTTACACAAAGAACGATAGACACTTGGAATAAGCTACCAAGTAGTGTGGTAGACAGTAAGACGTTAGGGACTTTCAAAACTCGACTTGATATTTTTTTTGGAAGAAATAAGTGGATAGGACTGGCGAGCTTTCTTGGGTTGAATGGCCTGTTCTTGTCTAGAGTGTTCTAATGACAAAGTGAATATAGGACTTAGGAATTTTTGCTGAAGAACTCCTGAAATATCCCATTGACACAATACTTCAGACCCATCACTTTGTACTTCGCGTCCTGACTGTTTGCAAGCAATTCCAGCTTGGAGTCGTCTTCTGTAGTAAAGGTAGTCCCCAGGTTATGGACATCCGACCTACGACATATTAACGGGGCCGCAGCTGCAATGCATGCGCCTCAGTAACTGCCGCTCCATCATCTTCCGTCTGGGGACGCTGCAAGTGGTGGCTGGACGGAGACTGGAGGAGGACAATTTCGCTGCTCATGCAGTGTAGTGTCCCTCGGCTTGCTCCCGGTGGCAAGCGGTTTCACTGCCTGCCCACCACACGCTGCTGCCCCATTCATTCTAGGTGGGCAGCTGGTAATGCTGCAAGCGGTGACCCAGTTGTGGCTGAACGGAGGCCATTTAGGGTGAACGGGATGGCAGGGGGTAGCATTGTAGTGTGCCTCGGATGGCTGCGTGTTGAATGGGAGCGGTGGTGTTGCAGATGCAGGCAGCATGCTGTAGTGGAGATGATTGTGAGGTGGGCTGGTGATGAATCACCTGTTGCTGCCCCCATTCATTCTCAATAGCAATCCTGCTTATACTGTTATGCACATAAGTTGTCTCTTGTCAGTACGGGGTGGCCCAGATCTAATTATGCAGATCCAGATCATCTGGATGACTTTGATTTATGCAGGGACAATTCCAGTTTGGCACGAAGACGATTCTTCATGTCTTCAGTTCGCACACTTCTCGATGGTCCGGGAGTTTTGGGGTGATTTTCTATGTAATAAACTAAATAAGTTATAGCATAATGAAAATTGCATAATTATATCTGGCCCACCCTATACATCAGACGTGTTGACGACGGGTGCCTTCCTGCTGTGATAGGGTGTACAGTGCTGTGCAGAAGAGCTCATCTTAACCTTTTGTCTTCACCCTTCAAGAATGTCTCTGAAACACAAATCTGATGCAAGTGCTGGTGATACAGTAAAGAACAGAAAAACCATCACCATTGAAAATAAAGTAGAAATAATAAAAAGGTTAGAGTGGCAAAACTCCATCATTCATTGGCAGAGCACTTGGTTACAGTCGGTCAATAATAGCATTTATTGAAATAATGTACCTGTTCTGACTCGCATATAAATTCAACTTAAGTACAAACCTACAGTCCCTATCTCATACATAACCTGGGGGCTTCCTGTATCTGGTTGATAGGAAGGTGCCAGACATATTCACTTACCAACCCAATAAAACTCTCAGGTTTATTGATACTTACTAAACTCTCACATTAATTAATATGGAGGAACCCTGATTTCTTACTCCCAGACCCAGTAAACCTCTGACCTTCAGTGATATGGAGGGCCAGACATACTTAATGACCAGATATTCTTACCCTCCTACCTAGAAAAAACTCTGACATTGATTGATATTGAGAGAGCAGACAAACTTAATTACGTCCCCAGTAAAACTCTCACACTGTATCAGACTGATACAGAGGAACCGGACATACGTACTTTCCAACCCAGTAAAAGTCTCGTTTTGATTAATACTGATGGACCAGGCATACTTGCTTACCTATCCAGTGCAACTCTCATGTAGACTGATACTTTTCTCCATAGTAAAACTCTCAAATTGGTTGACCTTGAATTAACTGATATGGAGGGACCAGACTTACTTACTTACCCAGTAAAACTTTCAAATTCATTGATAATGAGGGACCGAACATACATGCTTACCTACCCAGAAAAACTCTGCCATTGCTTGATATGGATGGACCAGACATACTTAATTACCTACCCAGTAAAATTCTCAAGCTGATTGATACAGAGACTGGATGTACTTACTTAACAACTCAGTTATATTCTTGAATTAATTGATATGGAGCGACCAGACATATTTAATTACCTACTCAGTGAAACTCTGATGTTGATTAATAAAGAGTGACCAGACGTACATACTTACGTACCCAGCAGAACTCTCCTAATGAGAGGTACTTGCTTACCTCTATAGTAAAACTCTCAGATTGACTGAGTATCCATTTGATTGATTTTGCATTAACTCATATGGACTTATAGACTTGCTTACTTAACCACCCAGTAAAACTCTTATTTTGACTGACCAGATGTACTTACCTACCTACCCAGTTAAACACTCGCATTAAATGATCTGGAGGGGCCAGACATACTTCCTTACCTATTCAGCAGAACTCTCATGTTAACTGATCCTTACTTACCTCCATAGTAAAACTCTCAAATTGATTGACTGTCCAATTAGTTCATCTTACATTTACAGATATGGACTTACTTACTTACACAGTACTTACTCAGTAAAACTCTCACTTTGATTGATACTGAGGGACCAGAATTGCATACCCACCTACCTAGTAAAACTCTGATATTGACTGATACAGAGAGACCAGACAAACTTACTTACTAACTTAGTAAAACTCATTTTGATTGAGGGACCAGGCATACTCATCTACCTACCCAGTAAAACTCTCACATTTAACTGATATGGTGGAATTAGACAGAGGTACAGAGGGACCAGACATACAGTACTTACTTGCCACCATAGAAAGAACTCCTGAATTAAAGGATGTGGACCAGACATACTTACTTACCTACTGAATAAAACTGTTGTGTTAGTTGATACTTACTTACTTGCCCAGTAAAACTCTCAGGTTGACTGATATGGAGGAACGAAACATACATACTTACAGCAGGCAAACCATATGCACTTCAGAACAGGTCATCCCCTAGAAGCAAAGCATAGTCGGGCCTGGCCAGTACTTGGATAGGAGACCATCTCGGAAAAGCTTGGGTTGTTCCTGGAAGAGGTGTTGGTGAGGCCAGCAGGTGTCACTTACTCCAGTGATTTGATTGTGGATCCCAGTGCCCTATGAAAGTGACGGGGACACTGGTGCTGTAAAAATGGAGCAGAGGTCATGACTCTCTGTGGTCATACATAATCTCTGTGTGTCCTTCGATGTCCAGGCTGAAATGCACACCACAGCCTATTTATTCTAGCCCCCTAATCATCCCCCCTCTCTAATTGGCTCACTGTTTCACCACCCTTCAATAGCTAATGTGTGGTGAGTGTACTGGTGTAAAAATAGCTGCCATTGCATCATTCAGATGGATGCTACACATTAGTGTTGGTTGTATTGCCACCCCACTCACTGAAGCGCTTTAAGTAGTGAGAACAGTGCTATATAAATGTAAAGAATTATTAATATTATTATTACCCTGACTAATACTCTTTCCCTTTTGGATTAATATAGTTTATCTAATCTAATATTTTGTTTCTTTCCAAGTGAAATTCTTCTCCCACAAAGCCGGGTCCTCCAAGTCAGTCAGCAGCACCTCATCCAATTGTGCTGAAGTAGAATGCCTTCAATGAAGCCTGCTTTGTAACCTGAATGCAGTAAGTCAGAGTCTTGTCACTGCTGGGGGAGCAGACATGCTTGCTTATCTAACCAGTACAGCTTCACGTACACATAAGAATGGAGGCATGTCCTGGTTTTAGATCTCATCGCTTTTTTTTAGTGTTACAGGAAGCTAAAAGGCGCTTCTAACAATATTTATTGTCAGGACCATTGCTTTGATCCTTTGACTTTACTTTTTGCTTTTGACATTTGGCCTATCCTTCCTTTCTCAATATTCTGACCTTTACCTGTTCCTGACCACTGCATTTTCCTCTTAAGTCTATTCGTCTCTTGGTAAACTCTGTCCTTTTTTTTTTTTTTTGTGCTTTTTGTCAAACTATTGTACATTGGGCCAAAACAGAGCAGATAGAACCCTTGTGTGCTTTCGGTTTAATTTTACGGTTAGTTGCAGTAAATGTACAGTACAGCTGAAATATGGTCAAGTAAAATTTTTTTCACAATCATATGTCAGCTATTGCATTGAAACTCAAAAATAAATGTAGCAAGCTGAAACTGGCCAAACTGAATATTTCACAGTTATGTACCAAATATTGGGGTCCATTTTCACTGTAAGTGCAGCAGACTAAAACTGACCAAACAGAATATTTCACAGTTGTATGCCACTTGTTGGACTGAATCTGTACAGAAAATCAGCAGGCCAAAACTAGCCATACGGAATCCTTCACAGTTACAGACCACTCATTCGGCTGAGCCAAGGAATTCTGGGGTCGGGATGGGGGATGAGGAAGCATGTGAATCATCATTCTGTCTATGATCATTTAGTCTGGAACTATCATAAAATATATTTGGGGGGGGGTCAAACCTGAAAAGCAGGCTGCAACAGGCTAAAACCAGCCAAACTGAATATTTTACAGTTTTATGATGTACTATACCACCTATCCGCAATAAATTCAACCGATCAAAACTGGTTAAACAGAATATTTCTGTTACTTGTGTGAATTCACTCCACTGTTTCACGTTCTCGCATGGAGAGGCTGGTTGTACACGTAGGGTCTCAGAGTCAGTAAGCAGCAGCGTACTGTTTGGGCTAAAGTAGAATGCCTTTGGTACTGTTGTAGAGAATAATAATAATCCTCTTTAATAAAACCCTTGTGTGCGTCCAGGTGTCCGTGTGTGTGTGTGTGTCTTCTAGTGAAGTGCGCATGCGCGGGGCATCACAGTACGTGTTCAGTCTCTTCCTGTGCATTCCCTGTGCAGAGAGAGACAGACACAGACACAGACACACACACACACACGCACACACGCGCGCGCGACAGACAGACAGACACACACGCACACGCGCGACAGACAGACAGACAGACACACACACACACACACACACACTGGCATGCGCGACAGACAGACAGACACAGAGGCGTGCGCTTAAGAGACACACACGCAGGCCCGCGAGAGAGAGAGAGAGACAGACAGACAGACAGGCAGGCAGGCAGACAGACAGACAGGCAGGCAGGCAGGCACAGAGGTGCGCACTTAAGACACACACACAAGACACACACGCAGGCCCGCGAGAGAGAGAGACACACACACACACACACACACACGTGCATGCATTGTTGCAATGTTATTGGTTGTTTATTAAATTACGGATTTTTCAAATGTTCATTTTTTCCCCTGTGCTTAAAACTCATTAAAAAAAGATTTTAGCGAGCAGGTCGTAAGGCTATAGCGCAAATTCTTGCAGTGTTCGTTTTCTCTGTTGTTCAAGGTTTTCTTAGTGTTATTCAATGTTTTTACATTTAGTTTACTATTACGCTGTGCATTCAATGGTATAGTTAACTATATTTGTGCTTAAAAACTTAAAAAAATATATATTTACATACAGTTCATATGGTCTGGAATGGATTAATTGTATTTACATACAATCCTATGGGGGAAATTACTTCGGTTCACGACCAAATCGGGTTACAACCAGAGATTTAGAACGAATTATGGTCGTGAACTGAGGTTCCACTGAATTACTGTCAGACAAAATTACAGGCATTTTACGGAAATACAAACCAGTATTACTGAGAGAGAAAATGAAAGGCACAAAATACAGGGACGCATATTACAGCCACATACAAGGTCCCATGCCATTTAATATAGACTGTTCATACTAATGTTTATGCACTGCTGTTCTAGCGCCCGTTATTGTAACGGGCTTAATGTCTAGTTGGATAATAATTCATAACATTTATATGTACTGGCGAGCTTTGTTGGGCTGAATGGCCTGTTCTCGTCTAGAGTGGTCTAATGTTCTAATATAGCGCTTTTCTCAGTATTCAAAGCGCTATCCACACAGGAAGGAACCAGGAATCAAACCCATAACCTTCTTACTGCAAAGCAGCAGCACTACCACTGTGCCACCTGTGAGAGACTTCATCATAATCCGACTGCAATGAGTTTGAATCTTGTCAAATTGAATGAGCAGCTGAGTAGGGGGGGTGTGCAAATTCCTGAGCAGTGGCAAAGGGGGCCATAACCCAGAGTTACACAGAAGATTGGCAGCCATAACAAGAGGGGATGAATAAAGAAGGGTCAAGCTGCCACAATGGATTCTTATCCTCTGCAACCGTTAACTGAAAAATGTATAGAAGAACATTTAGTATTGAAATATTAATTTCTTCACTATGAAGGCTAATCCTGGTTTATATTATACAAGATTTGGATATCGTGTGGCACCTATGTAAGTAAAGAGTTATCTCATTCAGCAATTGTGTAGAAGATCTCAAGATTATTGTGACAGATCTCAATGTGAGCAAAACATGGAACCCAGATTCCTGAAACACTGATGTGGAAGTGCTAATAAACCATAAAATGTACAATCCTGAACACAACATCCCAAACACACAGTGACTCAAGCCAGCGTGCTCTGCATGATTGGTTCTGTTAGTTTACTGTAATCGGCCATTTCCCCCTTAGTAGTCATTCTATTATTCCTTTCTTATACTTTGAGAAGGCCCAATCCTGTACTGTTACCAGCTTTTGTTAATTTTCATAGTTTTCCGTTTACTTGCTCTATAAATCTAGAAATTATATTATTATTGTAATATAGAAAATATACTACTTTGTAATTATTTGTTTTTTCTGAGTGGGTAGTCTGAAAGTCAGTAATCTCAATCGGTAATGTCCTTTTTGATGGAGCCACTGAGCAAGTGAATATAGAAAAGTGTGCTAAAAGCAAGAATGGTCACTGATCCCAGTTGCCCACCATCCATGTCTATAAGTGAGAGAGCACCAATCCTCTCCAGTTGCCTTACCTCATTCATTGCTTCCATCCATCCATTTTCATGAACCCCCCTTTTCCTGCTCAGGTTGCTGCTACTTCACAAAAAAGAGAGCTGATCCGACTTCCTCTTCCTTCTCCTCCTCCTCTACAATGGATTCCAGCTTCTCCAGAAGGATTTGCAGGTGCTCACAAGTAAGTTGTCCTGTAAATTTCCCCATCTTTTGCCTATTCCCAGTGGATCTTGGGCAATCTGACCCCATCGCCTTTCTCAGATTCCATCCCACATGTAAGCCATGACATGTTCATGTACTTGGTGAAGAATGTCTGGCTCTTCCCTTGTGGGAATCAAAACAGAGTCCTCAAACCATTTTTTTTTTATATTCTGCAGGGCTTCAGTATCAGAATACAAAAAAAGCATTCCTTCTCACAGAAAAAAAAAATGATGCCAATTGACTGTAAAATGTTCCTTCCTTGCTGTGGTTTTATGCCATATTCTTCTCAAACGCTCACAAAGGCTGACGAACTCAAGTGCTGAATCATTTATGAGTTGCGGAGCTGTAAGCAGCCTAGCAGGTAACTCGGCAGGGAAGGACTGCGAGCGTAAATAAAGCAATCGGCTGTTTGAAAACACCGACTTGAGCAATCTGCTTCAGGTTGAAGGTCTCTGGAGGCTTGGGATCCTAGAAAGCGGTGAAGCACCTGTGATCTTCTGCTCACCGTCCCTCTACCTTCATGTCTGCTCAGCTGGCCTTTTATTCCCATGATCGCAGCACCCTGGGTAGAACACCATTCTCTTGGCATATTGCACCATCCTGGGATGGATGCTCCAGGTTTTTCAACTTCTACACCTAAAGCAAGGTGAGGGGCTTGGGGGAGTACATATAAGCTGAGAGACAGGGATATTTCAGGTGGGAGACCCTGAATTCCTCCTTGTTCATATATGAAGGTACAGTAAATGAAAAAAGTAAAGGGAATGTGAAACTCTATGTGGTAACCACAGCGGTTAGAAGCTGACACAATACAACACGTTTGTGATGGCTTACGGGTAGTTTGAACACACACAGTGCGGTGCGGTTAGTCTAGCTGAAGCCAAAATCAAATGAACATAAATGCTAGGCTGTGGTGTTGCACCTCTGTTGAACAAATGCGCTGTATGAGGTTTCTTTGGGCAGAGGGGAGTGAAATCTGCTGAAATTCACTGAAAGGTTTGATGGTAGGCAGGTGTCGAACGCCAAAAGGACTACAGTAATCCCTCCGCGTTCCAGAACCCCCCACGATAGATGAAAATCTGCGAAGTAGAAACCATATGTTTATTTTTATATATTTTAAGCCCTTATAAACTCTCCCACACTGTTAACATTATTAGAACCCTCTAGACATGAAATAACACCCTTTAGTCAAAAGTTTAAACTGTGCTTCATGACAAGACAGAGATGACAGTTCTTTCTCACAATTAAAAGAATGCAAACATAACTTCTCTTCAAAGGAATGCGTGTCAGGAGCAGAGAATGTCAAAGAGAGAGAGAGAGAAAAGCAAACAATCAAAAATCAATACGTGTTTTTGGGCTTTTAAGTATGCCGAAGCACCGCGATAAAGCGGCATTTTTTAGAGGAGCGTCCAAATCTTCTAAGCAAACAGCCTCTGTGCAAACAGCCCCTCTGCTCACATCTCCTCCGTCAGGCATAGAAAGAGTGAGAGAGACAGAAAAAAGCAAACAATCAAGCACCACACGGGAAGCATATCGTATATCATTGAGGAGTTTTAGCTAATACGTAATACATGCTCTGATTGGGTAGCTTCTAAGCCATCCGCCAATAGCGTGCCTTGTATGAAATCATATTTTTTGGCATCGCCTCGCAATAAGGAGATCATGGGTTCCTGCCCCTGGTCCTCCCTTCATGGAGAAGTCTTTGAGTAGTGAGAAAAGAGCTTTATAAATGTAAAGAATTATTATTTGATTATATACTGGTGGCCCTACCCCTCTAGGAGCCACTCTCAAAAGCTTAAAAATGATAAATTTCAAACATAAGCATGTGGGGTATCATTTTGGACTATTTCAAGCTCACTGATTCTGATTATGATGTTACCTTTAAGCATTTACTAAGAGTCTAGCGCAGTACAGACCTCTATCAAAAGGAGGGAAAATGATTCATTTCTATTACAATTGAGATTTTTTTTTTTTGAAGCACACATTTTAATATTCTAATGCAACTATTCTTGTTCATTATCTTATTTAAGCATTTAATTTCCCACAAACACCTCTAATTAGGATGGCGTACGCTAATTTAGATTATGTATATCACTTATACCTGCCTGGCTTTTTCCTCTAAATATTCTTTTTTTTTTTTTCCCGGCACATCCCAATGATGGGTGGCCATTCTGATCAATGCCCCATGGACTGGCATCCTACTGAAAGCTGATTGATTCTGCCAGAAAAGGCCTGTGACTCTGAACTTGGTTAAGTGGTTTTGGGAATGTTTTATGTTAATTGGCAATTAAAAAATTAGAAGCTGAATAGCTCTGCTCTTGGTTTATAGTCTTTTACCAATTCTTCTTTCTGTGAAAATTCCAGTTATTTCCAGATAGGCTAAGCTCTCACATAGGTGTTTACTCCGAATGAGGCTGAATAAAACATTCATGGTTTAATTGCTTTGCTGTACTTAAGCTCTGTGCTTTCATCGGGTTTATTACTTGCCTACATAATCTGCGATCTCCATGCTGTTTATGTGAGACTTGATTTAGAACATTTTGAAAAGTAAATAAAGCAGCTGCAATCATTAAAAGTGATCATTTTCATTCTACCCAACGTTACACGAGACTGCTTAAGCCCTCTCTCTATCTCTCTAGGTTAGCCTGAAAACCATTTTCCTGGTTCACCCAGACTGGCTGGGTGACCCCAGCATGAGTTTTTTTTTTTGTTACAACACACACATAGTACTACTTCTATGTAAAGAACCGTTTTAAATTTGAAAAGACAATTTAAAAACAATTTTTAAAATGCTGAATATTGGGCCATTAGAAATCTTGTGAGACACTCTTAGAGAACCTGCCTATCCTTTTTACGCTGCTGTTACTGAATCTGAAAATCTAACAACATCGCATTAAAGTTTGATAAATTCTGAAAAGAATGATACCAAACATATATATATATATATATATGTAGGTTTTAAAATAAGCACGATTTAAAGCATGACAAAAAAAATCACATAAAATTGTAAAAAGAAATTGTTGCACTTTTAGGCTTAGGATTTATATATATATATATATATATATATATATATATATATATATATATATATATATATATATATATATATATATATATATATTCAGCTGGAGATCCACAAAGAGAGAAATAATGAATCACGTGTCATAAAGTAGTTTTTATTCCTGAGCTTTCAACCCCTGCCAGGGGTCTTCATCAGAGGATAATGCTTAGACTTACAAGAATCAAAGGCAATATATAGCAGTAAATTACATGGGGGGGAGTGGGGAGGTGGCTAAGTCAGTGTGATCAGGAAGGGGGGTGTAAAGTTTTGTTTATTATGAACAAGTTCTTCTTAAGTTTGCATATGCTGGGTTTATGTCCAGGTGTCTGTTAACATCTTTAGCTCTGCTACCTCCAGCTCGGTCTCCTGCTTTCTGGTCAGTGCCACCGTCTCCATCCCATATAACATAGCTGGTCTCACTACTGTCCTGTAGACTTTCCCTTTCACTCTTGCTGATACCCGTCTGTCACAAATCACTCCTGACACTCTTCTCCATCCATTTCACCCTGCCTACACTCTATTTTTCACCTCTCTTCCACACTCCCCATTACTCTGTACTGTTGATCCCAAGTATTTAAACTCATCCACCTTCGCCAACTCTACTCCCTGCATCCTCACCATTCCACTGACCTCCCTCTCATTTACACACATGTATTCTGTCTTGTTCCTACTGACCTTCATTTCTCTCCTCTCTAGAGCATATCCCCACCTCTCCAGGGTCTCCTCAACCTGCTCCCTACTATCGCTACAGACCACAATGTCATCAGCAAACATCATAGTCCATGGGGACTCCTGTCTAATCTCGTCTGTCAACCTGTCCATCACCATTGCAAATAAGAAAGGGCTCAGAGCCGATCTCTCATGTAATCCCACCTCCATGTTGAATGCATCTGTCGCTCCTACTGCAGACCTCACCACTGTCACACTTCCCTCGTACATATCCTGTACAACTCTTACGTACTACTCTTCCACTCCCGACTTCCTCATACAATACCACAGCTCCTCTCGAGGCACCCTGCTTTATCCAGGTCCACAAAGACGTAATGCAACTCCTTCTGGCCTTCTCTAATCTTCTCCATCAACACCCTCAGAGCAAGCATTGCATCTGTGGTGCTCTTTCTTGGCATGAAACCATCCTGCTGCTCACTAATCACCTCACTTCTTAACTGAGCTTCCACTACTCTTTCCCATAACTTCATCCTGTGGCTCATCAATTTTAATGGCTTTTCCATTCTTCATCCTCTCCATAGCTGTCCTTACTTCCTCCTTGCGAATCTGTTGCACTTCCTGATTCACTATCTCCACATCACCCAACCTCTTCTCTCTCTTGTTCTCTTCAATCATCAGCCTCTCAAAGTACTCTTTCCATCTGCTCAACACACTCTCCTAGCTTGTGAGTATGTTTCCATCTTTATCCTTTATCACCCTAACCTGCTGCACATCTTTCCAAGTTCGGTTCCTCTGTCTATCCAATCGGTACAGGTCCTATTCTCCCTCCCTAGTGTCCAACCTCTCATACAACTCATCATACGCCTTTTCTTTAGCCTTCGCCACCTCTCTCTTCACCTTGTGCCTTATCACCTTGTACTCTTGTCTACTTTCTGCATCTCTTTGACTATCCCACTTCTTCTTTGCCATCCTCTTCCTCTGTATACTCTTCTGTACTTCCCCATTCCACCACCTTTTCCTTTTCCTCCTTTCTCTGTCCAGATGTCATGCCAAGCACCCTTCTTGCTGTCATCCTTACTTCATCTGCTGTAGTTTGCCAGCTGCCTGGTAACTCTTCACTACCTCCCAGTGCCTGTCTCACCTCCTCTCTAAACTGAACCTTGCAGTCTTCTTTTTAAACTTCTACCATTTGATCCTTATCCTTGACTCTGCTCTCACTCTCTTCCTCTTCTTGATCTCCAATGTCATCCTACAGACCACCATCCTATGCTGCTTAACTACACTTTCCCCTGCCACCACTTTACAGTCTTCAATCTCCTTCAGATTGACTCTTCTGTATAGCATGTAATCTACCTGTGTGCATCTTCCTTCACTCTTGTACGTAACCCTATGTTCCACCCTCTTCTTAAAATTCATATTCACCACAGCCATGTCCATCCTTTTGGCAAAATCCACTATCCTCTGACCTTCTTCATTCCTCTCCTTGACACCATACCTACCCATCACCTCCTCATCTCCACTGCTCCCTTTACCAACATGTCCATTGAAATCCGCTCCAGTCACCACTTTCTGTCCCTTGGGCACACTGTTCATCACTTCATCCAACTCACTCCAAAAATCTTCTTTCTCACCCATTGCACGGCCAACTTGCGGGGCTTATGTACTAACAACATTCATCATCACACCTCCAATTTCCAGCTTCATAATCTTTACTCTGTCTGACACACTTTTCACCTCCAAAACACTCTTGACATACTGTTCCTTCAGAATAACTCCTACCCCATTTCTCCTCCCATCCACAGCATGATAGAACAATTTGAATCCACCTCCGATTTACCTGGCCTTACTCCCTTTCCATTTAGTCTCTTTCACGCATAATATATCAACTTTCCTCCTCTCCATCATATCTGCTAACTCTCTCCCCTTATCAGTCATACTGCCAACATTCAAAGTTCCTACCCTCAGTTTCACTCTCTTTACCTTCCTCCTCTCCTCCTGCCTCCAGACACGTCTCCCCCCTCTTCTTCTCCTTCTTATTCCTCTTCTTCGACCAACAGTAGCCCAATTTCCGCCAGCACCCTGTTGGCTAACATTACTGGTGGTGGTCGGGGCTCGACCAATCCGGTATGGAAATTTGTATTGTTGTCCGCATTTTGATTTGGAAAATTTTTACACTGGATGCCTATCCTGATGTATCCCTCCCCATTTATCCGGGGTTGGGAACAGCATGAAGAAACACACTGGTTTGTTCTCCTCTGTGGCTCCAGGAGTCTGTGATTTTGTGTGCACCTGAGGGACACAATAATAAAAAAAATAAAAAAGGTATGGTATGAACATGCACTTACTACTTGTTTAACTCTCTGGCGCAGAACAATGCAGTGGTGGTGCAAAGTGCACCAGCATTTGGTTTTTCTCTCCCAACACGTCAGATTCTCCCAGGTTCAAAAAGGCTTGATGTCGAGATAGTCATTGGGCACTAGAGGGAAAAGAATTATTTTCTGGAGTTGCTGGCAAATATATGTGCAAAGTTTAAGGTGTATAAATGAAGTACACAGAATAACTTTAGCCCAAAGGAAAACAGTGGTCATGTAAATCCGTGGCCTAATCCACTAGGGGTCATCTTTTGACCGGACTTCAGACTACTTGGTGTACTGAGCTGCTGAGCATTCGTGGAAGTTAAAAACCAGTACTTAGTTTTGTACATCATATCTTAGTTTTTAGTGGAGGTAATCTGTGGTTTTGCACTGTATAGTTTCATGCCTGAATTTTTGACTTTTTGACTTTTCACTGTTTTTCTGTCTGTCCTTTGTGAACTTCTTGTTAGTAGAAGGAGGAAGAAGATTCTTTCTGGTTTGATTTGTTATTATTTTATACAGCACCTGCACTTACCCTTTGCTTGGTTTATGGATGTTCTTGCAGTGACTTGTGTTTAAATTTCCAAGACCTATTTTGGTAAATAATATTTTGCCACGTCTGGAATAAAAGCAGAATCTCTGTTTTGCAACAACGTTTTTTTTGTCTGTGTCTCAAATTTTCACCAACTGGTCACTTGGTTAGGACTACAGGAGTCTGCAAAAAGGTGCAATTGCATGGAGCATTAGAACATTGAGTTACTTTATCCTGCCTAAAGTCGTTGCTATTCGGTAGAGAATCCAAAGCTTGCATGAGATGGAATGGGTGTTGCCATTGTTTGTATGGAAAGTTAGATGATATCACAGGTCACAATCGCCACTGGAATGCTACAGAAAAAATGATGGTGCCCATGAAAACACCTCACAAAATGGCGGTGGCCACAAAAGAAAAGCTGAAAGCTTCAAAAATGGGAGGAAAAATCAATTCAAAATGGTAATGAAATGGTATCACTATAAAAACATGAAAAATAAGTAATAAAAAGTCTGAATTAGTGTAAGCTATCCTAACTCGGATTGCTATGATTTACATCTAGGTTTTTTTTTATATTTTTTTTTTGTCTCACGACACAATCTTGCCCTTCTTCATGTCTTCAAGACCCATTGCGATCAGAGTTTTCTCCTTGGAGAATCGTCATTGATTGCCCAAGTTCTTGGTCCTCCTTGGAGAATCAACACCATTCCTGAGAGTGCTTGGTCCCCCTTGGAGAGACTGTGGCTGTCCGAGCAGAGTAGGGATGAGTGCTTAAAGAACCTGCGACAATCCACGATGACACACTTCACAAACTGTACATGACCTTATTCCATATAACAAAACGGTGACTTGCAATCCTATTTCATATAACAAAATGCTGACTCGTGACCCAAAGGTGGAAACCCACGACCCATTTTAAGAAACTCTGATTTATATCATGAGGTAGAAATACATAAGAAACATATCAAAATGTGCAAATTACCGTATATGCTTGTGGATAAGTTCTCCCGCGGATAGGCTGGGACTTGATTTTACCGTATAATTTCTGGAATTTTATAATGTCTGTCAAATAAGTCTAATGCAGAAAACCGACGCTATTGGTCCAAGAGATTAGGGTATGCTAACATCCACCTGAGAGAGTAACCACAGAGCCCACTGCCTTTTTTTCTATGTATAGTGCCTATGTAATACCCAAACTATTCCGAAGCAATGCTTGCACTGACTTTTCTTTTGTATCTCACACCATCATACACCTTTATCGTAAGCGCATCTACGATGGAGCGTTCGATGAGAAGAAAATATGAAGCTGGTTTTAAATTAAAAGTTGCTGAAGTGGTGAAAGAAATTGGTAACTGCGCTGCTGCTACAAAAAATTGATGTGTCTGAGAAACTAGTGCAAGATTGGAGGAGGCAAGAAGATGAAAAAAAAAAAGAAAAATTTAAGTGTCGCATTTTTGAACTGGCGTACAAGTTGGGGTCTGATTTTATGATCGATTTTTTGGGTTTCAAGACCCAACTTATATGTGAGTATATATGGTAAATGTTTAAAATCTACATATTCTTAATGACAATAGAAAATTGTCACGTGCATTCTCTGAAAGAGGTCTGTAGAGGCCTAGCTCCCTAGTATAGGATCAAAAATAGCATATCTGTAATTACAGATCTGAAATAGTCTAAAATGATACCTCACATGCTTATGCTTGAAATTTGTCATTTTACATCTCCTAGGAGTGGCTCCTAGAGGGGTAGGGCCACCACTGAAGAGACATATATCAAAAAATGTTACAAAATTCATGATCAGCAAAACAGCATGAAACAACACTCCACATATCTATATTACTGATCCTATTTTTTTTTTTTTTTTGAAGCTCTGTGAACCTCTGGGGTTAGATCATGTGGCATACACAACTTCAAGTCTTCTGAGTATTTTTCCCTGAAGACTTTTATAGGTTTACTTTTTATCCTGAGGGTGTAATTTCCTCTCCAAAATATGGTCCAAAAATACATGGGAACCCCTAAAAGCTTGAGGCCTTGCATAGCTAACATCAAGACAAGTCAAAGGGTATACCTTACATGCCGGTTTTCTCATATCGGTGAGTCAGGACTTGTCGGCCAAAAAAATCCTGAAATGATTTCAAAGTGTTCATAAGTAATTCCTAAGAACAAAATAAAAATACATTTAGCAAAAACATAATAACATTGTATATGTCAGCTGTAGTTTCACAATAGTAGAATAGCGAATGCCAATCGAGCTGCATGCTGCTGGGCAGTGAGCTCAGGGCCCATTAGAGGACATGGGGCCCTTGGGTCACCCTCATGAAGTCTTTCTGGTTGTTTGGTCAGAGACATTCACACCAGTGGCCTGCTGGAGGTCATTTTGTAGGGCTCTGGCAGTGCTCATCCTGTTCCTCCTTGCCCAAAGGAGCAGATACTGGTCCTGCTGATGGGTTATGGACCTTCTATGGCCCTCTCCAGCTCTCCTAGAGTAACTGCTTGTCTCCTAGAATCTCCTCCATGCCCTTGAGACTGTGCAGGGAGACACAGCAAACCTTCTGGCAATGACACGTATTGATGTGCCATCCTGGAGAAGTTGGACTACCTGTGCAACCTCTGTAGGGTCCAGGTATCGCCTCATGCTACCAGTAGTGACACTGACTGTAGCCAAATGCAAAACTAGTGAAGAAACAGTCAGAAAAGATGAGGAGGGAAAAATGTCAGTGGCCTCCACCTGTTAAACCATTCCTGTTTTGGGGGTCATCTCATTGTTGCCCCTCTAGTGCATCTGTTGTTAATTTCATTAACACCACAGCAGCTGAAACTGATTAACAACCCCCTCTGCTACTTAACCGACCAGATTAATATCCCATAAGTTTCATTGACTTTATGCTATACTCTGATTAAAAAGTGTTCCTTTAATTCTTTTGAGCAGTATATATATATACACTGTGTGCACAATTATTAGGCAAGTGAGTATTTTGACCATATCATCATTTTTATGCGTATATTCCAACTCCAAGCTGTATTAACTTGAATGCTTATTGGATTTAAGCACGTCAGGTGATGTGTATTTGTGTAATGAGGGAGGGTGTGGCCTAAGGAGATCAACACCCTATATCAAGGTGTGCAGAATTATTAGGCAGCTAGTTTTCCTCGGGCAAAATGGGCCAAAAAAGAGATTTAACTGACTCTGAAAAGTCAAAAATTGTAAAAAGTCTTTCAGAGGGATGCAGCACTTTTGGAATTGCTAAGATATTGGTGTGTGATCACAGAACCATCAAACATTTTGTTGCAAATAGTCAACAGGGTCGCAAGAAACGTGTTGAGAACAAAAGATGCAAATTAGCTGCCAAAGATTTGAGAAGAATCAAACGTGAAGCTACCAGGAACCCATTATCCTCCAGTACTTTCATATTCCAGAGCTGCAACCTACCTGGAGTGCCCAGAAGTACAAGGTGTTCAGTGCTCAAAGACATGGCCAAGGTAAGGAGGGCTGAAACCCAACCACCACTGAACAAGAAACATAAGTTGAAACGTCAAAACTGGGCCAAGAAATATCTGAAGACAGATTTTTTCAAAGGTTTTATGGACCGATGAGATGAGAGTGACTCTTGATGGACCAGATGGATGGACCTGTGGATCAGTAATGGGCACAGAGCTCCACTCCAACGTGGAGGTGGGGTACTGGTATGAGCTGGTATTTTTAAAGATGAGCTAGTTGGACCTTTTTGCATTGAAGATGAACTCAAAATCAACTCCCAAACCTACTGCCAGTTTTTCAAGACACTTTCTTCAAACAGTGATACAGGAAAAGACCATGATTTTTATGCAGGCCAATGCTCCATCACTTGCATCGAAGTTCTCCACTGCGTGGCCAGCCAGTAAAGGCCTTAAAGATGAAGGAATAATGACATGGCCCCCTTCCTCATCTGACCTAAACCCTATCGAGAACTTGTGGGCACTTCTTAAACGCTAGATTTACGGGGAGAAAAACAATACACCTCTCTGAAGAGTGTCTGGGAGGCTGTAGTCACTGCTCCACAAAAGCTGATCGTCAACAGATCAAGAAACTGACAGACTCCATGAATGGAAAGGCTTATGACTGTTATTGGAAAGAAGGGTGGCTATATTGGTCATTGATTGATTGATTTATTTTTTGAAATGTCAGAGATGTTTATTTGTAAATTTTGAGGTGTTTGTTTATTATTCTCACTATAACAGATGAAAATAAACAAGTGAGATGGGAAAATTTTCATTTTTCCTTTAGTTGCATAATAAATCTGCACACTAATAGTTGCCTAATAATTGTGCACATATGTATTCCCCTGATGATGTTCACACTCACATTTCCGTTGTGAAACATTCAGGTTTATTAACATTTTGGATTGACTGATAGCACTGTGTTTGTTCCATATTAAAATTAATCCTCAAAAATACAACTTGCCTAATAATTGTGCACACAGTGTATATATATATATATATATATATATATATATATATGTATATATATACTGTATATATATATACACACAGTGCATCCTGAAAGTATTCACAGCGCATCACTTTTTCCACATTTCGTTATGTTACAGCCTTATTCCAACATGGATTAAATTCATTTTTTTCCTCAGAATTCTACACACAACACCCCATAATGAGAAAGTGAAAAAAGTTTACTTGAGGTTTTTGCAAATTTATTAAAAATAAAAAAATTGAGAAAGCACATGTACATAAGTATTCACATCCTTTGCCATGAAGCTCCAAATTGAGCTCAGGTTCATCCTGTTTCCCCTGATCATCCGTGAGATGTTTCTGCAGCTTAATTGGAGTCCACCTGTGGTAAATTCAGTTGATTGGACATGATTTGGACAGGCACACACCTGTCTATAGAAGGTCCCACAGTTGACAGTTCATGTCAGAGCACAAACCAAGCATGAAGTCAAAGGAATTGTCTGTAGACCTCTGAGACAGGATTGTCTCGAGGCACAAATCTGGGGAAGGTTACAGAAACATTTCTGCTGCTTTGAAGGTCCCAATGAGCACAGTGGCCTCCATCATTCATAAGTGGAAGAAGTTCGAAACCACCAGGACTCTTCCTAGAGCTTGCTGACCATCTAAACTGAGTGATCGGGGGAGAAGGCCTTAGGCAGGGAGGTGACCAAGAACCTGATGGTCACTCTGTCAGAGCTCCAGAGGACCTCTGTGGAGAGAGGAGAACCTTCCAGAAAGACAACCATCTCTGCAGCAATCCACCAATAAGGCCTGTATGGTAGAGTGGCCAGACGGAAGCCACTCCTTAGTAAAAGGCACATGGCAGCCTGCCTGGAGTTTGCCAAAAGGCACCTAAAGGACTCTCAGACCATGAGAAACAAAATTCTCTGGTCTGATGAGACAAAGATTGAACTCTTTGGTATGAATGCCAGGTGTCACGTTTGTAGGAAACCAGGCACCGCTCATCACCAGGCCAATACCATCCCTACAGTGAAGCATGGTGGTGGCAGCATCATGCTGTGGGGATGTTTTTCAGCGGCAGGAACTGGGAGACTAGTCAGGATAAAGGGAAAGATGACTGCAGCAATGTACAGAGACATCCTGGATGAAAACCTGCACCAGAGCGCTCTTGACCTCAGACTGGGGTGACGGTTCATCTTTCAGCAGGACAACGACCCTAAGCACACAGCCAAGATATCAAAGGAGTGGCTTCAGGACAACTTTGTGAATGTCCTTGAGTGGCCCAGCCAGAGCCCAGACTTGAATCCAATTGAACATCTCTGGAGAGATCTTAAAATGGCTGTGCACCGACGCTTCCCATCCAACCTGATGGAGCTTGAGAGGTGCTGCAAAGAGGAATGGGCGAAACTGGCCAAGGATTTGTGTGCCAAGCTTGTGGCATCATATTCAAAAAGACTTGAGGCTGTAATTCCTGCCAAAGGTGCATCGACAAAGTATTGAGCAAACGCTGTGAATACTTACTGTATGTACATGTGATTTCTCCGTTTTTTTATTTTTAATAAATTTGCAAAAACCTCAAGTAAACTTTTTTCATGTTGTCATTATGGGGTGTTGTGTGTAGAATTTTGAGAAAAAAATGAATTTAATCCATTTAGGAATAAGGCTGCAACATAACAAAATGTGGACAAAGTGATGTGCTGTGAATACTTTCCGGATGCACTGTGTATATGTATATGTATACAATGTAACAATGTGTTAATATAACAGGCCATGCTATTAAAGCCAAACTGTGTTTCAGAGTCTTCATTTTGTCTTTGTTAAAAATAATGGAAAAACCTCCTGGAAAAATAAAATAATCTAATTTAGGAGAATTTTAGAATTGGTCCTTAGGCCATCTAGAGATCTCGAAATATGCGTTTTGATGCTCGATTTCCAGTGCTCCCCTAACACTTAAATGCCTGTTAATTTCTTCTTTATTATGTCAAACATTTTACAGAAAGATCTACATAGAGATGACAACTACAAGAAGGTTTACATTCGCGTCTAACACAATTTTGCATTTCCTAATACTCAATCTCACAATCACATTGTATGAGATGGAATCTAAAAAATTCCTGGAACTGTTACAAAGTTATTATAAACCTTACAGCAATTCCCTTTTAGTCATCTTCAAAATATTCCTTGAGACTCCATAAATTTGTCCCAGTGCTTCTCCCATTCCTGAAAACCTTTCCTGTGTTTATCTTTTGTGTCTCTAGTCTGTCTCGTCTTATAATGCTTGCCTAGCAGTTCTATATGGTGAACCCCTGTGCTAAATCTGGCTCTGTGTCAATTGTGCATGTGAGTAAAAAAAGACAGATTTTTAAGATATATTTGCACAGAGTACAATGACATATTAAACTTATGCTTATTACAAATGTTGCTAACATTTCTCTGTGAGAACCAAACGGAATAAGCTACCAAATAGTGCGGTAGACAGTAGAACATTAGGGATCTTTTAAAATTCAACTTGATGTTATTTTAGAAGAATTAAGTGGGTGGGACTGACGAGCTTTGTTGGGCTGAATGGCCTGTTCTCGTCTGGAATGTTCAAACATTTTAACAGTCCGCTTACGGGAGGGCAAACTCTTCATAAACAGGTCCGTATTTTAAATTATTTAAAACATCTGATCAAAATAGCATCAAGTTGTAGGAAATAAGGTTCTTCCGGTTTAGTTTCATATCTAAAACTGTCAATTGTATCCAGATACGCACCAGAAATTTTAGAGTAGCAGCCGCCAGAGAATCTGGTCCATCATATTTTGAAATGTTACTGGAGCCATGTGCAGTTCATTCTGTGCAACTCAAAGTCCTCTGTTATGAAGGTTGTTTTCTGACTGTTCGATTGCCTCTCATTATGCTCAGGTCAAGCTGAGTGTTATGATATGTGATGCTTGATTGAGCTTTTTTCGGCCACTCATGCACTTACCATCAAATGTGCATACTTTATTTAATTGTCTGAAGTCAACACATACATCCTGCTGTCTTGTTTGAGAATCAGGGCCACGGGCTTGTACCACTCACTGTTAGAATCCATAATAATGAGCAGCTTTATCATTTACTACCACTTTATGGATGGAGAACTTTGTAGATGTACAGTTTCACTTTTATCTTCAATCAATGATGTTTTTGGTGAGCATTGTATTTACTTTTTGCTCACAAATTGCTATACATGAGAACCACAGATACATGGAATAAGCTACCAAGTAGCGTGGTAAACTCTAGGACTTTAGGGACCTTCAAAACTCAACCTGAATGAGTAAAGTGGATAGAACTGGCAAGCTTCGTTGGGCTGAATGGCCTGTTATTGCCTTGACTGTTCAAATATTCTAAATCTATTTACGGTGGGGCAAACTCTTCATGAACAGGTCCAGCAGTATTGAAAAACCTGATCACGAATGAATCTTGAAAATCAGCCATAGTGGCGTGAAGAAGAGAAATCGCCAAAGTCACCCACACAACTGCAAAATAAACACCAGAAAATCAATCAGCTCAGCTTTAATGCCACTCGGTGGGCCTGACTGAGTGGATTATAGGCACACAAGATATAGTGGCCTATTCAGTGACTCGCTTAAAGTGTATACTGTAGATAACATGAGAACGCTCCACATGGAACAAGGCAATCAGTGGAGTTTCTGTCCTTGGACTGTTATTTTCTTCTGATTTATTTTAATGAAATTGATTCTGGTTTAGATAGTAAACTTATCAAATTTTCAGATTACTCTAAAATTGAAAGGATGGCAGGCACTGAGGAGGCAGCAGAAAGAATCCAAATTGACCAGGACAATTTTCAGAACTGGAAAATGCAGTTTAATGTACAGTGCATCCAGAAAGTATTCACAGCGCATCACGTTTTCCACATTTTGTTATGTTACAGCCTTATTCCAAAATGGATTAAATTAATTTTTTTAATTTCTTCTCTCAGAATTCTACACACAACACTCCATAATAACAACGTGAAAAAAGTTTACTTGAGGTTTTTGCAAATTTATTAAAAATAAAAAAACTGTATATACAGTAAGTATTCATAGCCTTTGCTCAACACTTTGTCGATGCACCTTTGGCAGCAATTACAGCCTCAAGTCTTTTTGAATATGATACCACAAGCTTGGCACACCTATCCTTGGCCAGTTTTGCCCAGTCCTCTTTGCAGCACCTCTCAAGCTCCATCAGGTTGGATGGGAAGTGTCGGTGCACAGCCATTTTAAGATCTCTCCAGAGATGTTCAATCAGATTCAAGTCTGGGCTCTGGCTGGGCCACTCAAGGACATTCACAGAGTTGTCCTGAAGTCACTCCATTGATATCTTGGCTGTGTGCTTAGGGTCATTGTCCTGCTGAAAGATGAACCGTTGCCCCAATCTGAGGTCAAGAGCGCTCTGGAGCAGGTTTTCATCCAGGATGTCTCTGTACATTGCTGCAGTCATCTTTCCCTTTATCCTGACTAGTCTCCCAGTTCCTGCCGCTGAAAAACATCCCCACAGCATGATGCTGCCACCACCATGCTTCACTGTAGGGATGGTATTGGCCTGGTGATGAGCGGTGCCTGGTTTCTTCCAAACGTGACGCCTGGCATTCACACCAAAGAGTTCAATCTTTGTCTCATCAGACCAGAGAATTTTGTTTCTCATGGTCTGAGAGTCCTTCAGGTGCCTTTTGGCAAACTCCAGGCGGGCTGCCTTTTACTAAGGAGTGGCTTCTGTCTGGTCACTCTACCATACAGGCCTGATTGGTGGATTGCTGCAGAGATGGTTGTCCTTCTGGAAGGTTCTCCTCTCTCCACAGAGGACCTCTGGAGCTCTGACAGAGTGACCTCAGGTTCTTGGTCACCTCACTGACTAAGGCCCTTCTCCCCCGATCGCTCAGTTTAGATGGCCGGCCAGCTCTAGGAAGAGTCCTGGTGGTTTCAAACTTCTTCCACTAATGGATGGAGGCCACTGTGCTCATTGGGACATTTAAAGCAGCAGACATTTTTCTGTAACCTTTCCCAGATTTGTGCCTCGAGACAATCCTGTCTCGGGGGTCTACAGACAATTCCTTTGACTTCATGCTTGGTTTGTGCTCTGACATGAACTGTCAACTGTGGGACCTTATATAGACAGGTGTGTGCCTTTCCAAATCATGTCCAGTCAACTGAATTTACCACAGGTAGACTCCAATTAAGCTGCAGAAACATCTCAAGGAGGATCATTTTGAACTTTATGGCAAAGGCTATGAATACTTATGTACATGTGATTTCTCAGTTTTTTTATTTTTAATAAATTTGCAGAAACCTCAAGTAAACCTTTTTCATGTTGTCATTTTGGGGTGTTGTGTGTAGAATTCTGAGGAAAAAAATGAATTGAATCCATTTTGGAATAAGGCTGTAACATAACGAAATGTGGAAAAAGTGATGCGCTGTGAATACTTTCTGGACGCACTGTAGAAAAGGGCAAAGTGCTACACGTAGTCAAAAGGAACATCAGTTATAAATACCAGATGGGAGACACTGTCCTACAAGATGCAACCATTGAGAATGATTTAATGTTATATGTTGAAGTCAAGGGACCTTATAATACACTAGTGTGACTGCATCCAGTTTATTGTGTGCAGTTCTGGTCACCAATGGTGCAAGAAAGACACAGCAGCACTTGAAGCTGTTAGGAAAAAAGCAACCAGGTGCATCCCAGGACTTTGTCACTGTAAGACATGTCCTAGACTCTGAGAATTACATTTATTTAATCTTAAGAAGAGGAGACTATGTGGGGACCTAATCCAGGCATTGATAAAGTAGATCCAGCAGAATTCCTTCAGCTTGAGGGTAAATCATGTACTTGAAGACATCAGCAGAAATTAAGGGGACATGCATTTAACACCGAAGCCAGGAAGCACTTCTTTATGCAAAGAGTTGTGGGACTCTGGAACAAACTACTGAGGCATGGACTGTAAGGAGAAAACTTGACAATCTTTAAGAAAAATTTGGGCAAGCTCTAGTGACAGCTTAGCTAATAGGTAAACAAATGGACGTGATGGACTGAAAGGTCTCCTCTTGTCTATCAAATTAATTATATTCTTATGTTCTAACTACACCCTAATCCCACGTTATTGACCAATTTCATACATTTTTGGGTTCCCCCACTTGGTAGTCCTCACCCAGAGTTCTACCCGAGAGTGAAAATGAAATCACTTTACAAGATTTAGAGTTCTGCATTGTTCTCCTCTAATTCCACACACCCTAATGTTCTGTTCAATCAGTTTGTTCATCTCTACAAAAGAACACAATTCTGAGAGAAGTTCTGGATTGAACCTGATTTCCATCTCCAGATGGCTCTGCTACAACTATCATTTTTTTTTTGCTGAAATATGCAATGTTATGTTGAGATGAAAAGTGAGTGACACACAATGGGCTAATTTATTGCTGCTCAAGTAATGCTTGCATTTCAGTGATGACTTGCTTGACAGCCACACTAGTTTGTAGGAGATAACATTTGTCTGTTTAATGGCATCATCTATCAACATCAGTAAAATACAACCTGGCATGGGTTTTGACAAACTGCGATCAATCAGTGAATGGGGAACAATGCCTTCATACCTGACAGAGTGAAGTAGTAAATGGAGCAGATTTATGACAATAGACATTCTAGAAACAAGAAGAGGAAGATCTTTTAAAGCAAGTGGGACACTGATCAACCAAACTGAGAACAGTTGGTAAGCCTAGAAAAGAAAGAAAAAAGAAGAAGAAGAATTGCACATGTTTTGACGGGTCAAGAGGAGCTGTAAATCGATGGATATTCTCAAAATTCATTTTTAATCAGAGGCCAAAGAGGGCCAGGGAAACAATTGGCAATGAAAAAATCAGAAAATGAAAGGTATGACTCCTGTTCATATAGCACTACCTTCAGAAACTGATATTGGAACGAGGCCTGGCCTTTAAATTTCAGCCCCAAGCATTCAATTTATCTATCAGCACTAGCAAATGCCCAGGTTGGCAGATTTGAGACCACAATCGATGAAGAAGGGCGAATTGTCAGAGTCACTCCTACCATGGGAACAGAAGGATGAAAATGCTGATTTCCTATTCTTCTTTTTCAATTACATATTACTTGCCGAGTATTGATTGGCGGTGCTGAATTGGACTGTGAACAGGAGTTTGACCCAAGTGAGTCTCTTAACCCGCCTGTGCCCACACTAGAAAAATAGAAAAGCAATAGAGCTGTACCGATCGATAACCTGTGCACATGCTCACAATGGGACAGTTCTGCACTTTATTACATGTCATGGCACACTAATTATTTATGAGCCACTACTTTTACTGGAAATCAGAACTTTTTACATTTCCTTTGTGAAGAAGGTATCACCTTTTCTCTTGGAATATACCAAACAACGTAACAAAGACGTTGCTGTTTGTCCCATTTAGATGTACATTAAAATGTTCTTGGTTTATTGATCAAATAAAAATTGATCAAAAAATTGTGTATACTATACTTTCTCCTGCTAATTCAAAAGATGAATCTAGAAATAAATAGAAGAATGTTCAGCTTTTGTTTTTTTTTTCATATCTCAGATTTGGGAGATATGAGCAAAGTTTCTCATCAAATGCCACTAATCTGTTCCAGTTCTTGGACGCACTTGGGGAATATCACTAAGCACTATCAACACCTAACTAGGAGCATTTGTACAGCCACTGGTAGAGCAGACAGTTAAAGGACCAGAAGAGGAGACATGAGTCCAATGACAACCAAGATAAACACCATCGTCAAATCAAGAATCAAAATTGTAAACCCACTCAAATATTTGTTGCACAAAAGACATTTGCCAGGAAGGATGACTAAACATATAGACACAAATCTCTTAGACTTGTCCACGTAAACTCAGGTGAATAGGAAGTGCACATCGTGACCTTTATACCGACAGAGTGATGACTTCACAAGTCATGCACTTCAAGGTCGGTTATCTTGCAACGCCTGTTGTTGTTTAGCACTCCGGTGAGGATCAACGCAGTGGCAGCGCTAACACCTCACCTCAGAGGTGTTTCTACAGAGTTTAAACCAGTTTGACACAGAGGCAGTCATCAGACGCCACAACAACATTTATTTATATAGCACATTTTCATACAAATTATGTAGCTCAAAGTGCTTTACATGATGAAGAAAGAGAAAAAAGACAAAGTAAGAATTTAAAATAAGACAACACTAATTAACATCGAATAAGAGTAAGGTCCGATGGCCAGGGAGGACAGAAAAAACAAAAAAAAACTCCAGACGGCTGGAGAAATAATAAAATCTGCAGGGGTTCCAGGCCATGAGACCGCCCAGTCCCCTCTGGGCATTCTATCTAACATAAATGAAACAGTCCTCTTCGTATTTAGGGTCCTCTTGGAAGGACTTGATGATGATGGTCACCTTTAATCCATTAATGTAGGAACATCATGGTGCTTTGATTAGGTGGTGATGGCGCAGATCACCACCACAGAAAACCAAGAAAAGAAACAGAAGAGAGAGTAGGGGCTGGTACAGATTTTAGAGCCACCATGAATAGTTATGATAATAAATTGAACATACAGAGTATCAGGATTAAATTAAAGTGAAGTTATGAGAAGGCCATGTTAAAGTAATGTGTTTTCAGCAGTTTTTTAAAGTGCTCCACCGTATCAGCCTGGCGAATTCCTATTGGCAGGCTATTCCAGATTTTAGGTGCATAACAGCAGAAGGCCGCCCGCCTCACCACTTCTTTTAAGTTTAGCTTTTGGAATTATAAGGAGACACTCATTTGAGGATCTGAGGTTACGATTTGGAATATAACGTGTCAGACATTCCAATATATATAAGATGGAGCGAGATTATTTAAGGCTGTATAAACCATAATCAGTATTTTAAAGTCAATTCTGAATGACACAGGCAACCAGTGTAGCGACATCAAAACTGGAGAAATGTGTTCGGATTTTCTTTCCCTAGTTAGGAATCTAGCAGCTGCATTCTGCACTCGTTGCAAGTGATTTATTTCTTTTTTAGGTAGTCCTGAGAGGAGTGCGTTACAGTAATCTAGTCGACTGAAAACAAAAGTGTGAACTAATTTCTCAGCATCTTTTAATGATATAAGAGGTCTACAGGGAGAAGAAAGTTAACTAATTGCTACACAAAAGGTCGTTGCCCTCTATAAATGAAACAGTGCTGAAAATGTAGCAAAATAGCTTTAAATAAAACAAAACTTGCGGTGGACTGGCACCCTGCCCAGGGTTTGTTTCCTGCCTTGTGCCCTGTGTTGGCTGGGATTGGCTCCAGCAGACCCCCGTAACCCTGTAGTTAGGATATAGCGGGTTGGATGAGGGATGGATGGATAGAACAAAACACCACAAACACTAAAATCTACATATTCCAAAACATTACATGATCCACAAAGGGGAGATCAAAACCCAAGTGAGTAAAACAATAAATACTAGGGTTATCACAGCAACATTGGCATTCAAGGTGACAGTTTGCGAGAATGTACAGGGGAAAATGTAGGATTACCAGAGGAGATAGAATTCGAGGAATGTCAGATCATGATCATGTATCAGCAGAAGAAGAAATAAATGTAAGCCAAAAATAAGTTAAAGTCATTAATCAGAAAAGGTGTCCACTCTAAAATCTAACTAAAGATGAACCACCAAACTAAAGTCTTTAACCAGGAACACACTAGAAACACAATCCAAAAGCTACTAGTTGAGCTTTTTGTCCAAATCTCGATGAACCTGGAATTGCGCTGCACCAATTTATGCAGTTCCTTGAATGAAATCTTGATAGTTTTCTCCAACAACATGGTAGAAATGACAGCAAAACATGATGGTGACAAAGTAACATCATCATCATAATGATAAATGCTACAACAACCGGAACGACAAATCAAAGTCATTAAAAATGACCAAAACGGAGATACAGAGTGTCAAAAATTCATTCTACAAAGTTTGCACAAATTGTGAAAGTCTTCTCTGTCACGGGATCCTTATTTTGTTGATTACTGGGCTCAGGCTTTCTAAGATATTATTCTTGTAATGGAGATGGTGTGAGCAGGAAATTGTAAAACTCTGCTGGACAACATTAACAAGCTGTTGACCCCATGAAAGCAGATTTAACTGATCAAAAAAAAAATGATATAAGCCAAAAGACATCAATCTTTTGTTATCATAAAGATAACAGAATCCTCACCAAAAGGACTATTATGATCAAAACTAATATAAAAGTGAGACTCTACAGCCACACAATTCTCCAAGTACCTTGTGCCTTTGCTAAGCCACCCGTAAAAAAAATGCCAAAGCTGCTCACTATTATGGGGTCTAACAGTGAGAGGTACAAGCCAGTGGTCCTGATTCCCAAACAAGACAGCAGGATGTATGTCTTGACTTCTGACAATTGAATAAAGTTTGCACATTTAATGGTTTAAGTCAATGAATGGCTAAATAAAGTTCAGCCAAGCATCACATATCATAACACTCAGCTTGACCTGATCATACTGAAAAGGAATCGATCAGTCAGAAAAGACTCTTCTTAACAGAGGACGTCTTGAGTTTTTTGAACTCCACAGGACTCCAGTAACATTTCAAAATATGATGGGCCAGATTCTGACACTTCTATGCTAAAATGTCAGGTGCATGTCTAGATACAATTGTCAATTTTAGATATGAAACTAAATGTGAATCTCACTTCCTACAACTTAATGCTATGTTAGAGACTTTCAGGGATTCTGGGAAGCTAATCCAAAAAATGTATTATACTAATGTGAATGTGTGGGGGTGGCACGGTGGCGCTTCCCGGGTCCTCCCTGCGTGGAGTTTGCATGTTCTCTCCGTGTCTGCGTGGGTTTCCTCCCACAGTCCAAAGACATGCAGGTTAGGTGCACTGGCGATCCTAAATTGCCCCTAGTGTGTGTTTGGGTGTATGTGTGTGTGCCCTGCGGTGGGCTGGCGCCCTGCCCGAGGTTTGTTTCCTGCCTTGCGCCCTGTGTTGGCTCCAGCAGACCCCCTGTGACCCTGTAGTTAGGATATAGCGGGTTGGATAATGGATGGATGGATGGATGAATGTGTGGGTGCATTCATGAGTGGGCCTGCCCTGGAGGCTCTCCCTTTATGCTGAATCCTGCCCAGACCAATGACCATGAATTAGACATGTCTGTTACTGAAGATGTCCAGTAAAGAAACTGAGAACCCGAAGACAAAAGTGTAAACAGACATTTAAGCTGGAAAGTAATCTTTTAAGTAACTCAAACTTCCTTTAGCTACAGGGGATGAGAACAGGGGAGCAGGAGGCAAGAGTACTGGTGGTGCTCAATATACCCCATTGCATGTTTATGAACACATGCACTAGAAGGAAACCATGTATCGGACATTATCAGGTTCTCTCCATTCAGTCTTTACATTTGAGCTCTTACATATTTAAGTCATGGGCAGTCCAAGCATTTTAAGTCAGCGTTTCTCAGCCTTTAAGTATTTGTGACCCAAGTTTTCATAACAGTTTTAATCGCGTCCCCCCTAACATTTTTTTTAAATGTAGATGCATATTTTATTATACCTACTTAGCTTTTATCAACATTTATCTAACTCTATATTTATTGTTCTAGTATCAGAATGTAGTTTAAGTTAATTTGTTTTGGTTTCAACAGATGTTTTTTTTCATATTTTTGATTCTTGTTTTCTTTTTTTCACATCTTCGCGCCCCCCTAGGGGGGCCCGCCCCACAGGTTGAGAACCACTGTTTTAAGTTATTGGTTAATAAGACAAGCCTGGGTAAATGGGGAGGCTTACGTCAGGTAGGGCATCCCGTGCTAAATTTTGTCAGACAACAATTCAGATTTCCATACCAGATTGGTCGCGGCCCGGGTTAACAACGGCCGCCACCAGTACTGTTAGCCAACGGGGTGCTGGTGGAAATTGGGCTAACGTTGGCCAAAGAAGAAGAAGAAGAGGGGGGACACATGTCTGGAGGATAGAGGAGAGGAGGAAAGTAAAGAGAGCGGAACTGAAAGTAGGAACTTTGAATGTTGGCAGTATGACTGGTAAAGAAAGAGAGTTAGCTGATGTGATGGAGAGAAGGAAGGTTGATATATTATGTGTGCAAGAGACTAAATGGAAAGGGAGTAAGGCCAGGTGGATCAGAGGTGGATTCAAATTGTTCTATCATGGTGTGGATGGGAGGATAAATGGGGTAGGCATTATTCTGAAGGAGCAGTATGTCAAGAGTGTTTTGGAGGTGAAAAGAGTGTCAGACTGAGTAATGATTATGAAGCTGGAAAATGGAGGTGTGATGATGAATGTTGTTAATGCATATGCACCATAAGTTGGGTGTGCAATGGCTGAGAAAGAAGATTTTTGGAGTGAGTTGGATGAAGTGATGAACAGTGTACCCAAGGGACAGAAAGTGGTGATTGGAGCGGATTTCATGTTGGTAAAGGGAACAGAGGAGATGAGGAAGTGATGGGTAGGTATGGTGTCAAGGAGAAGAATGAAGAAGGTCAGAGGATAGTGGATTTTGTGAAAATTATGGACATGGCTGTGGTGAATACATATTTTAAGAAGAGGGTAGAAAATAGGGTGACATACAAGTGTGGAGGAAGATGCATACAGGTAGATTACATCCTATGTACAAGAGTCAATCTGAAGGAGACTGAAGACTGCAAAGTGGTGGCGGGGGAAAGTGTAGTTAAGCAGCATAGGATGGTGGTCTGTAGGGTGTCATTGGAGAGTGAATCACGAACTACAATGAAGCAGCAAGGAGGAACTAAGGACAGCTATGAAGAGGATGAAGAATGGAAAGGCCGTTGGTCCAGATGACACATCTGTGGAAGCTTCGAGGTGTTTAGGAGAGATGGCAGTGGAGTATTTAACCAGATTTTTAATGGAATCTTGGAAAGTGAGAGGATGCCTGAAGAGTGGAGAAGAAGTGTACTGGGGCCGATATTTAAGAATAAGGGGGATGTGCAGGACTGCAGTAACTACAGGGGGATAAAATTGATGAGCCACAGCATGAAGTTATGGGAAAAAATAGTGGAAGCTCGGTTAGGAAGTGATGATTAGTGAGCAGCAGTATGGCCAAGAAAGAGCACCACAGATGCAATGTTTGCTCTGAGGATGTTGATGGAGAAGTTTAGAGAAGACCAGAAATAGTTGCATTGCGTCTTTGTGGACCTGGAGAAAGCATATGACAGGGTGCCTCGAGAGGAGTTGTGGTATTGTATGAGGAAGTCGGGTGTGACAGAGAAGTATGTAAGAGTTGTACAGGATATGTACAAGGGAAGTGTGACCGTGGTGAGGTCTGCGGTAGGAGTGATGGATGCATTCAAGGTGGAGGTGGGATTACATCAGGGATCGGCTCTGAGCCCTTTGTTATTTTCAATGGTGATGGACAGGTTGACAGACAAGATTAGACAGGAGTCCCTGTGGACTGTGATGTTTGCTGATGACATTGTGATCTGTAGCGATAGTAGGGAGCAGGTTGAGGAGACCCTGGAGAGGTGGGAATATGCTCTAGAGAGGAGAGAAATGAAGGTCAGTAGGAACAAGACAGAATACATGTGTGTAAATGAGAGGGAGGTCAGTGGAATGGTGAGGATGCAGGGAGTAGAGTTGGCGAAGGTGGATGAGTTTAAATACTTGGGATCAACAGTACAGAGTAATGGGGATTGTGGAAGAGAGGAGAAAAAGAGACTGCAGGCAGGGTGAAATGGGTGGAGAAAAGTGTCAGGAGTGATTTGTGACAGACGGGTATCAGCGAGAGTGAAAGGGAAAGTCTACAGGACGGTAGTGAGACCAGCTATGTCATATGGGTTAGAGACGGTGGCACTGACCACAAAGCAGGAGACAGAGCTGGAGGTGGCAGAGTTAAAGATGCTAAGATTTGCATTGGGTGTGACGAGGATGGACAGGATTAGAAATGAGGACATTAGAGGGTCAGCTCAGGTTGGATGGTTGGGAGACAAAGTCAGAGAGGTGAGATTGCGTTGGTTTGGACATGTGCAGAGGAGAGATGCTGAGTATATTGGGACAAGGATATTAAGGATAGAGCTGCCAGGGAAGAGGAAAAGAGGAAGGCCTAAGCGAAGGTTTATAGATGTGGTGAGAGGGAACATGCAGGTGATGGTGTAACAGAACAAGATGTAGAGGACAGGAAGATATGGAAAAAGATCATCTGCTTTGGCAACCCCTAACAGAAGCAGCCGAAAAAAGAAGAAGAATGTTAATAAGAGAAGTACTGCAACAGAGTGCATAAGAAGTCATGTGTGGATCAGACTATACTGAAAATATAACTCTTCTGCTTCCATAGCATCTGCTTAGATCCAAAATGGTGTGAACCTGCCAATTTGATGAGACCTCCAGCCATATTAGTATTGTCTCTACTCACACCAATTTCACAAAACATTGAATGACACAAAGTTAACTTTGTCTTTGTGGGATGAGTGATGAGCTACTGGAGGCGCAGACAAAAGACAATGCCGATCCACTACACTACCATGCGCTTATGGCTGATTTAGAATAGCTAGTCCATCTACAAGTATGTCTTTCTTAGGTGCATAGACACAGGAAGAACAAGTAAACTCCACAGCTACGGCACATGTGTCTGAATCCAAACTGGGTTTCCTGAAGGAATTAGATGTCAGCCCTAACCAGTCCATTTAAATCCCAGCAGCACTACAGCCCATGGAAAGCCGTGGCCACCTTAGCAATTCTGCCCCATTTTCAGCCTTTTTATTTTTTCTCAGATCAGCTCCCGCTTCCTCTAACTAACCCCGTTCTTGGTCATCCAACACTTCTACTGCCTTATCAATTACATAAAACAGTTAATGCCTCAATTACCTATTAAAGAACCTGTTCATGAGGTCATTAATGGGAATATCTCTGCAATTTAACTGGTCTGTTGTAGAAGGCTCACCTCTTAGAGCAACTGACATGGTGGACTTGTAGGTATGCGACTTCTGTACAAATGGAAATCTTTTCACACGCCATTACACAGATAATCACCCACTGCAGGAAGCTGAGGCAGAAACCTTGAGAACCTTTAAGAAGGAAACGGATGAGATATTGGGAGATCTTAGCTAAGTAAACAAGTTTGCTGCTGTTTGTGCATCCCCTGTGGCTGGGTTCTAACCCAGCTTCCATAATACATGGAAAAACAAGAAGACACGCTGTTTATTCTGAAAAGGAGGATGCCCGACAGGCAACAAAATGTGCAAAATTCAAACAATGATTGACAGCTTAACTGGGAAGTGAGACAGCGCTAACAAGTCATCAGTAGCAAAGACTCGGCCCGTGTAAAAGAAGACAACAATTAGAGTCGGCATTTGCATCTATTCTTGTATGTGACTTGTTTGCTGTTGATTTTGAAGCCTTTGGTTATGAATAAACAAGAGCGGCGGTGTAGATTAAAATGTCACTCAGCTTGTAAACGAAGACGTTTGGATGAGGTCTAAAGCACTCTCACTAATCATTTAATTACAAAGAAACATTCAGTAGTTGTGTAGGTTGTGCTTTTTAGAATTAAAATTCAGGAAGAAGAAATGGAAAACCAAAAGTGAGAAATGTGGCTGCAGGCCATTTTTAAAAGGTGCCCACTCCCAGATGTTTTTTTCTACTTTTCATAATGTTGCTATTTGTCCCAGGTCTGGACTGAACTCCATATCACCTGCTTGAATTTCTCACCCTGTGTTCCTCCCTGGCGGCTGTTTGTCTTAAGTGATGTGGAGTGATTTGATGAGATTTTACTTGACTGGCCATGGACATAGAAGAAAAAGCCGATGGACATGGTCGGACATTGTGTGACCACATGTTTTTGTTCTTTATACCGTTGTGGTGCAAGCAAATGGATGTCCATGAAGAAACCATCAAAACAATACAACTTAAGGTATTGTCACTTGTGCGACAGGAGCCAAACAAAGGAGTGATTTCTAATGCCTGTACCCAAAGGCATGAAATCTGGATAATTAGAGATAAAAAATAAATAAATAAATGAATGAATTAATAGTCTTGGAGTGAATAGGTGTATCTGTGCCCTCTGATGGCCTGGCTGCCTGGTCTACAGGAATGCATGCCTTCTGCCTGGCTGTCTTCGCACAGCAGGTGGGTGGTGGTGACGGTTGCAGTGTGATGCAATATGGTTTGCACCTCTTGTCATCATAAGTGGTGGTCCTCCCAGGCAAATGCTGCTGTAGGTGCATCAGCTACACAAAGTGTTCAGCACCACGATCAGCTGGGGACCGATCTGCTGGTACCTCACTTTCATTTTGATATCCATCTCCAGATCACTTGCATCAAACTCGAGTCCAACAGGTCAGAGTCCTATTCAACAAAATTACGTTCATTTTGAGGTTGTATACTCTTCACTCATGCACGTGTAGGGAATCGAAATTCAAAAAGTAACTGGATGGGTCAAGAAAATGCTTTATATAGTACTGGATGGGTCAAGAAAATGCTTTATATAGTACCGTGTATCGTAAGCATATCTGGAATGCACTTTATAACTGTTAACCTCAAACTCTTAAAATCAACTTATAGGAAAGACACGGAATTCATTAGGAAAATTAGGAGAAATATTGCAGGCAGAATAAATGCTACATTATTGATCGAAACTGCCTGAGCAGATCTCGAGGCACTCCTCCTGTATGCATACTTATTATCTGGAACCCCACTTACTGTAATTTGTATTGTATAATAATTAGGTGTTTAAGTAGCTAAATAGGAAAGATACCACATAATAGACAGATAGATGAGGCACTATATAATACATAGATATGAAAGAAAGTATATAATGGATGGACAGATAGATTAGATAAACTTTATTAATCCCATGGGGAATGTCAGATGCACAGATAGACAGGAAAGGCACTATATAATACACAGACATAAGACAGTATATAATGAAGACAGGCAGATATGAAAGACTCTATATGAGAGAAAGATATGAAAAGCCGTATATAATGGTTGGAAAGATCTCAAAGACAGTATATGTTATGAGATATATACTGTATACTGTAGAAGGAACATAGATAGATATGAAATGCACCATATAATAAATAGATATGAAAGATTTAGTGTATGAAAGGCAGTATACAGTACATAAATTGATATGAAAGGCTGTATCTAATGGATAAATACTGTATAAGAAGTACAAAGTATGTAATGAATAGGCATGCTCTCTCTCTCTCTCATATATATATATATATATATATATATATATATATATATATATAACACTAGGGAGCTTCACCTTCTGCTCGCTTTGCTTGCCAACCCCTGTGTTTGGTTAATTGGATATACAATTTAAATTTTTTTTTTCTTTGGAATTGTTTCAATTTCATTATTTGCACTTTTACTTTAAAGCTTCATTAAAAACAATATTTTTTGGAGACACATTATGACAATGCAACGTATAACTGCCCGTGAGTGAATATTGTTTCTGTTTCTCTAATAAATAATCTGACTTTTTCTAATGTTTGTCCCTGTGATTTATTGATTTTCATAGCAAAAGCTATTCTCACGGTAAACTGTAAACATTTTAATACGAATAACATATCACGATCTCCTTTGGTGTGTAATGTTATTCGCGGAATATATACATTACCTTTCTTTTTGCCCGTTAAAATTTGCATTGCTTTTCCGTGATCATCAATATACACCTGACCGAATTGTGTATTCTTTGAAATTCAACTTGTCGTTGCTTTAACTGTTGCGGGACCACAGATTCTCATAGCGTATGGTCTATTATTGTGTAAATCCACGTTTTGTGCATTGAATGATGTGAATGTGAAAAGACTTTGTTGTCTACTCTTTGCCTTTTATTTCTCACCTCTATTTGTCCTGCTCTCTCTTTTTTCAATTACACCTGGTTCTGATGATTAATCGTCTTTTCTTTTGCGGTAATGCAGTCTTTTCTATCTTTTCTTTGATACTCTAGCAACTGGAGTAATAAAGTGTCACAGAAGTTTTACTTGAACAATCGCTGACTTCATAACCCCAAACACAACTTTCTAGCACCCTCTCCAACCCCTCATTCCCCGTGTCTGCCCCCCTTACCGCATCAATCAGTACCCCGCTATCAGTCTTCCATGCTGTACTCCGCCCTCCCTCAATCGGACCGAACAGCCACTTAAAACCAAAAAGGCTGCAACCAGGCGGGGACGCTGCAATACTTTTGAATTTTCTGGTTTCATAATCTCTTATCTGCCTTTTTTTCTCTCCAACACCCTTGGGTGTCTATTCTCCGTATTGTCCTTATACACTTTATATGTGTTGAGAGCACAGGATGTGTGTGCACTACGTGCTTTTACACGACTGACTGTTTTTTGATGGCTGTGCTCTTATATGATATCTGTTGTAAGTAGGGTGTGTCTTGCAAGAATCTCATGTTCCACGTCCCCACGAGACGGCCCTGGGACAGTCTCCTGGCACCAAGTCTCATGTTTACGGTCCCTGTGAGACGCTCCGTGGCAAGTCTATTTGGCTCGCGGGTCTTTTAAATGTCTTTTGAGTCCATGACCCGGAAGTGCTGCTGTCCTTCTATCCATGTGATTCAAAGGCATTTCCGGGTCGGATAAAGACTTATATTTTTCTTCAGCCCGGACGTACTTCTGTTCTTCCTTCCCCATGACTTGGGAGTACTTCTGGGCTACAGGGAAAATAAAAATCCCCACATCTCCCGATGGCACCCACGGCACCCAGCAGGGCTGTGATGCCAAACTCCATCTCCCATGGTGCCCTGCGGTAATCCGGGGCACCTCCATGCTGCAGGGAAGACGTCATCTAGTAGCCTGGATGTGTCGGCCGGGATGAGCTGCTGGCCGTTCATCACAATATATATGTAAGTCACTACATATTGGATAGATAGATATGAAACAAACCATATAATAGATATGAGAGGCACTAATATTAAAGACACCATATAATGGTTAGATAAACATGAAAGGCACTATATAATAAATGGGCATATATGAAAGGCACTATATAATGGATGTACATATAGATATGAATAGCACTTTCTGATAGCACACTATTTATTCCTGCTGCCTCAGAAGTTCAGGTACCTGGCGACTCTGCAGTGGTACAGACGTGCCCATGGGTGGGCTGGTATCCTTGGCAGGTCTGATCCCTGCCCTTGCATTTGCTAATTTCTATAAAAATCCTGGATCTAAAAACGGCACTCTAAAGGGTTGTGTAGTTCCTTGAGCCACTTCAGCCTTGGAACGGGTCTTTGCACATGAAGTTGGCTCTTTGGGTTTTAACAAAACTTCGTAATATGCGGACAAAGCAGACATCTTTAATTGTCTAGCAGACTAACATCAGAATTCAAACAGATCAAGAAAACCTGTACTCAGTCCGCGTTACTGTATGCAGCGACAGTCCTTTTAAACTCTGGTAATTCACAAATCTGTTATCAGTATTCATTGTGATTACCATCCATCCGTTATCCAACCCACTATACCCCAACTACAGGGTCACGGGGGTCTGCTGGAGACAATAACAGCCAACACAGGGAGCAAGGCAGGAAACAAACCCCGGGCAGGGCGCGCACACACACACACACTAGGGACTATTTAGGATTGCCAATGCACCTAACCCGCATGTCTTTGGACTGTGGGAGGAAACCCACGCAGACACGGGGAAAACATGTAAACTCCACGCTGCGAGGCAGCAACGCTATCCACTGCGCCTCCGTGCCGCTCTCATTGTGATTTACTGTACGGAGGCTATCTATACACGTAAAGGTTCTGTTGGGAACCAAAAACGGTTCCCGTATGACATCGCTCTGAAGCACCGCAGTCTCGCCTTTATTTTTAAGAGTGGGATAGGCTCCTCCGGGAACCTAAAACCAAAAAAGCACGCCAATGGCAATGGACTTCTATAAGCGTGTCCCGTGTAGGTTAATCAGAATCATTAAATCTTTCATATCTTAATTTCGCGTTCAGGGCGAACTTGTCACAGCTCTCCGTGTCCGCACACAGTTTAGGGCGCTATCCAAAACACAAGGAACTGGCTTTAAATCTGAACTGTATTCCGAACATCTTTACAAAAGCAACTGCCTGATTCAAAAAGGACGTGAAGTTCAAACCGTCTGTATAGATTAGAGAGGCGAGTGTAGAGATATGCGAAGATGCCCCCACACAGCCGTCCTCTGTTGTCGGGGGAGAAGCGCAAATGAAGATCGATCACCTTGGACAGGAGCTTTACTGAGCACATGAGGTCTGGTGCTGGTGGCGTGCCAAAGAATGAAATGACTTTCTCTTTTCACACTAGGCTGTGTACTCTGCAGCTTGCGTCACTCCCTCAAAATATTTTTGAATACGTTCATAGCTATATTGAATATGCAGTCTCCCAGCCTGATAACATGTGAATGAGCAGAAGAACTTGGGATGAGGCTTCTGCAGATGGGTAAAGTGAGGAACATGCGGGCTCTTCTTCAGGTGCTGATGTCGAGCAATGGTTGCATGTATAACCTATATTTCATTCCGTCGATATATCTATTATACCAAATACCCGAAAGCTCCAAATGTCCTGTCCCGCCAATCGGAGCAGTTTATGAAGAAAAATATATAACATATCCCAATGGCGGAATGTTCATTTTAATCCCCACTGCTATCCCGTGTGAGCGGTTAAGGAGCTATACAAGTTAGTCCTGACTAAGACGCCTTAATGAAAGAAAGCTGTCGCACCGTGGGACCCTCGAGGACGATAGATCGCGAGCGCGCTTAGCAACGGGGGCTAAAAAGCCTCGATTTTCCAGCTGATAACGCGGCGTCGCCTTGCACCTTCTGGCGTCTCCGCCACATGCTCGTCACGCCGGAGACGAGACGAACTCAAAGTGAAGAGAACAGCCGGCTGCAGCTTCTTTTGGGGACGTTTTTGCAGTTTAGAGAGCGGCTCGCACGTTAACTCGGCCTGACTCATCCATCTGTTTCATAATTTAAACTCCGATCTGCCGATCTGGAAGTGTTGAGGAGCCGCTGCCGTCGCCATGCTCGTGAGCGCAGAGGAAGCCAGCCGGCTTCTCCCTCTGACGCGTCCATTCCGCTGCTAATGATGGCCCCTTTTTGGATGAGTTGCTGCCGCTCACCTTTAATGAATTCACACGCCTAAACTCTGACAGTTTCCTCCTTTTAAAGTCTAGCCGTGCAAGTCAATGTGATGAAAGGTCGCTGATTATATTCGCCATTTCGTATTTGACTTTTTTTTCCCCTGATAATGTGCTCTGCGAACCTGGCCATTCTTGGAGTGAGTGTGGAAGTGTTTGAGACTTTTATCATTTATTTTTCCGAATGTTTTATCTGTACTTGTCGATGTATTGTAACGGCCTATGAGAAAAACTGCTCTAGTAGCTGTGGGTGGTGTCAGTCTTATGGAAATTTGACCTGAGGAGAAGGGGCCACTGGGATAGTGGGGGTGTTTAACGCCCTCCATTTCAATAATTCCAGGTCACAATAAAACAGTCACTGACTTAATTATTAGGATCACCATACTAATACTGTGTATGACCAGTGGTGTCGGTAGGGGAATACAGGGCCTGACCTTCGAGGACGTCCAAAGTGACAAACCCCCAATACTTCATTTGAACTACTTGTGTGAACGCCCATGTTGTGAAACCAGAGAGTTTTCAAGCATACAAGTCACAAACAGTTCCACTAGAGGGGAAAAATCCCATCAAAAACCCCTGTTTGTAACATAGAAATAAAAGCTTTAACCTTACCGAAAATGCTTACAAATATGAACTGTCATGGAGCACAAAAGGAGGCGCCAGCAAAGGCAATCTCTGGCAAACAAAGTCCCACTGCAGTAAACCATGGCAAGGTCAAAAAGGGTCAAAAATCCAGAAAACACAATAAGCATAAGCAGAGACACAAAAACACTCCCCAACTCCTAGGCGCATTCAACTGGACCACCAAGAAATGTGGGGAAACCTCCGCCTTTATAGGGTTGAGCCCATAACTGCTATGTATGGATCTAGTGGTCAGGTCATCACATGCCAGGACAAAGCTGAGGTCACTGTAGACTGTCTGGAATTACACAAACTCTAAACTTTCATCTCATGCTGCATAAATACACAAAATTCCATCATCAAAATGTACACAAATAGCATGAACAGCCTCATGCATAATTAACAGGACACTGGTCACTCGCTAAGCACACTCACTTCCACACTTGGTCAAAAAGTTTATTTAAATTGCACATCCATTAGGAAGAAATTGGAGAATATCCACACAGAGAACCTGCAGGCTTCACCAACTCTTAGCGGCTGGCAATTCAGTCCAAGCTACAGGCAGCAGGCCCAAAACTCCTTAACTTGAGTAATAAAATGTCACATCCTTGTCACCTTGATGATAAGTGGGGAAAGAGGGCTGGTCAAGGGACGTTGTTGGGGAAAAATTTTGATCTTCAGTTCACTCGTACTCAAAATGTTCTTCAGACTCCAATAATATCTATATATATAATTCACTGAGGGCACGCAAGACAGAGCCCCGCCCGCCAACTCTAAGACCATGGGATATACTCGACAGAGCCCCACCCGCCAACTCTAACCCTCCTACCGCGTCATGGGATACGCACGACAGAGTCACGCATGCCAACTGTAACTGTCCTCCTGAGTCCAGCGTCGCTCTTGAGGCACGCAACAACTCACCAAACACAGCCTCAGTCCCTTTCGTCTGTGCAGAAATCCACATGCACCTCTGAGCCACGTTGACTTTACACCGCACGCAAGACAGAGAGCCACGATCGCCAACTCACAGAGCCCCGCCCACCAACTCTAAGACCATGGGATAAGCACGCATTTAGTGCATAAATGGATATAAATAATTGCATGTAAACGATTCGCCAAAATCTGTTGTATGTTAACGATACTGTTTAAAACGTTATTGTTTTATTATCAGAAAACCCGGTTTCCATGTCTACCTGTATTAGTTTAAATGGCACTTTTACCACTCGCAATAGTGAGGACGCGCTGACTTATCGTGTCGACTGAACAACACAGTGAATGCGGCGTCTATCTATATATGTCTATGTTTTCTGTAACCTGCTACTGGAAGGTACTCTCTCGACCATTGGCATTGGTTTCACTTCTTGCTATTTTCGTTATACTGCAACGGTGGTTTCCTAAGCGTTTGTTATACTGAATTCCTTTCTCACCGTTTTCCGTTCCTATCCTCACACTTCGGCTTCGGCTAGTATAATATAATTTATAAGACATCTTTGGAGCACGTTCTACAAGAAGTTATTCTTGCAATGCAATCGCAGTTGTGCTAACAATCCTTTGTTCAAAGTCTTTATAGTTATGAATATAAAAAAAAAAAGTTTTACTTTGCATATAGCTGATAACGGCGGCACGGTGGCGCAGTGGTAGCGCTGCTGCCACGCAGTTAGGAGACCCTGGGTTCGCTTCCTGGGAGCTCCCTGCGTGGAGTTTGCATGTTCTCCCCGTGTCTGCGTGGGTTTCCTCCCACAATCCTAAGACATGCAGGTTAGGTGGATTGGCGATTCTAAAATGGCCCTAGTGTGTGCTTGGTGTGTTTGTGTGTGTCCTGCGGTGGGTTGGCACCCTGCCCAGGATTGGTTCCTGCCTTGTGCCCTGTGTTGGCTGGGATTGGCTCCAGCAGACCCCCGTGACCCTGTATTCGGATTCAGCGGGTTAGAAAATGGATGGATGGATGGATATAGCTGATAACATGATATCCTAAGGTAAACACATCCGTATAAGGGACATTAGATCATCCTGTCTTATTTACATGAAAAGGTACCCGATACTTTACTTCCAAGGTCAGAGGCGACCGTGGGGTCTGCATTCCACAATGACTTCATATTTCTTTAAAGCAGTTAAACAAAATACGGCAAAGCTAAAAGTGTTCCAAAAAGGTTTTCAGCTACAACTCCCCACTTTTTTTTTTACTCTCAGAACTACTAATGCAAGATAGCTATGAGTGAGGTCAATCAATACGTATATTTGATAGTGGCCTTCACAATATGAAATATCACAAGGCACTTTAAAGAGCAAGTAACATCATAAAAAAGCATCAAAACTGAAACACTTCCAGTACTTGTACTACAGTTATAGCTTGTTTTTCATAATAATATACCCTACATTTATTGTATATGGTGGCATTAAGTGCACAGAGAGCAACTTGCCTATAGTCCAGACAAGGAGCAGCAAAGCTGGTGCTCCAGTGAACAAAGACAAGTTGATTTACTCATCCTTTCTCACAGTGGTTACCACAAGTGGCCACTGGGTGGCACTGCAGCTTTGGGCTGAAGTCAAACTACAGTATTCTATTAGATATGGGAGACCTAAAGATGGCTGGTGTTCCAAAGTGTTAGAGTTTGGATGTGCAGATATATTGACTTGAATTCTCTACTGCAAACAGACACTAAAATTAACAGATTAGAATAACATTCTGCTGTCACTTCCTGCAAAGCCTTGTTGCACTGATAGGGTGGTCTTCTTTTAAATTGGACGTGCTGCTAAACCATTGATGCTTATTCCAGTTCACAGGGTCCAGAGGCTATATTGACAGCAAGCCAGCAAACCGTGCCAGTCCATCACAGTGAATAAGACTGGATTCCTTGTTCCATCTCATCATCTCAAACCTCTTTTCCTGGTGTGGGTCATGATGGCAAGCAGGCCAAACACGTCAACCTGACCTCCTTGTTACAAGCAACAGATTTTAGGTCCTCCTAGGGAATTTTCAGGCATTCGCAAGAGAACAGAAACGATAATCTGCCTAGTGTGTCCTGGGGTCTTCCTCCAGTTGGGTGTTCAAGAGTGGAACAAAGAGTCTGGGAACACCGGGAGAGTTTCACGGAATTAAATCCTTGGATTTGAAGGTGGAAGTGATAAAAAGGAGTGACTACTAGTAGTAGAGAGAGCCACTTTTAGGAGATGGTCCAAATGAATATTTTCTTTTAATGAAGAACTGCGGTGAATTTTGAGGCCAATGCTTAGCGTTGACTGGCTGCCGGCTGGTATGCCTGATCAAACGCTGAAAAAGCTGCAAACGCTAGAAAGAAAAATAAATAAATAAAGAATTGAAAAACTGGCTGCCAGTCCAGGCAGAAAAAAAAAAAAAGAGAGAAGCATCTGCCAGGTTAACCTTCTCCATGCGGCTGGGAAACAGTGACAGATGTCGCACTGTTTTTGCTTTAGAAGCAAAGCGCCTCTCTATGGGATGGTGATCCACTTTGAAACATCATGTCTCGATGCCGGGCTGGAATTCATGGCTACTGCAGATGTTGTGTATTCTTGGCTGAGAAAAAGCAAATCTTGTTGACCTGCTGATCAAAGGCCACACAAATTCTAACGCTCTCTGTGCTGCTTTATTCACAACACATGGCACAAAATATGAGGGGTGCCAGTGAAAAGAAGACCTAGACGAGGGAGGGTACCATGAAGTGGGCATCCATTCAGCTTTCAAGAGCTTGGATGAATCAGAGAGGCCTGTTTGAGCTCTGATGTATGGCACGTGCTCAGGATTTCTAAAAAGATGGCCCATCTGTTCTGTTCTGGTGGAAATTCTTTAACGTCTCATTTGATCTTGTATGAAGTGATGTTATATAGCCACCCATTATGGTCTGGACGTTCGGATAGGAGAAAACTTTGGAGTCGGCCATTGTTACTGAGCTGTTAAAACCATTGATAGATTAGTGAATACTTCTTAAAGAACTTGCAATATGGCCTTGACTTGTGAAACCAAATTAGACGATCCATCCATCACATTAAAGCTTCAGAGTAGACTCATAACCATAGCCAGACATAATCGTAATTAAACATAGCAGTGGCACCATTTTAATATACAATCATTGTTTACCCAGCAGACCCCCATGACCCTGTGTTAGGATATTGCGGGTTGGAAAATGACTGACTGACTGACTGTTTACCTTCCAGAACTTTAAAAACACACACTAGCTTCCCATATTTGTCATAGATTAATTGTACATCAATATTAAATGACTTTTCAACATCCACCATAACTTTAAATACAACTAGTGAAACTTGTCAATCTATGGTTCTACAATAAAATGCATACAATTAACACTTGATAATGAATTCAGAACCCATAAGTACCATGCTCTCGGGGTTCATTAGTAGGGGGGCTTGCAGGGACTGTGGTTTAATTACAAGAAGTGTTTCTGCCTACCAGTAAAATACTCACCAGGCTGCTGCTACCTAATATGTTTTTGAATTTCCAGAACATATCAGGTCAAAAGCTTTCATTTAGGACCAAATCAAGACTCTAGCCCCAGAAGTTTGAGACAGACGGACGGACAGATGTTAGAATTTTGTATTAGACATACTGTATGTAAATGAAATATAGGTCCGCTGTGCTCAGCCACAGCCACTAGATGGTGCTTGCAAGCACCTCACATCTCATTATGAAAGGTGTGTGCAGGAAACGCCACCATGCAACAATGATGTTGTGCTAATGATGAAGATGAAGTAAATTCCGCGGCTCAACAAAGTGAAAGTGAAACACTAAAGCAACGAAGGGCAATGCTTGAAATTTACACTAAAAACCTTGTCTATCTGGGGGTATTTTCTCATGACAGACTAATAGGACTCAAATGCCAGCGATATGGCATCGTCAGTATATTCTTACGTAAGCCAGTGGGGCAGCAAGCACATCCTCTGCACTGGGTAATTCTTAAGAGTTAACTGACGACCTCTCCAAGTTCACAAATATAGTAAAACTTCAAGGGAGTCTTCGGGTTGATTTTTTTTTTTGTCCTGAAGACCACATGCAGCTAGTAAATACATATATAGGAGGAAATACACAGCCAAAGAAATTGTTAAAAAAATATAAGTAAAGAAGAAATTGAATCAGCAAATATCCATACTTTGAGTGTTTGTGTAGAGGGCCACAATTCCTTCCTTTCGGTTAGAAATTCAATTAAAGCGTTAGAGCAAATAAAACACATAAATGGCAAACTGGACTCGTCTGACAACATGAAGCACTGTACAAGAAGGAACAGAGGAGACCGAGACTGAGGAGACACCAGCAAGCTACTTGAAATGTCCTAATAGTCCACAGTGGCCAGTCTGGTGTTCTGCGCTGTGGTGTCCTGAGGAAATGAGTTGAGCTTGATCTATCATATAGTGCCTTTCACATCTATCTGTACGTGTGTGTGTGTGTTTTAAACAATTCAGGATCCTCATTGTAAATATTGTAAGAATAAGAATTCCATCCACCCATCCATCCATTATGCAACCCGCTGAATCCAAACACAGGGTCATGGGGTCTGCTGAAGCCAATCCCAGCCAACACAGGGCACAAGACAGGAACCAATCCTGGGCAGGGTGGCAACCCACCGCAGGACACACACAAACACACCCACACACCAAGCACACACTAGGGCCAATTTAGAATTGCCAGTCCACCTAACCTGCATGTCTTTGGACTGCGGGAGGAAACCCACGCAGACACGGGGAGAACATGCAAACTCCACGCAGGGAGGACCCGGGAAGCAAACCCAGGTCTCCTAACTGCAAGGCAGCAGCGCTACCACTGCGCTATCATGCCGCCCGAATAAGAATTTAAAACAACAAAATAGAAACTGCTTCAACCAATGCAAAACAATTCCGTAGCTATGTGGTAATCTGTAAGATCATGGTGGGCTCGGCCAGTTTTAACATTTATCGTCTTATGCAGTGTCACTTCCTTAGTAACGTAGGTAACACATTTAAACTATGAAATCATATATTTGCAGCTACACAAAAGCTATTGAAATACGCTCACCTACCCTCCAATTGCATTCAAGTGTTTAAACCATTTCATCTTTCTTTTTCAGCTATTTTTATTCTGCATCTTGGAGTCTTGTAAGCTGCACTCTAATGGCCATCAATTATTCTTGGTTTCTCAAGCTGCATGGCCCCCAGGCAAAGTTACTTGTAACTTTGCATCCATCTATTTCCTGAACCGTAGTAATCTATTCTAGTTTTTTTTTTTATATTCAAAGAAGGTTTTGAAATTCATGGTATAAAATATTCTATATTACACAAAGGAAGCTGGTGATCAATTACTTTAGGTGTGCAGAATTAAAATGCAATTACATCCATTCATCCCAGAACAGCCTAGTGCTCTCTGTTGCCCTTTAATGGAAACAGGTTTATCTATCTATCTATCTATCTATCTATCTATCTATCTATCTATCTATCTATCTATCTATCTATCTATCTATGCTTTATAGTGCCTTTCATATCTATCTATCTATCTATCTATATGAAAATGTATTTGCTTAAAAGAGCAGACGTTTCTATTCAATGTAACTTACAAAAGAGGTGAACATAATGGAGCAGATCTCGGTCTGAGCGAACTGTTTAGGAACAAGTGTTACAGAACAAGGTTATAAAATTGATCACCACAAGTGAAGAGCTCAGAACAAAATTCAAGCAAGTTACAATTTGTAACAGCAAATATCCATTATTAGCTCATTCCACCACATGGAGTTACAAATGAAGAGTCTAGATAAAGATTTGAAACTCTGCAAAGGTGGCATCACCAGACCAGGGCCGACTTAATGCATCATGCTAATCTATGTGTGTTGTGACTTGCTGAGTGGTTGTGTAGGTAGGGGCCTATAATGCTGTTAAGACACCATTTACTATCAGGCCTGTGTGGGGGAGAAGCAGCACAGGACCACAGAATTATATCTATGCTATATAGTACCCTTCATATCTCTCTATCTGTATTATGCAGTGCCCCTCACATTTATCTATCTATCATATAGTGTATTTCATATCTATCTATCTATCTATCTATCTATCTATCTATCTATCTATCTATCTATCTATCTATCTATCTATCTATCTATCTATCTATCTATCTATCTATCTATCTATCTATCTATCTATCTATCTATCTATCTATCTATCTATCTATCTATCTATCTATTGTGATGGACAGCCAGAGGTTCAGTCTGGCCGGGACGTCCCTGAAAGAAAATAGTGGAGGAAGGCAACCTTTTCAGGGCGCCGCATCCTCCAGGACGCTAGGTGGCAGCTCCCCTGGATGGCAACGATTCCCCAGATTCCCTCAAAGCATCCTGGGATGTGGAGTCCGTTTCCTCAGCCCTGTTGGGTGCCATGGGTGCTGCCAGGGAGAGTTCACTAAGAACCTGGGGACTACTACTGTTACGACAACCCGGAAGTACTTCGGAGTCACAAGGATGGAAGCCCGCAGTACTTCTGGGGTACTTGATGAAGGATGATGTGGCGTATGACCCGGAGAAGGAACACTTCCAGGTCATGGACTATTAAGGGACTTGGGGAAACCCAGCAAAGGGAGCCGGAGTTGGGAGGGTGTGTAACGGAGCTGCTGGGAGTGGAGGATTGTGTTTATTGATTATTGATTTAAGAATTGGGGAGTGTGCGGTGCTTTGTGCACTTTGTATAAGAAAGTTATTAAAATTATTCTTGGTGTTTTTTACAAGTGTGTCTTGGACGTCTGTCTGATGGGTTTCACGGCGCACCTCTAGCGTCCACACTCTCTATCTATCTGATAGTTCCTTTCATTTCTACATTTTAATATTCTACTCTGTTAGGCATGCACATTTGTCCAAGGTGACGTACAAGACTGGGATGCAGTATTTAGGGTTGTTTCCACCTGTGTTGTCAAGAATGTGAGCACAGGCAGGTAAATAAGCTGACTGAAATACACTCGGTGACTTACAAGTTGCTTTTTGACCTTTTTGACTTGTTGTTAAAAGTCTTGTGACCTCACCCATTACGTGCTACTGCCTGCCACCATATTAAACCACAATATTATTTCTCTGTTTGTCTGTCTGTGATCAAGGTAGTGTTGTCATTTAAAGTAAGGAAGAGAGAAATTTTAAAAGTAATGTGTTTCTACTCTCTGATCCTGGCACTAGAGCGTGGCCTATTTTTATCATACTTCAAATGACAATTTCAAGAATTATAAAAAGATTTCATGATTACTAATTGCTTGCCAACATTTTCCTACAGCGCCTTTCTTAGGTGTTAGCATTATCATCGTAATTCTTTACAAACTGAAGAACCTGCTCTCCCATAGCGATAATTGCTCACTGTGCAGATGTCCAGGGAATTCTTCAATAGGAGTTAATCGAACACCTGCTTTGTATTCAATTAGCACTCTTAGCTCGAGAATTGCTGCTACTTGACAAAGTAATATCAGTTGGTCAATATTATGTGTTGCTGTATAGAAATGTCGGACTTATACATAGTAATCAATCTCTGTGAACTCCAAGGTTGGTTTAGAAGGTGACGAGATCCAACTTAGCAAGAAGAATGGTCTGATTTGAGAAGCCTTTTTCTGCCATCTATTTAGGACTAATGCCAATTGGATGCCTGCCCATTTCAGGTCACACTCAAGCACATAAACACAGCTTCAACACATAACTTAACTTAACACATAACTTATTGTTCAACAACAATAACTTTTGTCTAGACTGTACCTACAAGGCAGAGGTTTTAGGGGTGCCTGTGTCACATTTTCACTCGGTACTAATGAGGGAGTGCAGGTGTGTGTGTGTGTGTGTGTGTGTGTGTGTGTGTGAATGTGCCCACATTACACTAGATCAGGGGTCCTCAATCATGGTAATGGAGGGCTGCAGTGGCTGCAGGTTTTTGCTCCAACCCAGTTGCTTAATAAGAAGCACTTCTTGCTCAGGTAACACTTCGGCTTCACTTTAGTTGTCTCGCTCGTTATGATTTTGAACCCTTATTGTTCATTTTAGTCTTAAACAGCTGTATTCTTGGTTTTTAATTGCTCCTAACTCGCAATAACAGGCAAATGACAAAAGAAACCAGCATTTCTCCATTTAGCTTGTTACTATTTACACCGGTATGTATTTATCATGCACTATTGGGTTTAATTAAATACTTGGAAGGAAAGTGAAGAGAAAAAAATGAAGGACTGAGAATTACTCCTCCATTTTAGCCTTCAAATCATTTGGATGATATCCTTAGAAAGAGGAGAAAAATCTAGGATTTGAGAATTACCTGACATAGCAGAATTAAAGCACTAACAAGCCATGAAATTAAGTTATTGGCAAGAATTGCTTTCTAATTAAGCAACTGGGTTAGAACAAAAACCTGCAGCCACTGCGGTTCTCCAGGACTGGGATTGAGGACTCCTGCACTAAGGGGTCAGGCTCAGTCTGCCCGTCAAGCCGAAACTGGATAAGCTGGTTATAAAAAAAAAAAAGGACAACATGGTTTGTCTTTGTGAATCATTAGCCAAAATCAAGCAAATAACTCCTATCCCTTGTAGACCACATAGTAAGACAGTGTAAAGGGTACTACAGTATTTTGGCACTTACAATTGTAATGTGATTTAGGTAATAACCATGAGATGAGATGAAAGAACATGTCACAATCGATAACAGAAAAATCAAAAATGGATTGAAATAACCAAATTAAGGGGCAAGAGCAAATTAAAGGAATCAAAGCCAAGGCTAAAACAAATGAAGAAACTTCTCACTAGACAGGCTTGAATTTAAAGACAACTTCTGCTAAAAAACAATACTGTCAAGTACTGTATATACACAGTAATATACTGAACCAGCTGCAAACCGCCCTATTAACATCATACCGATACTGATGTCACTAATTGTGGTTCTTGCAACAACATGAATAGGAACATGACAAAGTGCAGCCAACACGGCATCATGTAAATAAACAAAACAGGATGATAATGAAAAACAACACTTTTAAAATGAAATGACCATAGAAACTCCCACAAACATACATATCAAAATCGTTTGATACAACACACAGTTGCTGGATTTAATTTTTTTGTTTCAATGGCTTGCTTCTGGATAAACTGCTATCCCTGATATCCTCTGCGATGACGGTAGCTGATCGTTCTGAGACCACTGTTCATAAAAGCTACTTTGTGTTAACTTTTATATTACAGAGATTCGGGAGGCATTCAAAGTGTTTGACCGAGATGGAAATGGCTTTATCTCCAAGCAGGAGTTGGGCATGGCCATGCGCTCCCTGGGATACATGCCCAACGAGGTGGAACTTGAGGTCATTATCCAGCGACTGGATATGGATGGTAAGTATGTTGGCAGCCAAATTTCAGATTACTGACTAAACACTCTTGAATATTATTTCTGGTTCACTGTTAATCAATTGCCTCAATGATTAACAGTTTACCAAAAAAAAAAATAAATAAAAATTGCCAGCCGTCACTGGTCAAACCTTGCGATTATTGCACCTCAGATAATTTTATCCTATTAAACAGTAGGACACACAACGGACACACTGATGGAATCAAAAAAGAAAAGGGTTCTACACATAAAGCACTTTTTTAAAGCTGTGAGGGTCAAGTAAATTTCGTCAGTTTCTTCTATGCTATCGGACTGAGTGGCGAGTGTAAGATCATCAACGTATACAAAACTCTTGGTGCCCCAAGGATGAGGCTTATCATTTTGTATATAAATTAAAGAGTAGGGGGTAACTAAATTCGATGACCTGGTGTCATTTGATATACAGTAGAGTCTCGCTTATCCTACCTTCGCTAATCCAACATTCCGTATTATCCGATATCCCAACGTAAAAAAAAACAAAAAACGAATCAATTGGCAACAAGAACTGCAAGTTGCGAGCGTGAGTGTAGTCTAATTTTTGTTACTCCCAACTCTGCCGCAGCTAATTACAGTGGAACCTCAGTTTGCGAGCATAATTTGTTCTGGAAATGTGCACGCAGTCCAAAGCACTCGTACAGTATATCAATGCGAATTTCCCCATAAGAAATAATGGAAACTCAGATGATTCATTCCACAACCCAAAACTATTCATATAAAAAGGATTAATACAAAATATAAAGTAAAAATACATAACGCAAATTAAACTGCACTTTACCTTTGAAAAGAATCATGGCTGGTGTGAGTGAGTTTCTAAACTGTTGTGGGATTCCACCCAACGGGACGACACACATAAGAGCGTCCCAAAGCAATTGCAGTCTCCCAGCGCTGTAGCAGTTCGATGTAAAAGCGAATCCGAAAAGATCGCGGATATGCTATAAGTGCCTGCCATTGATGGGTGATACAAGGAACAAGGAACATTATAAATGCGCAGGGCTCAGTATTACTTTCCTCCTGACCCTGCCTGACTGCTGTGTCTGTGTATAGGAGAATGAAAGATCCCGCTACATTAAATAACCTCGCTGTTGCTGTTTCAAGCTTAATAAAGCTGGTGTTGCTAAAAGTACTGAGACTCAGCTTCGAGTTTTCTGGTGCAAGACAGGGACTCGCACCTCACAGCACAAACACACACACGCAGTCACAATGCTGTAGTAAACAGTATACACTCGTACGGATGTTGACTATATGAGTGACGGAGTTAAGGCTAGAAACTGCAATTAATTACATTGAGCAACAAGAACAAGCTACAGGAATCGACATAATGATGCTGCAAAGATGGCGAGACTTAACAGCGAAGAAACAGCACTCATCAGGAAAGCAGACTACGATCAAAAATGTTTTTAAATCATCACAGGGCTGAACATTTTAAGTACAGTACATACTGCATTTAAAGTCAGACAATTCTGTAACTGTAAGTTCATTTTTTCAGTTAATTTATTCTGTTGTTTTGTTGTAAAACATGATTATTAGGTTCATAATGTGTAAAATTATAACATAGTTTGACGTTCAATAGGTTTTTTCTTAACACCTGCCGTTATCCAACATTTTCGCTTATCCGACGTTTGGCTGGCCTGTTTATGTCGGATAAGCGAGACTCTACTGTACTGGACTACTTTAATGATTACCTACAAAAGTAACAAGAGCAGAATGAATTGACTCCTCTCATCCATCAAATGTTTCTGTCTGTGCATTTTTTCATAGGGGATGGACAAGTAGACTTTGAAGAGTTTGTAACGTTGCTGGGGCCCAAGCTTTCCACAGCAGGAATGCCCGACAAGTTCCACGGCACTGACTTTGATAGCGTTTTTTGGAAGGTAAGTAGGTTTCAAAAACAATTGAGCAATAGCTGAAGCACAGCATATTCAGAAAATACAAAATATCCAATACTACTAGCTTTCTTAATTATTCAGCAATACTACAACTCTGGATCAGCCTCACATCTCTTCAACCTTTAAGCTGTACTAGGCTGACCCGCCTTTTAAGGTGACCGACTTTTAAGTTGACCACTTCTTAAGGCAATTCAATATGTAGATCAATTTGATATTTTATACAAACTCATTAATTTGGTTATATTGCATTTGAGCGGTATTACTTTAATACTTGTAGTTTCTGTTATTTTTGTGATGAAATGTAAACTTTTTTTCTATATTGAGGTCGCCCTTTTGAACCCCTCTGATATTTACTACGTGGTGAGGCATTTGTATTCCATCAACATTAATTATTTCCAGAGACATAATTTTGTCTATTTTTCCAGCGCATCGCGCACAAAAGCAAGGGAACGATGGGAGCACCAGAACTCTGCTCACATCATGTCGCTTGCGATCCGCAAGCTGCAAGTAGTAAGTCTGTAATAAGCGGAATACCGCTACGCTTTCCACTCACGGGACAGAAGGACAATCCCGACCGCTTTTATATAGTAAGAAAGAAGGAGAAGATATCGCACAGTCTGGAGTAGAAAATCATCTTTTACCTGGAAAACGAAACTACAAATCCCATCGTGCATTGCAAAATGGACGGGGCGTGTGTGAAACTCTGTGCCTGTGTAGCACTCACGGGACGGAAGGACAACCCGACTGCTTTTATATAAAAGGATAATCATTACAAAATATATAAGGCATGGTTCCAGATGTGTGCCATCAAAATTTTACATAACATTCTCATCTAAATTATTACTGTTAATGTTCTCTGTGATCAAAGTAAAGGAGAAGGAACACCTCAGCAATCAGCTAATTTGGTCTTTTTTTCAGAAAAATACAAATCCTTTAATCTCATATAGACCAATGCTCCTTTTAAATATTGATATTAAGGATTTGGGCAAGATTAGGTAAACGTAACTTATTATCTGGCAAATTCAACTCGGCTTATTGTTCTGCCTCAGCAAGACACAGTGAAAATGTTTAACTGAAAAGATCAGGAGTGGAAATATAGTCAGAAAAACAATCGGGTGTTTAATTAAAAAAACAAATCTAACTGAGCTGTTGTTAATCTAACAGTGTTAATCAAAAATTAAAGACTGTAGCGGCAAAAAGAAAATTGTTAACCTGGCAAAGGTTTATCGCAAACATTTATAACAAAAAGCTATTTTATCCAGGCTTGGATGAACTGGAATGCATGCACAAACCTTTATATGGTTGTGGTAATGATGTCCTATGTTGTCTGCTCCAAGGTGGTTGTGGGATTGATTGCTGTAGCAATGACTGATGTGATCACTACAACATGACAGCACCCATGAACAAACAAAATGCCTTTGAGGCATAAGGCTGAAATTTATAGGTCCCTCAGGACAAGAGATGGAGAAAAATAAAAATCACAATAAACACAAGAATCAGATTCTGTATAGAAATTCCCAAAACTCCACAGAAAAGGCACAAAAAATAAACAAACACCAACGCTTACATTCAGGGAGAAACTTATTAGAAATACCTGTACACTTGCTTATCTGTGAGATTACCTAATCATCCAACAATGCATAAGATCATGGAGACACAAGTCAGTTAATGTTCAGATCAGGCATCAAAAAAAGGAAGAAAACTGTATTTTCAACCATGGCATAATTTTTGGTGCTAGAGAGACTGGCTTTTGTATTTCTGGAGCTGCTGACCTCTGGGATTTTCACACACAACCGTCTTTAGCATTTATTCAGAATGGTGCAAAAACATCAAGTGAATGGTGGTTCTACAGTCAGAAAGGCCTTGTTGATGACAGAGGTTAGAGGAGAATGGCAAGACTGGTTTGATTTGATGGAAAGGCTACAGTAACTTTGATAACAAACCTGTACAAGTGTGATGAACAGAAAAGAATCCCAAATATGCAAAACACCAAACCTTGAGGGCTACAACAGCAGAAGCCTATGGTGGGTTCCACTTCTATCAGTCAAAAACAGCCAATCAGATAAGAAGAACTAGACATTTCCTGGCTGTTTTCCATAAAACTGCAAAGAGAAATCATTGTTGTGTTTTGTGAAAATATTACCTAACTTAATTATTTCTCCTTCATGTAAACTAAAGCATTTTAATGTACATTTGGCACCAATCCTTTTTCTAGGTCTTCATAATCTTCATAAAAGGCATTCCATAGCAAGTCACCTACCTGAGCTTTTACACCAGACTCCATCGCTTGCATTCAAGTTGTTCATATGGATATCAACAGGAAGTTCACGATGCATCTCTTAACATTACAGTACCAACACACTAAACATCACCATCAGATTTAATGCTCTTTCCATAACACATCTATAGGTGTGCTTACCACAGGTGCATTCACTCTGGTGTCACATCCTCCATAGCGTGATGTGCATGTGCTTTTATGTCACAGACTGGACATGTGTTTATGTTCCTTTCATACCTCAACTCAAGGTGTGTGATTCCCACGTTCACATTCTCTGTGTAATTCCCATAACCTTTTAAAAGCCTGTCCAATACATGGACTTCCATAACATTAGCTCCTGTGCTCAAATTCTTCAAGCTCTGTCATGCATTTGTCTCACTCAAACTCTGAACTGGACTGAAGTTCTTCATTTTGCTGCCATAGGTCATATTACGCCATGCATGTGTTTATGTCAAGCATCTGAAGCTGAGGGTGCCTCTCTTCTTAACATATCTGTCTTTTTCCTGGGGTGCAGTGTGACATGCAGAAGTTGACAGTGGAAGAGCTGAAGAGGCTTCTTTATGACACCTTCTGCGACCACCTGTCCATGAAAGATATTGAGAACATCATCATGACAGAAGAAGAAAGTCATATAGAAAACCAAGAAGAATGTGCAGTGGATATCGACAGTAAGAGGCGCTCGAATTCTCTTTTACCCCAGAGCACATCACACATTCATCTCTTGCTCATGACACCTGAAAAATGACATTTTGGTGGATCAACACCCAGATATTGACATTAGAGACTAGACACTTTTGATCTCCATCTGAACCCACGCTTTCACTGTACAGGAACCCAAGAGTGATAGGCTGCTTTAAAGGCAAAGAGCAGAAGCAGGTCCTTCCCTAATTGCAGTTCTGCTGTTTAACATGACATCCTGATCCTGTCCACGTCTATCACTGATGAGCCACTAACAATAGCTGGCAAGTGGGCCTATTAACAGTGAATTACGCCCAGCGTCACGGTTCTCTTTGACTTCCCACTTTCTCTTTCCCTACTCTCTGGCAGCTCTTTTTGGCCAGGTTATAATTAAAATTCTGTTGTCTCATTATTTAATAGCTCAGTCTTTGACTGCTTAGCATTTACAGGCCATGCTGGAATTATTTTTTTCATTCCCTTTCTCCATTATTCTCCTTTTGGTTTGTGCATGCACTATTTTTAAGCATTTTCTTTTTACTGCCATGGCATATTCTGTTAAGAAAAAAGAGTATGGGATGGGTGGGGTGTGAATATCCGTGTTTTTGTCTGGTGTTTCTGTTTTTTTGGTTTGTACAAGACCAACAGACTTCTAGTGCTGTTGCAGTCAGTCTTCACTCTGAGTGGACACTGATTTGCTCTGTGGTGTCTCTTTCTTACTCTCTAACTCCTTCTCTGTCTTCTTCTCCACCACAGCAAGTCCAACCCAGCAGATTAAGCAGACCTGCGTGAGGAAGAGTCTCATCTGTGCCTTCGCTATTGCATTCATCATCAGCGTAATGCTGATTGCAGCCAACCAAGTCCTGCGGAGCGGGATGAAATAGTGCTCAAACTCTGGACTGAGCCACCGAGATGGGGAGAGTTACAGAAAGAACGCACATCTTTATGAACCACTGGCGTGAGCAGCAACCCAAAGGACAACAAGAACACGTCCATTACAGTGGATGGATGGGATTCTCTTGGAAACAACACCCCTTTTTGTGTGTTGGACAAGATCTGCAGGACAGGAGAAAACGAAGAAGACAAATAAACATTTGTTTGAAGCATGAAGATGCATGGATTTACAGTCATGTAAACATTCTTCTATAAATCGGAGACATCTAATTGCATATATACATATATCTTGTATGTATGTATGTATGTAAACACATTATACAATTAGTGAAACTTGAGATATATATACATATATATATATATATTTATAAATATGTGTATATATACATATATCTATATATATCTTGTATATAAGTATGCAAGTGTGTGTATGTGTATATTTATCTATCTAATTTAAATATATATATATTATTTTTTACAAATGTATACACACATATTTACACACATATTACATGTAAATGAGAATAGTGAATATCTATCTATCTGGTTACATAAACACCTAACTAGTATACATTTATATATATCTATCCTGTATATTCGTACACACACATATACACATATGAACATATTAAATCTAAGGAAACATATATATGTGTATGTATCTATCCACATGCACATCTACATACAGTTCAAAATATATTATATACATATATGTATATAAATATATGGTTGTATGTGTGTGCATGCATCTGTTTATATATATGTACATATATACATATATGTGTGGGAGTCTATATATATATATGCATATGTGTGCATATTAGATAGATATTCATATATGTTTAAGTACAGTATGTATATCTATACATATCTACACATATTATCCATATAGCTGAAATTATCCATGCAAATCCCAAAGTTTGTTTTATGGCCATCATGTTATTTCTAAAAAATTTCACGCTACATTTTCTGATCTACAACAGTGCATTTTATAGCTCACTAGGCGCTAGTTTCTTGAAGCGGACACTCAATTTTAGTCAAGTTGGGCCAGGTGATGTCATGTTTTTTCCTATCTCCCTGTCACTGCTTGTATCTAAATGTAAATTTCTCCATAGGATAAAATACCATCTAGCTATCTATCTAAATTATATCTATCTAAATTATATATATATATATATATATATATATATATATATATATATATATATATATATATATATATATGCATATACATAAACACACACTGACATACTATATATAAATATATATACACATTATGTGCACATAGCCACACAGATACACACATACTGTATGCATGTGTGAGTTCATAACTTCTTTAAGATGGCTCGATCATTTTACTGCGAGGCCATGCATCAATGGCTTAATGCTATGAAATACAGCAGGTAGCAGACAGCTGAAAAACATGCATCTCGAGGACATCCGCATACATGCAGAACAGACGGACACCTGCACAGGTGCACCCCATTTATTACCCATTAATAATGCATTAGTGAGGCATTATCTTCTCCCAACTTCCACTTTGTGTCCCAAACAGCAGCAGCAATAAAAAGGGCTTGGAAATGAGCAGCATCTCCAGCTCTTGGAAATTAGGGGTGCAGAGCTTAACGGTATCCAAAAAAATATAAGAGAAAAAAAAAAAAAACAAAGCAGCCCAGACCAGAGGACAGACAGCACTAATGCATTTATAATGAGCAATAAATCATTTGTTCAAACTCATATAAGCAAAGACCTGGCGAATTTGAGCCGAAAAGGCCTAGCCCAGGCACAGGGATTCAGGGAGATGAGATCATTTTTATCAGTCATTACCAATCGGTGTCGGTGTGTTGCCTTTCTTCTTATTTGTCTGCTTTTAAATTGATATTCAGGGTCGTTCGTCTCTGTCTGATGTTCTTGTGTGTGTCAAAAGACACTGGTGACAAAGAATACATATTTAGGAAATGGATTATTCACAATCATCTGTGAGGAGACAGGACTGGGTAAGTGAGAGGGGGTGTTTGTTGGAGAGAAGCAGAGAACAGGAATGCAGGCCCTAAAAAATGACCTCAGCCTGGTGTCAAAATGTATTTGAAATCGCACCATTTTTACACAGCACCAGCGCTAGGTGCTTTACAATACAATTGATCTGATGTGAAAATATTCTCAATTAAAATGAAATTAGATTCATTTCACCTAATCGTCTAATAATAAGAATGATTCAGACCCTCAAGGGGTTTCAGGTTAACTATTATAACCTGGAAATCAACCAGAAACTCAGCATTTGTGTTTATACTCATAGACAAAATTTCTTGGCTTGCAGAAGTTTAAATGAAACAAACAAGAAGGCACAGATGGTCAACTTGTGTATCCACAAATTTGAAACTGAAGCCCACACTGTGAAGACGCTGAATGCACGATTACCCATTGTCCCATTCACTACTGTACATGACAGTTAGTCGTATACATTGAAAATGACCACACATTGACATCGGATTTACTGTATGTAAAACTTTTTTGAATGCTTAAAACTGCAAAAATTTAAATTAGTTGCATGCGTAGGATGATGTCAAAAGTGAAGCTGAAAAGGAAAACCAAGAATTCCTTGGAGCAAATGAGTCGGAAGTGAGGATGGCTTGCACGCTTCAGTTAACGCATGCACAGGGCATTCACTTCTCGTTCCTGAATTGGTGTGGGAATGAAGGTAACCATACTGTGGAAGACCATGCTCTCCTAGAAAGCTTTGTAGGATGAATACGGTATGCTTAATTTGGCCCTTATCAAAAAACGTCGCACCTTTCCAGTGGCAGACTATATAATAATTACAAAAGTCTATGCCGTTCGTGGGCATATAATTTAACCATTTTAAAATGTGTCAAATGACAATCCTTTAAAAAGACTGTCAGAAAATATTACACATCTTAAAAAGTACAAATTAAACTGCTGAAATCTTAATGACTAAAATAGCACTGTTCACCTTCATGCAGTGCAGCGAATACAAATAAGCAACCTGTGAGAAATCCAGATCCAGAAGTTTGGACTTCACCGAGATGGTCCAATCTGAGGGCTTGTGTCTCACAGCTCCAAGGACGAGGGCTCAAATCATTGCCTAGATATAGTTTGCATGCTTTCTCACCTGTCCCAAACACCTACAAGAAAATTTAACAAGTAAATCTAACATGGTATGTTTGGAGTGATGGACTGGTGTTCCACTGCACTACTGCTGCCAGTTGAGTATCCAGAGTACTGCCACCCTACAATGGAATTTGGAGAAGGTAAAATGTTGGCGTTCCACAATTCATGAATGTATTAACTAATTCAGTCATAGTTTATGTTTAACTAAGAAATTAAAAATGGCTGGAAAGGATGACTATGCAAATTTCACACTGCTTTGGTATCCGTCACCTGCGTGGGACTCTTTCTGAGGGTTCCTCTATGAATTCTGGGTTCCATCTACACCGAGAAACACCTATGTAAATACTTAAAAGTTAACATGCAGATGAATGTTATTTTGTGATGTCTAAATTAGACAGTCATCCAGCACAGAGAATTGTTGTTAGATCTCCATGAGCCTTATTGGGATGAGTTGAACACATAAGCAAATGTAAGGAATGTCGTACCATTGAGGACAAATGAAAGGACCAGGAGATATAGAGTTGTATACAGCAACACTCAAACCCCACCCCCCCAAAAAAAAAAACAAATGAGCGTCAAGACCCCAAAATGTAACCCTAACACAAAGTCAAATCAAATTTGTAAGTACCTGAATCACATGAACAAACTTTGATCTTTTTTTTAAAGAAATCTGAAACCTATGAAGTGACCCCAGGGATCAACCTTACCCACCCCATGACTCCTGACCGACTCAAAATGACGGTAAGGTTTTTAAGAGTAAGGACCAGTAGAATGAACCGTATTTAAAATAACGCACTGAGCTTAAAACCTAAAGTCTATCATGGTCACTTGTGGCATAACCGAATCCCCAATTCCTTAGCACAATTACTGATTCAAAACAATCTTCTGTATTTGATGTGATACCTTTGGCTTCTTCACACGAGACCCACAATGCAATACAAATCTTATCTTTCAAAGTCATCCTTCCTCCAAACCTCCCGCAGTAAAATTTTCTGTCCTCCTCTTCCACTACACAAATAAAATGTGTCATTATTATTATTACCAGTGTGAGGTGATGAGGCTCCTTTTGTGCTGAACCCGCGAGTACTTCTGCTTCCAAAACATTGCATGGATGGGAGCCCTTCAAAATAGAGACATCTAGTCTCAGACACTCCCCAATTGTAGTCTCAGTAGGACTACAGCTCTCAAGCAGCTCCATGAGTGTGTACATGGGCGATCCAGTAAAAGGAAGCTGCCACCTAGCACAATGTGGGGGTATACAGCTATGACAGGCAGTCTCTCCCACTATCCTTATGGCCATACTCATCAAAGGGAACACCAGCCATCCTGGCTGGGATGTCCAAACACTTACAGTCTCCATCGAGTATACAGGGCTACCGGCCAAACAAGAGTCAATCCATCCTATTCAGCAAGCCAATTCATCCCGGCCTCCTAACCCGCTAACCTAAATCTTTCAGGTCAGATACACAGGGAATAATACACTCAATGTAATTCACGCATAGATATAAGCAAATCTCTGATTATTGCATAAGCAGATGGGTTGACCATTTCCACCATAGTTTCTTGATGGCACAACAAGCAGAACACATCTAAGCATCTCTGGGTAAGAAGTCCATGGAATCATACCACTTGTAAGAAAACAAAAATGGCACCATAGCAAGATGCAAGTATTATCTAGGAAAATTAACATCATATTTGAATCTCTTGAGGTGAAGAGCCCTGACTAGATGCATTCTTCATCATAAAAAGGTCTGGAACTCCTGTAAAAAAAAAAATAAATAAATAAACTGATATTGCTGCAACCACATAGCAACTGGGGAAAAAAGTCAAAACTACCACAAGCATTGGGAAAAGCTTAAATGTTTGAAAAAGAAGTAAATTCTTCTAAAGATAACTGTAGTACTAGGGTGTTGTACTGTGTTAGCCATTATGAATGTAGTGGGAAGTAAAGTAAAATGACACCTTTTATTGGATAATTAAAAAGATTACAATATGCAAGCTCTCAAGGCAACTCAGGCCCCTTCTTCAGGCAAGATGTAATACAGAAACTGGAGTTCCATGTGTTTATATACACACAACATTGGGAAATCTTTAAATGAGAAATCTTAAATGTAAAAAATTAATCGACCTCTTCAGGCTAAGATTCATGAGAACAATGTATGGTTAAGATCTTTGGATAAGATAACTGTCCAACAAAGGCTTTGAAGTTTCTGATGGGTTTTTCAATACAATGTGGGTCTGTAGACAGGTTGTCTGTAAAAAATGACAAAAATATAAAAATTAAAGAGCCAGTTATTTAAATTTGTAGGGAATGGCTACAGCAGACCCCCGTGACCCTGTAGTTAGGATATAGCGGGTTGGATAATGGATGGATATTCATTCAATATTTTGGATTTGTTTTCTGAATTTTTTTCATTTCAGAGTCAATGCTTTTCTAATGGGAAGCAAAGCGAGGCCGAGACAGACAGCCTATTGTTGTTGTGTAATATGGTAGAAGTCAAGTGTAGTCGGCTATACATTCACTTACGACCCAGGGGTCGAAGTTTGCAGCCAGATTTTCCGCATAATGGCATGAAACAAAGGGGTGGGACTCTCAACCTTTCTTAATGGATGGAAGAGCGTAACGGGAGGTGAGAGCAAAGCGAGGCTGCTGCTACCGTGTAATCTGACACCCATCAAAAGATCTGCCGGCTCAGATGAAATACGGCAATTCCCTGTAGCAAAGCTGGAAAGACATTAGCTTCTGACTTGGAGACCTGAGATTTGTAGCCACCTTCTATGTGTAAGGTAGTGAAACAGAGAACGTCTACACCCTAAGTGACTCTTTGCCAGTGAAAGCTTGCTTAACTTTAAGAAACAATTCTCCAAAGATTTCAATTTACAATTAACAGTATGCCAATACTGAAAATTGTTCACAAGTTTTGTAAGAGAGAAACAATCCTTGTCAAGTAGCTACTGAGTTATGAGTATTAATGAATGTTTTCCTTCCAAATCCCAAAGACGTAGGAGCTGCCCTGGTAGAAGTAAGAGCGAGTTTGTTCCATGTTGGACTGGCACCTCATCTCAGGTTGCTCTATTTTTTTTGTCTTGTGTCTGATGCCAGCGGGTTACATTATGGAGAGATGGACGAATGAATGAGTGAGTGCACTTTAGTGTGCCCAAGTATGATGGCCTAATAGTCTGTCGAGGTTTGGGCCTTACCTTGTACCGAATGCTATTAGGTTGGACTCTAGCAAACTGTATTGTAGTGAAACGAGGCAGATGGATGAATGAGAGAGCCAACACTTTCCATCGATATTCTCTCTAGATGGTGTGGTTTCAAGGTGGCAATCCGGGAGGGGTGGAACCACTGCTATTATGATTTAAAAAAAAAAAAAAAAAGACAACGCAACTACGATGAAAGATAATGTCGTTAGAGTCCAATCAGAGAAAATCGCATTGACTTCTTGCTGCTGAACAGCTTTGAAAGCGTCGGGGTGTGATTTTTTTGTGCTAAGCTGGGGCCCACAAACCGTATTGAACTCGCCTACATAATACAAGTATGTCCGACCAGAAAACTCGAGTTCACCTCGCACTTACTGACATTTTCAAGGTAAAAAAAAACCAAACTGGGAAAGTTTAAAACGTGTGTACACCACTCCTTGCAAAATGTTAAAGCTCAAAATGTCCTTTATTCCACTTAACATACATTACCTAATTGTGAATTAAATATAGAAGCTAATCTCAAAGCATTTAACCTTCTAAGAATGTCATTGTGTATTTTGCACAAGAACCTTTGTGTCACGGTTTTACACAAAAAGCATGTGGATCAGTCGAACTTTAGGAGCAGAGTCTGTCCTTAGGCCTCATAATGTCTCAGAGCTGCCGCTGTTGCCCCGACAGCAGAGAAGTGTTTAAATGAAACTGCAATTCAAAATGCAGGAACGAATGTAGTTGACTCTTTGTCTAAAGTCCCCAACCAGTATATCGCTCTGTCTTTCTCGTAATAGAATAGGACGACGAGACCTGAATCTTCTTTGGAGGCCAGGATCATGTGTCACTTGATGGCTCACAGTTTTTTTTTTTTTTTTTTAATTTTTGTATGATTCCTGTTGTTTTGTTCACATCATCTATGTTATTGGTATTTTCTGCAGCAATAATGATGAAGTTCTCAATGGGGAAGGGTGGCCTGATGAAGTGCATTGTACTGAGACGTCTGTGCATAGAGGGCTGCATCACAGCCAAACCACTTGTGTGCGACTCTGTGACTAGCAGTGGTCCAGTTAAGGTGACAGGGAAGGCTGAAGTAATCAAAGATGTACGACTTGTCAGCAGTGGAGCCTGTAAGTGGGTGGCCATAGCATGGCGCCCTGGTAGGAAGACGCAGAACATGTCCTTTCCTATGCAGCCGAGACTGATAAAGATATTTAAGTTTCATCCAGAGAGGTCTCTCAATGGGCTTCAAAAATTATGGTAGTATGGTGCCCACTTGAATGAATTCTATGAAATCTCCTGAAGCTAATATGTCACGATACTCGATTAAGACTGAGAGGTGTAGTGTATCTGTCATGGAGATGAAAACCAGGCTTTTTAAATGCATTCACCAGGTTTAGCTCTTCTAAATACATTGAAAGGATGAATGCATCAGGATTCAAAGGTTATGAATGGCTGCCCACCTCGGCCGGCACATTGCTGACAATTCACCAAATTACATTACACGAGTTCTGTTGAAATATGAATTTAAAATGGTGAAGAAGAGCTCTGCATCTAGTGCAGCAAACTGTAAAAAAAATAAAAATAAAAATAGAAAAAAGTGAATATCAATGTAATAATGGAGACGGCAGAGCAGCTCTCTGGATAGCCAGCTCAATAAAGCCTGCAGAATTCCTGAGAGTTTCTTTATTATGCACATTATGTTTTGAGCCGCCGGCTTGTACAGTTTATATCACGAGAACACGTTACCTCTGATGCAGTTTTTAGCAATACATTCCTCTTTGTATCTGTTGAACTGAAGAAAACAATCCAAAGTGAACGAGGATGATGATGATGATGATGATCATGAGAAAAAAAAAAAAGTAATGCATTTGAATGTCCAGCAAGTTGTTATTTTGGGTCTTATTCTAACTGGGAATTAAAAGATTCATTTTTAAGAGTAAAAAAACCAAAAACAAAAAGAAAATAATGTAAGAAAGAGAAAAAAAAAAAGAATAAAATCACTATGGATTGCCAGATTTCCTTCTGTTGTTTGACAATGGTACCAATCCCAATAAACACAAAACAGATGAATGATGCTCAATGACATCTTGCCAGGGACAAACTGGTATAAATATGTCTTTACTTGCTATTGTATTTAATAATTTAGAGGTTTTGGTGGAGCAAATTTTAAAGGTTAACCTATCTCTGGCATCCACTTCAGGGCTGGTCCCGTGATGCTACATAGTTTGAAAAAGAAAGAAATATTAAAGGTTACCTTCCTTGATTTTTGATGGGACATTTGTACGGGATGCCCTGCAGTGGACTGCCATCAGATCTATGAATTTTTGTTTCTATGTACTGAAGCCTGTGACTCGGGATTAATTGACTACAAGTCTGATGAGTCAAGGGGGCTGGACTTGAAGAAACGTAAGTGAGGTGAGGACCACTGATAATCCTGAAGATGGTAATGAAAGCTAAGAAGCAATTGTCTGCTACTCAATTAAAGACAACTGAGGTTGTGTTGATGAGCTTCATCAACCAAGTGAACACAGACAACAAGAAGCAGAAATTGTTCATCAATTGTCCATCTGCACTTCAGAACAGGTCATCCACCTAAATCAAAGCATGTATGGGCCCGGCCACTACTTGGATGGAAAGACAATCTAGGAGAAGTTTGGGTTGCTGTTGCTAGAAGAGGTGTTAGTGAGGACAGCAGGGAACACTTATCCTGTGGTTTGGGTGTAGATCCTAGTGTCATGTCAGGGACACTGTGCTCCAAACATTGGCACCGTCCTTCCCTAAAACCAAAGACCCTGCCTCTCTGTGGTCACAAGATTTGCTTGGGCATCTTTCGAAAACAGTAGTTATTTACTAATTATATGGTGGATAACTTTATCCAAAGCAACTTACAACATCCTTTAGATGAGACATAAAACCAAGGTCCTGAATATGTGGTCATGAAAGCTCCTTTGAAAAAGAGTCAACATCCTGGCTAAATTGCCCATTGGGGCCTTGTCCATTCTGGACCCTCTTATCATCTCCTGTGTCTAATTGTCTCTCACACCCCTTCACAATTTAACAGCTAACATGTGGTGGGCATTCTGACACAAGGGTGGATGCCATTGTATCATCCAGGTGGATGCTGCACATTGGAGGTGGCTCCCCACTGTCTATGTAAAGAGCCTTGAGGGTCTAGAAAAATGCAACATAAATCTAGAAAACCTTCAACTTTTAAGTCATTTTCAAAGATTTTCTTCTAATAAACCAGATGGCTGTACCCCATATCGACATCTCAGGGGGACAGTGGCATATCATAATTATGTTTTCTCTGAATTTCGTATTATTTTTAAACCATTACATTACATTTTGATGAGGTTGTGTAAATCATGGTGGCCATGTTTGTTGTGGCGTTATCAGGTTTTTTTGTAGATCATGCGACTCATCTCTACTTCTGTATAAATGGAGGCATTGGAGCAGCATCCTTGTCATCTTAGCTTTGGGATTAAAAACAAAAAAGAACTCTTTACAGAGCTTAGCGATTTTCGTTTTGGACTTTTTGACCATCAATGTTGACTTGTAATTTTTTTTTTATTTCCCTAACATGTTTTTGGCAATTTTAACCTTGGCTGATTAACCTTACTTTGATTATGGCTGCTCCCAAAAATGTTGTGCACCTCTGGGTCCTCTTAAGCAATTTGGATTCTTTCAATTTTTTCTTTTTCTTCCACAAATCGTTACAATCAGGCAGTGTGGCTCACCTACTTGCTCACCTCTTCTCAGTTCCCTGACCTCAAGCTCTCCTACCAACACTACACTCCATATTAACTTACATGAGTCCTCAGAATTGCTCCCGGGGCAGGAGTGGCTGTGGCATACAATATGAGAGCGGACGGGTGCAGTTTGTCTCAGGTAGGGGTTTATTTCAGAATCCCCCTTTCCGCCAAAACTCTCCCTCTAACCCCAAACACTTTAAAATGCACATATTGTGAATGTAACAGTGGCTCTTCTTTGACTGTAGTTACACCAGACTGCAGTCTCCCGCTACCTGTGCACTGTGTCTCGGTGCCCTTAAGCCTCTGAAAACCTTTATGTTAACGGGTCTCCAGATAACCTCCATGCTAATTTTGATTCTTGAGTTATCACATTATTTTAATGCTCTCTACCTGACATAATTATAGCCAGCACAATTTTGGGTTTTTTACCTTATGGTTGCAACTGTTGTGGTCTGTCCGATTCTCCAGCTCAAAATGTGGGTTTAGTGAGGGTCACTTTAAACCTCTGGCGTGATCAGAAAAAATGTTAATAAAAGATTTATTACAAGAAAGCAAATAAAGTGCGAAAGCTTACAAGAGCGTAACAAGACAGTCCACAGTAACCAAGTCCCAATATATTAAATGGACATCATATCCTTACACAGAGGCCAGAAAATGTGGAATAGCCAGAAAATCCAAAGAAACAACAATCATAAAGAGAACTCCCCAACACCAAGCACATACGATGAATGTACTGCAAGAAACTGTATTTCCCATCAACCCTTAAAGAAATGGGAGACATTAACAAATAGAGCATGACGTTGATCACATTGCCGAGGTAACTTTACTAAGTACTGGTCTTCAAATTAATATTGCTGTAATGATATAAAAGAACTGCTTTCATATGGTCAAACGTTTCGACCATTTGACAATGTTCTTGATTGTTGCCTTGCATTTCTGTGTGTAAAAACCCAAATTAATACTAAGCACGTTGTTTTAAGATGGTAATGTAAGGAGCCTTTTACATTAGGTTGTGTGACACGACAAAAGACTAGGCATAAACAACAGTAAACTCTTTGGCCATTTCTTTACACGCATAAGAACTCACACTTGCGATGACTGCATGCATTTCTCCATCTGTCGTTCTTGCATTCTGTATCTTACAATTGACACACGTGATAATCGCAGGCAGGTCTAAATATTTGTCACTCTTGTAATCTATACCTTGTGCTTGATGTTTGGCAGACATTGTCCGCTTCTTCTTTTATTAATTTGTTCTTCATCACATAATCAGTATTCACGATTTGATGGACATTCAGTAGATTTTCTTTTTCTTCCTGTCCATGTCACTTCACTTGGCGATCACTTTGCCATGATAATTCTATGAATGGGCGGCACGGTGGCGCAGTGGTAGCACTGCTGCCTCGCAGTTAGGAGACCTGGGTTCGCTTCCTGGGTCCTCCCTGCGTGGAGTTTGCATGTTCTCCCCGTGTCTGCGTGGGTTTCCTCCGGGCACTCCGGTTTCCTCCCACAATCCAAAGACATGCAGGTTAGGTGGATTGGCGCTTCTAAATTGTCCTTAGTGTGTGCTTGGTGTGTGGGTGTGTTTGTGTGTGTCCTGCGGTGGGTTGGCACCCTGCCCAGGATTGGTTCCTGCCTTGTGCCCTGTGTTGGCTGGGATTGGCTCCAGCAGACCCCCGTGACCCTGTATTCGGATTCAGCGGGTTAGAAAATGGATGGATGGATGGAATTCTATGAATACAGGTCAGTTTCCAAGGTTGCCGACTCCTCACATTTTTTATATTTCCTGTATGCATCAGGTCACAAGCTTTCAATCAAGACTAAGATCAAGGTTTTAGCCCCGGTAGTTTTGCATGACAGACGGACAGGCATTGACATTTATATATACTGTAGAAGATATTTGTCCAAAAATTTTGCAATAGTTTCTGTTCTGAATACTGTCATGGGATCATGAACAACTAGGAATCAACTATTAGATTGTGGGCATGTGATACCTCAGAAAGGGGAAGAAAAGTCAGACATTAAACATGGTGGAAGGCTTTAGTATGAAACAGCAAAGCAGTGCATGCACCCCATACTCTATATATACAGACAAGAGCAATTGATTGTCTCTTCAATACCGAATCCTCAAGAAGACTAAAGAGCTTTCAGACACAGGCCACATTAACGACATGAGTCCAGTTCATCTTAGGATCATTAAAGGTCATATGGAACTCTTTTACCCCATTGGGGTTTCCTCAGTTATTATGGACAGGGCTGGCACACACCAACACAGAGGGGAACAGGTCCAAAAACCTTAAGGAGATAAAGATTGCCCTAGAATAAAAGAATAAAACTGAAGTTAGGACTCCATCAGAGTCCCAAATAATAGGCACACACTGATACCATCTGAAACAAAACGAAAAAAATACAGAAAAAAAAGCTGACCAGCGAAACCTATCCCTGGAAATGGAAAAAAGTAATTTTCTCAGACAACTAGAAATTAATTTGTTTTGTTGCTTTTCAGGTCTTGCTTGTATCACTTCACAATCCTTACATACAGCAAGGATGAAGCCTGACCTTTAAAAACACTGTTATAAGAAAAAGAGTTTCTGTGTTCACTGAAGACAATCATTTTATATATATATATATATATATATATATATATATATATATATATATATATATATATATATATACACACACAGTATATATAATATAAAATTCTAATATGAGCATTCTGGTTCAGTACAGCTTCATATACACTGCAAAGTGTGTTAGACAGTGGCTTATAGTGCATTTCATCACTATCTATTATATAGTTCCTTTCATAGCTATCTAACTTACTGAATAATATGTGTGTAAATGAGTGGGAGGTCAATGGAACAGTGAGGATGATGGGAGTAGAGTTGGCGAAGGTAGATGAGTTTAAATACTTGGGATCAACGGCACAGAGTAACGGGTATTGTGGAAGAGAGGTGAAAAAGAAGAGTGTCAGGAGTGATTTGTGACAGACGGGTATATGTAAGGGAAGGTCTACAGGACAGTAGTGAGACCAGCTATGTTATATGGCTTGGAGACGGTGGCACTGACCAGAAACCAGGAGACAGAGCTGGTGGTAGCAGAGTTAAAGATGCTAAGATTTGCACTGGGTGTGACGAGGATGGATAGGATTAGAAATGAGGACATTAGATGGTCAGCTTAAGTTAGACGGTTGGGAGAAAAAGTCAGAGAGGCGAGATTGCACTGGTTTGGACATGTGCAGAACAGAGATGCTGGGTATACTGGGAGAAGGATGTTAAGAATAGAGCTGCCAGGGAAGAGGAAAAGAGGAAGGCCTAAGAGAAGGTTTATGGATGTGGTGAGCAAGGTTATTATAGTTAACGAAAACTAAAATCAAAACTGAAACTATTATTAAAAACATTTTCATAAACTGAAATAAAATTATTAACAAAACCGAAATGAAAAACTAAAATTATAACTTTTAACTCTAAAACTGAACATCACACACTACGAGCCGCCCGCATACAGCATTTGCGGTAACAGAGCGAGCTGAATACGCGCGTAAGGCGTGTGGAATAGAAAGCGATTTACGTGTTGTATATCAAAATGTAATTCAAATGCCTGCTTTTGGTTGACAGCAATTCACCTGCCACTTCGCACAGAAAGTATAGAGAAAGTATAGTAATCATGAAAAAAATTCCACCTCAAGATTTTGATGAATCTTGATGTTTTAGACTTCCCCCGAGTCCTAAAATACCGTTTTTTGGAATTACGTGTGTGTGTGTGTGTGTGTAAACACGATAACTCAAAAACGCAATTAGATAGATGGATGAAATTTGGCAATGTGGTTGTTACAACAGAATTGTAGATCTGTATTAACTTTTGGGCCAAATCCATCAACTGGAAGTGGTACTTTACCTGAACACATACTTGATTTTGTTTTTATTCATGCAGCTGCAGTGTCCGATTTATTCAACTTTACTTTTATAATAATTGTTCAATATATTATTAATTTGATTTGATTTGTTGTTGATGGTTCTTTAATGTACATAATATAATCATTGTCTTGCGGTTTACTCCTCTAATATCCATCCCCATATCTGATTACACGAGAAAGTCTAGGAGAGACCACTACCGATTTTTGAAAATAAAACGGCACTGATCGAGAGACTGACTAGGTCATTATACAAGATCAGCATATTGTTAATGACCAATCACTTTTGCTTTAAAAGCGTCATTTAACAACGAAGCCATACAAACTTTGTTAAATTCCTGAGTTGGCAATGTCCCTACTGAACTACAGGTATGTAGGAGTCTGCCAAGTGATGAAAAGCTAAACATACTAATGTGTTTTTGTATTTATGCTATATTTATTACTTTATCTTTTTTAGTTAATATTCACAGCTCAAAATACCTGATATAGTAAGAATAATCCAGTATCAGAATTATGTTTTAAAATATCTGTCCCCATTTTTTCAATACTTCTTTCTCTCTCTCTCAAAATAGATAGTTGAAATATCATATTCTTTTTGTTCTTAACATCAGCTTTATCATACACTAGCAAAATACCCGCGCTTCGCAGCGGAGAAGTAGTGTGTTAAAGAAGTTATGAAAAAGAAAAGGAAACATTTAAAAAACATAACATGATTGCCAATGTAATTGTTTTGTGACTGTTATGTGTTGCTGTCATCAAGGATTTGATTATCATTATTTCTTTCAATCGGGTTCGTATTTGGAGGATGTGTTGTGTTCAAGTTACATTCCGTGTTTGTCTCGTCTATCCCTGACCATCTCATCTTCGTTGTCAACCGTTGTAAAGATAACAGGTTTCATTCATCGAAGTGTTCACTACCCAAATCGGTACTCGTGAATCTAAGATGTTTAACAGGCATTCCCGGTATTAAGTTGTGGATTTGCCTGCGAATATTTAGCAGCAGCGTGTCTATGAACGTAATTTAAACTTAAGCTTTACACCTTGCTTTCCTATTGATATGTCTACAAAGGCTTGTTCAGCGTCAGAGGGTTGTTCCTTTCCTACTGCATCAATAAACAGCATGTCTTCCTCTTTATCTGTTACTTCACACACTGCATGCACTGGTTTACCTTTCCCAGTCCTGCAAAGTCAGTTCACGTGAGCTGCTCTGAGTACATGCATTGAAGGTTCTCAGCTGTGCTTGTGCTATCTCGTGCGATCTTGCGATGTCCACGGCTTTATTTAATGTTAGCTCAGACCCGGCACTTAAAAGTTTCTGTCACACTTTCGCTGAGTTTGTGCCAAACACTATTCTATCCCTGACTATCTCATCTTCGCTTGCATAAGCACAGTCCTTCACCAGCAATTTTAACTCCAATACAAAGTGATCAAAAGTCTCATTTATACCCTGCGTCTTCTCATTAAACTTGTATCTCGCGAATATCATATTCGTCGTATAGGCATGACAAACGCCAGTGGCAGCGTGTCTATGAACTTAATTTAAACTTAAGGTTTACACCGTGCTTTGTTTCTGCAGTACCTGCACTTATGAATATGCTTGTATGCGTCACACGCTTCATATTCTTTTGCTTCCTTCTCAATTGTGTAATGCGTTTTTTGTTCAGTGCATGGTCTTTGGACCTCTTGCTTGTTCTCTGCGTACCTCGTTCACAGTCAGTTCACATGAGCCACTCGGAGTACATGCATCAAAGGTTCTCAGCTTTGCTTGTGCTATCTCGTGCGATCTTGCGATGTCCACGGCTTTATTTAATGTTAGCTCAGACCCGGCACTTAAAAGTTTCTCTGGCACTTTTGCTGAGTTTGTGCCAAACACTATTCTATCCCTGACCATCTCATTTTCGTTTGCATAAGCACAGTCCTTCACCCGTGAATATTTAGCGGCAGCGTGTCTATTGGATTGCTGCTGATGGACGGCCTTATATGGGCAGGCACTCAATTTCGTGGGAGGTGTGATGATGCGGGATGCAACTCCGCCTCACACGGCGACCGAGCTGCAGGCTATGGCCGTATATATATGTACGTAAGTAGGTTCCAGTTATGACCGTTACGCGTAGAATTTCAAAATGAAACCTGCCCAACTTTTGTAAGTAAGCTGTAAGGAATGAACCTGCCAAATTTCAGCCTTCTACCTACACGGGAAGTTGGAGAATTAGTGATGAGTCAGTGAGTGAGTGAGTGAGTGAGTGAGTGAGTGAGGCCTTTGCATTTTATTAGTATAGATATTGCATACCAGGGATTTTTTCTGCCTTGCATCCAAACCTGCTGGGGTAGGCTCCAGGTTTCCTGCAATCCTACTCTGGATAAACAGGTTTAGATAATGTATATATTGTTCTTAATCTCAGACACTGTCTCTGTTTTGTGCATACTCTTATTACTTACTCTTGCCCTGCTCATTATGGGTTTACTGTTCTTATGGTGGGCTATTCAAGACTCACTGCCCCTAACCTTCACACTACATGCTTGTTTTTCTTTGTTTCCCTTAATACAGGTAGGTGGGGTCTGCACAATGACTCAAGCCTAAGAGCCCTGTTCTTCCTAAGCCCCCATGATTTTCATGGTCACACCTGCAGAACACAGTAGACTGTTTTCTAATTTTTGATATCTTTTCGGGCCTGTAGGTGGCAAAATTCTGTCTCTAAATTGTTTGTGCCTGAGTTGGAATCAGTGATCAATATGGCTGGTAGAAAATAAAGCCCAGTACGGGAGATTTTTGAAATGCATTCGTCGTTGGTGCAGGATAGGTTGTGTGCTATAGAAATTTAGAGTAAAAATCCTCACACCTTAAAATTCACCTACATTTCATTACAAATTGGCCAATTCTGTGCAATAAAAGAAAAAGAAAAAATGCCATCAGTCAGTGCAGATTTTTTCAGCACAAATGACATAGAAAATATTTTAAAAATTATAGAATTGTGTAAAATTGTTCATATTCAGTACCTGGTTTTGATTTATCAGACAAAAACAAAACCAAATAATAAACTGTGTGGTGTAGTGTAGTAAGCTTCCGTTAACATTAAACTTATGGTATATCAAACCTGTTAAGTGTACAGTTCTGTCTGATTGTGACACAAACACTAAACTCCATAGTAGCTCTTTAACCATACCATAATTACTAAAACTAAAACTGAAACTAACATATATAAAAATAAAATAGAAATGTCTTTGTAAAATAAAAACTAAATTTAAAGTAAAAATACATGATGACGGAAAACTAAAACTAAACTGAATTTCCAAGTAAGGTCAGAAAAAATATAGAAATAAAAACTAATATAAAAAGGCAAAACTATAATAATCTTGGTGGTGAGAGAGGACATGAAGGTGATGGGTGTCACAGAACAAGATGCAGAGGACAGGAAGATATGGAAGAAGATGATCCGCTGTGGCGACCACTAACAGGAGCAGCCGAAAGAAGAAGACAGTGTATAGTTCCTTTCATAGCCATCTTAATTATATTGTGTTTCATATCTGTTATATAGTTTCTTTCACATCCATTATATAGTTTATTTAATATCTATCTTACTTATATTGTTAATCATATCTCTATCTATAGGTCCTTTTACATCTACCTATCTAGCTTACTTACAGTGTGTGTCATAAAGATCAATCTACTGTATATTGCAGTGTGTTTCACATCTAACTATTATGTAGTTCCTTTCATATCAAACAGTGTGCTTCATATATATCTACAAGTATTATATAGTTCTATCTAATTGATATGAAAGGAACTATATAATAGATATGAAGCACACGATCCACACATGTATCGTAGCGGTGTTTATCCAAAATTACCAAAATTCCGCAGCTCCAACTCATAAATGGGATTCGGCAAAAGCCGGACGTGTCGAAATGATTCCACAGACAAAATACGTTCGTTTTTAAAAGCTTTAGTAAAAATTCAAAGTAAAACAGTTCACATAAAAGAGAGAAAATTGATATAGCAAAAAAATCTCTTTTTAAGTTCCGCTTAAAGCTTATAAATCTTGTTTTATGTCTTTAAGTTTGTTTTCAGTTGAACCATTTCTAAATGTTACAAATTCACTTCTAAATGTTTCAACATGGCTGGAACACTGTATGCCTATCCCACTTCTATGCTGAAAATGGGTCTTTTAAGTCCCTGTGCACTGGGACAAATTCTAAACATCTACAGACTCAGTTATCACACTGATAGCAAGAAAGTTCTACCTCATACTAACTTACAGGGGGAAAAGACTTGACCATTGTCTACGACTATGAAAGAAGTTTATATTCCATTCAAATTAAGCAAACACTAACTCAAAGCTTTAACTTTCTAAGATTGGCTCTTACATCCCTTATGTAGTTCTTTCATATCAACATTTATTTATATAGAACATTTTCATATGCAAAATACAGCTCAATACAATCATATCAAAGAGAACATTAGAGGTGTCACACACGTGCTTAGGGAGCAGCTGGCGGGCTCAACAAAACGTGATAACACAAAGAAAGCAGGTTTGGTACAAGGCAATAATATCTCTCTCTCTTCAACAGAAAGACTGAAGAATAAATGTATCTTTCTGAAGACTGGCATACGATCTCGCTTACACACGCACAATAACAATGGCATTCTTTCCGACCCCACCTGATGACTTCACTTCCGGCTTCAAGTTTCTACGTCATGTTTCCCAGCATTCCTTCCGTTGTTTCCCAGCATTCCCTCTGGATCTAAATATTCTGCCGGTTCACTATAAAAATCCACATTATTCCCGCAGTGTTGTCCTCTGTTCGATACATTTATCTGAATTTTTAACTCTGGAAAGGCTGCTCTGGACCTTACACTATACAGGGGTACCACTCAAAATCTTTACGAGTGTGCTGTCTCTAGTTCTTTCTGCACACAGGAAAAGAAAAAACAAGATTAGATAAGAATAATAATAAATAAGTATCTAAGAAAAAAATAAATACGTAAATGGTTCCTGCCTTGTGCCCTGTGTTGGCTGGGATTGGCTCCGGCAGACCCCCATGACCCTGTATTCGGATTCAGCGGGTTAGAAAATGGATGGATGGATGGATAAAAATAATATCTATATCTATTAATATATGTATATTATTCTTTTCATATCTGTTATCTAGCTCCTTTCGTTTCTATCTATCTATCTATCATATAGGGCCTTCTATAGAATTATGCTCAAATAAAATAGCAGAAATGACAAACAAAATTCTCTAAGATATTAAGTTTTCTTTTTTTTCCATGATTCTTATTTATAATGCATCTCACCATCTCCCTTTCAAATTTTGAATATAAGCGTAAGCAAATTTTTTCCTTGTCGACCAAGCGCTGTGTGGACTAACACAAAACGCGAACATTAAAACCCATTGCACTCCGATTCAGTGTCTGTCCTGGTTGTCCCCAAGGTCCCAAAGCGATCAGCATGCAAAGCACAGACGGAGCTTCACTTCCTCCCAGTTGGGCTTCAGTGACTGTGGACTTTAATCCCAGACACAGAGCTGGGAATCTCTTTGAACTAGCGAGGTACATCATTAACGATCACTGAATATTCAAGAAAAGGGCTAGGGAGAGATGGAGGTTTTTAATGATGGTGATTCATCAGGTTCCCTGATGATATGTGGATGGATAAAGCAGTAAGTGGGAATTAAAAAGATGAAAAATTTGCACTTTTTTTTTTTTTAAACCTAATGGAAGGTGAAGAGGTAACATGTTTATCTACTTTCCAGAACATGAAAAAAGGAAAGCACTCTACATTAACTCAATTTACTGCCAGGTACCCCATGAACACCCATTTAAGCGCCTATCTCTTTGCATCCATTTTAAAGGCAACATGTCCACCCTGGAAAACCACCTTAAAAAGACCTGTACGAGTCCACAGTGACTGACCAGAAATCACCTCAATGTATTAAGTATCTAGCCACAAAATCACTGATGACAAAAACTCATTGCTCAGTCGAGGTGCTAAAATTCTGTCAGCATCTCTAAGTCCACATGAAAATTAAGTTGACTTGGCAAAAGGGACCTTCTATGTGCCTCAGCACAGAGTCTACATTTTAAAACAAATCCATCACAAAAAGGGGGGTAGATATCATGGTCTCCAATTCTCTCTAACTTATACGAGATGTTCAGACATGACAATCACGGCACTAGCAGCTGCTCTTCTTGGTCCCATTTTAGGTGGTCACACATGAACAAGTTCAGTGCTGTTGCAACAAAGACATGTTGTAGATAGTTTGATCAGCAGTCTGTCTCTCTGTCTGACAAAACTCATGCAGTGGGGAATGCATGGTAGACAGGTTGAGTGCAAAAAACAGAAGTTCCTTCCGGGCCAGGGGAGCAAGGCCAGCACCCTGTGGCGTCATCAAAGAAAAGAAAGCATGGACAGGGCTGAAAATTACTGGGAACTCATATGACAGAAACCTTGCTTAATCTTCGAATGTAGACTTAATCAGGTGTACAAGGACACCACAGATATTAGTGTTTGCATGATACAGTTGGAGTGAACAGTCTCATCGGTCATCATGACAAATCTTGAATGTGATGAAGATCCTTTTATAGGGATGGAGATGGGAGTGACTGTAGACAGAAGAAGGTGGATTCAGCTGAGGTCACAGATCTTCTTTCTGGCTGGCGAAGTCAACTTTTGCAAAGTAAGTAGGGAGACACAGGATCTCACTGAACTCTCCTAAAACCCTCTGCCGTGAGCCTTAGTCCCAGTGGGCTTATGCAGATATTCATGCCCTTGACAACACTTATCCAAAACCAGAGGTTAGACACATTTCCTAAATATTTCCCAGATATTTCCCTCCTGCAAGGCAATCTCAGCAAGTTTAACTTTAGTGAGATAAATTACAGGAATGCCAATTTGTACAGTTTAAGTCCAGTTCACTTGACTTGGGGCAACTGTAAGAAACTTCCTGTTGTGTCTGTTAGAACTGCTTGACTATATAATGAAGAACACTTTTAGTATACTTAAATTAAAACACCGTATTGCATATAATAACAAGCAAATTACCCTGCCACCTCTTAACTGATGCTTTAATTTCATTCAGGTAGGTAATGCATCACAATGGTGTAGTAGGCAAGTTCCCTTTACTCTATTCATTTGATGTATGTTGACATACATTTTAGTGACATTGTGGCACTATAGAAATAGTGGAGGACTCTGGAAATAAAGTGAAGTCAAACAACTCCAAAAACTCCATGGTCACCCCATTAGCCGAAACTGAACCCTGCCCTACCCCTTTCTCATGTAAATCTATGAAATTTATATACTGTATAGTGTGTATATATATATATATATATATATATATATATATATATATATATATATAGTGCATGCGGAAAGTATTCACAGCGCATCACTTTTCCACATTTTGTTATGTTACAGCCTTATTCCAAAATTGATTAAATTCATTTTTTCCCTCAGAATTCTACACACAACACCCCATAATGACAATGTGAAAAAAGTTTACTTGAGGTTTTTGCAAATTTATTAAAAATAAAAAAAACTGAGAAATCCTATATACATACAGTAAGTATTCACAGCCTTTGCTCAATACTTTGTCGATGCACCTTTGGCAGCAATTACAGCCTCAAGTCTTTTTGAATATGATGCCACAAGCTTGGCACACCAATCCTTGGCCAGTTTCCCATTCCTCTTTGCAGCACCTCTCAAGCTCCATCAGGTTGGATGGGAAGCGTCAGTGCACAGCCATTTTAAGATCTCTCCAGAGATGTTCAATCGTATTCAAGTCTGGGCTCTGGCTGGGCCACTCAAGGACATTCACAGAGTTGTCCTGAAGCCACTCCTTTGATATCTTGGCTGTGTGCTTAGGGTCGTTGTCCTGCTGAAAGATGAACCGTCGCCCCAGTCTGAGGTCAAGAGCGCTCTGGAGCAGGTTTTCATTCAGAACGTCTCTGTACATTGCTGCAGTCATCTTTTCCTTTATCCTGACTAGTCTCCCAGTTCCTGCTGCTGAAAAACATCCCCACAGCATGATGCTGCCACCACCATGCTTCACTGTAGGGATGGTATTGGCCTGGTGATGAGCGGTGCCTGGTTTCCTCCAAACGTGACGCCTGGCATTCACACCAAAGAGTTCAATCTTTGTCTCATCAGATCAGAGAATTTTGTTTCTCATGGTCTGAGAGTCCTTCAGGTGCCTTTTGGCAAACTCCAGGTGGCTTGCCATGTGCCTTTTACTAAGGAGTGGCTTCCGTCTGGCCACTCTACCATACAGGCCTGATTGGTGGATTGCTGTAGAGATGGTTATCCTTCTGTTAGGTTCTCCTCTCTCCACAGAGGTCCTCTGGAGCTCTGACAGAGTGACCATGGGGTTCTTGGTCACCTCCCTGACTAAGGCCCTTCTCCCTCGATCGCTCAGTTTAGATGGCCGGCCAGCTCTAGGAAGAGTCCTGGTGGTTTTGAATTTCTTCCACTTATGGATGATGGAGGCCACTGTGCTCATTGGGACCTTCAAAGCAGCAGAATTTTTTCTGTAACTTTCCCCAGATTTGTGCCTCGAGACAATCCTGTCTCGGAGGTCTACAGACAATTCCTTTGACTTCATGCTTGGTTTGTGCTCTGACATGAACTGTCAACTGTGGGATCTTATATAGACAGGTGTGTGTCTTTCCAGATCATGTCCAGTCAACTGAATTTACCACAGATGGACTCCAATTAAGCTGCAGAAACATCTCAAGGATGATCAGGGGAAACAGGATGAACCTGAGCTCAATTTGGAGCTTCATGGCAAAGGCTGTGAATACATGTGCTTTCTCAATTTTTTTATTTTTAATAAATTTGCAAAAATCTCAAGTAAACTTTTTTCACGTTGTCATTATAGGGTGTTGTGTGTAGAATTTTGAGGAAAAAAATGAATTTAGTCCATTTAGGAATAAGGCTGTAACATAACAAAATGTGGAAAAAGTGATGCGCTGTGAATACTTTCCGGATGCACTGTATATATAAATCTCTATTATAATAAAAAATCTTGGGACAATACATGACTTTCTCAGAGAGACACTTTCACGTCCCATAACCACACCCGGGGCCAGAAATAAAAGACAAAGAGTAGATGACAAAGTAGAACATCGTAGAGTGGAAAATGGAAGTACAAAAATTTGAAAGTCGCCAAAAAATAATAATAAAGATCACATTAGCACGAGACAAGACTTTATGCAAAGAGATTTGGAAAAGTCCTGCCCACATCTAAAACATTTACAACGACACACACGGTTCAATCATTTCTCATTTGTGTGAATGCTATTGCCAGACACAGTTCATCTAGAAAGAAAGAAACGATATTCACTCACGGGCAGTTACATGTTGTCACGATGTAATTCCAAACACGGAATCAAAATTCAATGCGATATTGACGAAAAGGTAAAAGCGAAAAGAGATCGAATATATGGACATAGGTGATATGACAGAAGTATGTAGATATTGTTTGGCTTTAAACTTTAAGTCAGAGACTTGTTGATTGTCTAATTCGTGTTGCCATCAGGGAAAAGTAGTGTTTCTTCCCAATGAAGAGGCCTATCTGTGAGAATTAAAAGATTTGTTGTTTGGTGAAAGTGAAATCCACATATGTTAGTGGCACAGGCGCGAAGTGGCTGGCACGTAGTGCAGGCAGGGGGGTTGGCAAGCAAAGCAGGGTGTATATATATATACTGCTCAAAAGAATTAAAGGAACACTTTTTAATCAGAGTATAGCATAAAGTCAATGAAACTTATGGGATATTAATCTGGTCAGTTAAGTAGCAGAGGGGGTTGTTAATCAGTTTCAGCTGCTGTGGTGTTAATGAAATTAACAACAGATGCACTAGAGGGGCAACAATGAGATGACCCCCAAAACAGGAATGGTTTAACAGGTGGAGGCCACTGACATTTTTCCCTCCTCATCTTTTCTGACTGTTTCTTCACTAGTTTTGCATTTGGCTACAGTCAGTGTCACTACTGGTAGCATGAGGCGATACCTGGACCCTACAGAGGTTGCACAGGTAGTCCAACTTCTCCAGGATGGCACATCAATACGTGTCATTGCCAGAAGGTTTGCTGTGTCTCCCTGCACAGTCTCAAGGGCATGGAGGAGATTCTAGGAGACAAGCAGTTACTCTAGGAGAGCTGGAGAGGGCCATAGAAGGTCCATAACCCATCAGCAGGACCAGTATCTGCTCCTTTGGGCAAGGAGGAACAGGATGAGCACTGCCAGAGCCCTACAAAATGACCTCCAGCAGGCCACTGGTGTGAATGTCTCTGACCAAACAACCAGAAAGACTTCATGAGGGTGACCCAAGGGCCCCATGTCCTCTAATGGGCCCTGAGCTCACTGCCCAGCAGCATGCAGCTCGATTGGCATTTGCCATAGAATACCAGAATTGGCAGATGCACCACTGGTGCTCTGTGCTTTTTACAGATGAGAGCAGGTTCACCCTGAGCATGTGACAGAAGTGAAAGGGTCTGGAGAAGCCATGGAGAACATTATGCTGCCTGTAACATCATTCAGCATGAGCAGTTTGGTGGTGGGTTAATGATTGTCTGGGGAGGCATATCCATGGAGGGTCACACAGACCGCTACAGGCTTGACAAAGGCACCTTGGCTGCCATTAGGTATCAGGATGAAATCCTTGGACCCATTGTCAGACCCTATGCTGGTACAGTGGCTCCTGGTGCACGACAATTCCTGGCCTCATGTGGTGAGAGTATGCAGGCAGTTCCTGGAGGATGAAGGAATTGATACCATTGACTGGCCACCACACTTTCCTGACCTAAATCCAATAGAACACCTCTGGGACATTATGTTTTGGTCCATCCAATGCCACCAGGTGGCACCTCAGACTGTCCAGGAGCTCAGTGATGCCCTGGTCCAGATCTGGGAGGAGATCCCCCACAACACCATCTGTCATCTCATTAGAAGCATGCACCGATGTTGTCAGGCATGTATACAAGAACACAGGGGCCATACAAAGTGCTGCATACAATTTTGAGTTGCTGCAATTAAATTTGGGCAAAATGGACTAGCCTGCCACATAATTTTTTCACTCTGATTTTTGGGGCGTCTTTGAATTCAGGGCTCTGTAGGTTGATCATTTTCATTTCCATCAAACGATGTGGCATCCTTTCGTTCCTAACACATTACCCAGTCTATATCAGTATAGATATCCAGGAGGATTTCTTTTTCCCATTGAGATCTGATGTGTTTTCAAAGTGTTCCTTTAATTTTTTTGAGCAGTTTATATATATACTGTATATATATTGCAGGTGAAACATACGAATTGTGTGCACACCTAGCTTGTGCTTGTTTGTATATACTGATGCCTGAATGCATCAGAAGGATACTTAATCCAGACTGCTTCATGAAGGTCTATCTAGCTTGTTCAAATATCTTTATAAGAAAGAAGGAAATGAACTGGTGTGCCATTCTTTGAAGTGAATGGAATGCTCAAATAAGTCCACTCTGAAATCTTGCAAACTGGGATGTGTAGGGTTAATTACCTCACTCTAACAATATTATAAGCTAAACTGTTTGACTAGAAAGGTGTGCTATCTGCCAGCATGTCCGTGAGATTCATCAGCTGCTGCCACTTTAATCTTTTAAGTTTCTTACACCCCAAACATTTTCAGAAGCTTTTCATCAGAAGATGATTTTTACTTGCATGACAAGGTTTTTCATTCATTCCAGGCTACACACTGCAAAACATAAAACCATTGTCAAAATAAAAGAAATATTCATTCTGCATCCACAGCAACACTGAGGTTGTGGTCAGCCTTGAGGAACAAGTTCGCTTATGATCCATGTCCAGAAGTTCAAGTGTCAGCAACTCTCATTGTTTCATTCCTAGACTGATGAAGAGGAATGGGGAGTGCTGCAGGGAGGGCAAATGTCATTAAACATGAAAAACAAAGTCCACAATCTAATTTTCTTTGCACTGACATGTTCATCAATTTCATCCAGGAAAGAAGAAAGAGAAACAAACATACTCATACCGAAAATGTGAAACTAGCTGGAAAGATGACAGGCATAAGGGTGACCTGTTAGCCTGGGCTCCTGAGAGAGTCAGGGCCAGGTGTAAGCATCTGGTCAGCACTTGACTAGGAGTATCTGCCACACTTGAATCTACAGAGCTGAAACTTTTATCCAAAGCAACAAATCACAAGTTGATATGGTTTCCACAGATCAGCAATGGGAGGTCTGGCCACACAGGGTGTCAGTAGTGGGGTCTGAATGTGTGACTTTTCAGTCTGGCGTCTGTGCTGAGTACCATCCCATATATTCACAGTCAGAAGTTATTGTCTAAATGCTATGATGCTGCTCATTTTATCCATCCTTCCATCCATGTTAACCAATTTAGGAGGCAGCAATAGGAACAGAGTAAGGAGGCCATTGCAGATGATACAACCAATCCACGGTTGCATACAAATGACCTAATTGGCTCAGCTGATACAGCAGCAGCCTAATCGTTACCATTTAGCTCATGCAAGTCTTATTTTGCGTTTGCATTGTTGATTATTATTTTGTATATATTACTCTGTATAGTTGTTTATTGTTAGAGAACACTTGGATCTCTGGGCTTCCCAAGATCAAATTTAAGCCCCAGTAATACGCACGTATGTGCAGGTTGTACATTATGTCACCTTTCAATCAATTCACCTTAAGACATAAACCAGAAAAAATTTGCCAAGGCTGGAGTGGTCGTTCTGCTTAATTTGTCTCACGCTTTGCAGTTTGCCATAGGAAATACGCAAACTCCAATAACTTTTTAGAGGATTCTGCTGGCCATGTTCTTTGCTTCATCAGCGTGTATCACATCATACTCTTTCAATTAAGACCAAGATCAAGATTCAAGCCCTAGTGGTTTGTGAGTAATCGCGTGATAGACAGGCACAGCCCTTGGTATTTTTGTATATATACATTTATGTATTATGTGGATTTATGGTTTAGTGTTTTCAGTTGTATACCTTGTGTTTTGGGGGTAGAACCTTTGAAAATGGGGTGTAATTAAGATAAAGTTTTTTCAGTTTGTTAAATAAGACTTGTAATAGTTCTTTGGTGTGTTTTTATTTTATGATTAATTAGATAAAATGTAGCTTTTAAGTGTTAAAACTGTGTATTTAAACAGGAGTTTAGCAAAAAATTTTGGAGAAAGGCAAATGTATGTACATGATAGGTAATTTTGACAGGCAGCCAATTAGTTCACAGATCACAATGCTGACTATGTCAGGAGATGGGGAGAAGCTGCAGATGCTATACAACTTTCGAGAGAGACAGATGATATGTCCTTTGAGAGAGAGAGAGAGATGGTGATGCGCCACATCCTCAATTTTAGGAAATATCATACCCTGGGCATATTGTAGTTCATGGCCAAGCAATCAGGAGAGACAGAGAGACGCAGACACTGAAGAGTATGGTAAATAACTAAAAACAATTTATGGTAATTGGTGCACAAAATTCACAGTGCCAGTGTTACACAATAAAAAGATGTGCTCAAAGAGTAAAAATAAAAACAAACACATTCCAGTCACTGTTGAACAAAACAGACAACAAGTTCACGACTTGCGCAAAGCCTCTACACCTTAGGGAAAATTAGTGGATTCAAACCAAATGACTTTGCTCACTACAATGGTCCTGATTCCTGCCTTCACTCTAAAAGGTAATTTCTTATGATGCACTGTTCCTTATCTTTAACACAGATGAATTTAGAAGATTCCTTACGACAGCCACCCTGAATAATCTGAAGATAAATGTTAAGAAGATGATAAAACAAGAGGACATACTGATGAGATAGCAAAGAGACAAAGGAAAAGATAGGATGATAGACGACTCAACCTAACTGCAGCTGTGCTGCTTTATACAATCTTGGGATTGTTCCAGCCAATCTCCAGCCTACATGACACCATCCTCCACCAATAGGTATACCCATCGCCACTTCCAAAGTGCTACATGCCTCAATCAAAAATGATCTAAAAAGACGGTGATCAGCATGAGCTCAAGTGCGTGCAGAAGGAACTCCGAGTCCAGCTCAGGGCGGCGAAAGAGCAGTACAGGAGAAAGCTGGAGCAGAAGTTGCAGAACAACAGCATGAAGGAAGTGTGGGATGGGATGAAGATTATCACTGGCTGCAGCTCAAAGCGGGGTGCCACCATCGAGACAGACGTGGAGAGAGCAAACCAAATGAACAACTTCTTTAATAGGTTTGATCACCCTAACCCACTCTCACCTCGGAGTACTGCATCCTCCAACCATCCTTCTGCTGATACCAGCATAGGTGAGACATCCCCACCCACAATTACAGCAGCCCAGGTGAGCAGAGAGCTGAGAAGACTTTGTGCCAGCAAAGCAGAGGGTCCAGATGGTGTATCGCCACGAATGCTGAAGGCCTGGGCGTTGGAACTAGGGAGTCCTCTACAGCGCATCTTCAACCTGAGCCTGGAACAGGGGAGAGTCCCAAGGCTTTGGAAAACATCTTGTATCACCCCAGTCCCAAAGGTATCACGTCCTAGTGAGCTGAATGACTTCTGGCTTGTTGCTCTGACGTCACATGTGATGAAGACCATGGAGCGTCTGCTGCTTCACCACCTGAGGCCACAGGTCCTCCACGCCCTCGACCCTCTGCAGTTCGCATACCAGGAGAAGGTGGGAGCGGAGGATGCCATCATCTATATGCTTCACCGATCCCTCTCCCACTTGGACAGAGGCAGTGGTGCTGTAAGAATTATGTTTTTGGACTTCTCTAGTGCCTTCAACACCATCCAACCTCTGCTCCTTAGAGACAAGCTGACTGAGATGGGAGTAGACTCACACCTGGTGGCATGGATCGTGGACTATCTTACAGACAGACCTCAATATGTGCGTCTTGGGAACTGCAGGTCTGACATTGTGGTCAGCAACACAGGGGCGCCGCAGGGGACTGTACTTTCTCCGGTCCTGTTCAATCTATATACATCAGACTTCCAATATGACTTGGAGTCCTGCCACGTGCAAAAGTTCTCTGATGACACTGCTATTGTGGGCTGCATCAGGTGTGGGCAGGAGGAGGAGTACAGGAAGCTAATAAAGGACTTTGTTAAATGGTGCGACTCAAATCACTTACACCTTAACACCAGCAAGACCAAGGAGTTGCTGGTGGATTTTAGGAGGCCCAGGCCCCTCATGGACCCCATGATCATTAGAGGTGACTGTGTGCAGAGGGTGCAGACCTATAAATATCTGGGAGTGCAGCTGGATGACAAATTGGACTGGACTGCCAATACTGATGCTCTATGTAAGAAAGGTCAGAGCCGACTATACTTTCTTAGAAGGTTGGCGTCCTTAAACATCTGCAATAAGATGCTGCAGATGTTCTACCAGATGGTTGTTGCAAGTGCCCTCTTCTACGTGGTGGTGTGCTGGGGAGGCAGCATAAAGATGAAAGACGCCTCATGCCTGGACAAACTTGTTAAGAAGGCAGGCTCTATTGTAGGAGTAAAGTTGGACAATGTAACATCTGTGGCAGAGCAACGGGCACTAAGCAAACTCCTGTCACTCATGAAGAATCCACTGCAACCACTGAACGGTGTCATCTCCAGGCAGAGGAGTAGCTTCAGTGACAGACTGAGGAGATCGTTCCTCCCCCACACTATGCGACTCTTCAATTCCATCCGGGGGAGTAAATGCTAACATTATTTAAAGTTATTGTCTGCTTTTACATGCATTTTTATTACTATTTAATTTAATATTGTTTCTTTGTATCAGTATACTGCTGCTGGATTATGTGAATTTCCCCTTGGGATTAATAAAGTATCTATCTATCTCCTATAATAGTGGACAAACATATAATAGTTCAGACAACTTTACTGAACTCCATTCGGGTAACTCTCCCAAATTTATACTGGGCCCACCACTATAACTTTTGACTCTATGCGTAGTCTTGCCTGCAAGTAACCAGTTGCTTCTTCCCTCTGGGACTACAGCTCCTTCACTCCTTCTAGAGTTTGCATCCATGCAGATTATCCATTTTCTACTGGCACCTTCACTACACTACCTTATTTCTATGAGGGAAGTTCTCAGAAAACATTTTATACAAGGTAAAGTATAAGCTATAAATAATCTCTCCCTCAGGCTATATCTAAATTCTGTGACACAGCATTGTCTGTCAGAGATGTGAAACTCAGTATTGGTATGAAAGAGAGAGGGCGTAGGCAGTTTTGAAGACACAACAAAACGTTATGCTGTCAGAGAATGCAAGTGCAGAGCCATCTATAAAATGAAAATGCGTCCCAATGGAGAAGAGGAGAAAGACTGTGTAATGACACCTACATTTAAAGCATGCCCTGGTTAGATTAAGAAGAATGGACTCCTTAAACTATATGGACATCGCTCTCTTGGTTAAATGACTCAGGGTGTATGTTATCTTCTACGGCTGAATGCCAGTATCTGATGCCTGGTTTTGTCTGCAAATAAATCAGTCATTCAGTCATTTTGTAACCCACTTAATCCTGAGCAGGGGGGCAGAGTGGGCTTATCCCAGTCAGCATAGAGCGCAAGGCAGGAACAAACCCTGGACAGGGTGCCAGTCCATCACACACACACACACGTGCACACACATGGGCCAATTGAGTATTGCCAATCCACCTAACCTGCATGTCTTTGAACTGTGAGAGGAAACGGCTGCACCCAAAGGAAACCCACACAGACACAGGAAGAAATAAAGTCCGAGTATCATCTCACTGAAACTGCCTTGTTTACGGACGTCATCGGCACGCACCCACACACTCACTCACTCAACGGTTTGTTCAGCTCTCTCAGAGGTAGTGTTCCGTGAGCCGAAAAATATAACCTGGTAACCTGGCAAGAAGTTCTCCTGACATTTTGTAAGAGATATTTGTACATCCCCTTTAAAGGGACTGGAGTGTTACATCCACACATCCCAGCAGGAGATCAGCTCCTGGTCTTTGCTAAGGTTGTTTTTGAAATGCAGATCTTTAAGTAGTAACGATTTGGCAGCTGAAGGATACAGACGTATAGGTTTTGATTCTGGTCCATGTTGCCATGAATAAATCACGCAGATTCTGCAGATTTGTCACCTTCCTGTTCTAACACACCCCAAAGGTGTTCTAATAGATTCAGTCCCCGCCACTGATGAATGAAACGAGTGACTTTTGCTTTGTGAAATGGTGCATTACCATGGTGGAAGTAGCCATTAGAGAGAGATGGGTATATTGTGGCCATGAAAGGATGTGCATATCCATCCATCCATCCATTTTCCAACCCGCTGAATCTGAACACAGGGTCACGGGACTCTGCTGGAGCCAATCCCAGCCAACACAGGGCTCAAGGCAGGAACCAATCCCGGGCAGGGTGCCAACTCACTGCAGGACACACACAAACACACCAAGCACACACTAGGGCCAATTTAGAATCGCCAATCCACCTTACCAGCATGTCTTTGGACTGTGAGAGGAAACCGGAGCGCCCGGAGGAAACCCACGCAGACATGGGGAGAACATGCAAACTCCACACAGGAACAACCCGGGAAGCGAACCCAGGTCTCCTAACTGCGAGGCAGCAGCGCTACCACTGCGCCACTGTGCTGCCCGATGTGCATATCACCAACGCTTAAATAGGCAGTGACATTAAAACAATAGAAGATTGGCATTAAAAGGCCCAAGGTATGTCAAGAAAACATTCCGCACACCATTACAGCTCTAACACCAGCGTGAACTGTTGGTACAAGGCAGGCTGGATGCATCGATATGTGCTGTTGGTGCCAAATTCTGACTCTACCATCATGTGTACCTCAGCGGAAATGAGGCTAGGCTTCAACGGTCCAGTTTTGCTGAGCCTGTGCCCATTTCATCCTCAGCTTGCTGTTCTTGGCTGACAGAAGTGAAACCCGACATGGCCTGCTGCAGCTGTAGCCCCATCCACCTCAAGGTCCAACATGTTGTGCATTCTGAGATGCTTTTCTGCTCACCATAGCTATGCAGAGTGGTTATCTCAGTTACTGGAGCCTTTCTCAACAGCTTGAACCAGTCTGCCCATTCACCTCTGACCTCTCTTATTAAAAAGGCATTTCTGTCCACAGAACTGCCTCTGGCTGGATGATTTTTGCAACATTCTGGGTAAAGTCCAAGTTAAAAATCCCAAGAGATTAGTAGTTACAGGAATACTCAAACCAGCCCGTCTGGCACCAACAATCATGCCACAGTCAAAATTATGGAGATTACATTTTATCCTCATTTTGTTATTTGATGGGTGTGTTAAATGAACCTCCTGACATGTATCTGCATGATTTTATATACTGCTTCCCCGTGATTGGTTGATTAGATAAATGAACAGATAAGCAGGTGAACAGATGTGCCAAGTAAGTTGTGAGTGTGGTTTCACTGTGTATCACTTATTTTTCAATTTTGCTACCACCTTGTGTCATTTTTCTTGCGGCTGTTGCCTGTTTGTTATGGATTGACATGTGGAAGAAAAATAAGGCACAATGTTTTAAGCATTAATGCTGATCCAGAACTTAACATTAAAGTCCTGAATACCCAAGTTACACTGTTGTGCACTCTGTATAGTTTGAAAATCTCCCACCCCACTCTTGCCAAGCCCCAAATCTTTCTCAAACTGCTTAATTCACACCAAACAAGACTTAGATTGTGTCCCTTTGTTAGCAAACATGTTATCAGTTTTATTTCTTACAGAGATGATTAATTGTCTTATCAGTAACGGCCTGTCCTTAAACTCCCAGATACTCCTTTAACAAAAACAGGACACCTTCACATAACACTGTGGAAATATTTTATAGGCAAGATATCATTTATACGTACCTATAAAGATACAGATTTGTTAAAAACATAAAGAGAATAACTAGTATGAAGCTATTTAACATACACAAAACCAATTCATTACTTATTGTTAAACAACAAACCCTGAATAGAGACATATATCCACATTAACACAAAACAAGTTGTAAATTGAGCATATATTCTTCTACAGACATGAGGTAGATGGTAGATGAAAGTTTGAAAAAATAAAATATAAAACGGGAGGGCCATTCAATTTCCAGTTCATTTGCTTACCTCCTAGGCTATCCAGATTGTTTACCCAATATTCTGTAGCTGGCCTGTCTCACAAATCTGTGATACTGCAACTTTAGCGGATTTCAGAGTCAGTAGTGTTGTTAGAGTGGGACATCAATTTTTTACATAATGAGGAGCTGCTTATCCTGTAATGCCCACCATTGTAAATCTTTGAAGGGAGAGGGGCCTCTGTGCCCTGGAGAGGCTCTCATTCTTTTCTGTGATGACATGAAAGAGAGCTGGACGTGCACAAAAACTCCCAAATCCCTTCCTGCTCTTCTCGCCCCTGACTGCAGGCCTGCGATATCAAAGAGAGCGCAGAGCCTCCACAAATACGCCGGATTGGGACTTCATGGCCAAGTGGCTTAAAGCGAGATCTACAGTCGCAGCCAGGGCTCGTGAGAATTGGATTCTGCTGCGAGATCGCACTAATATGGCATCTGCTTTAATGCAGTGCTTCAGGCTGGATTTATTACAGGTTTTCTCTGTGGTGTTTGATCTGCTTAGGTCCAGTCTGTCCCTCCTCACGCTGGACTCAAAATCAAGTCAGAAATTGGAGATTCAAATTCTTGATACTGCATCTTTGCCAAATCAGTTACTATGGGAATGCACGTAAGAACTGAATTTATACAATGCTTGGAGATTGGGTTCACTGTGAAAGGCACTATATGATGCACTCAATGAAGCAGCGTGTGATGGCACTCACTAGGCAGGGCAATGTAACTGCCTCGGCGCTTTACTAAAGAGACTCTACGACACACTCAGCCAAAACTTTGGAAGGTGAAACATAATATAAAGATGTCTTTAATCAGTCCAGAGCAAACAAAGAAAAGCAGAGCATGGCATCAATGTAATGCCCTCAGTGCTTTAAGAAAGGAACATGCAATACCAAAAATGCATAGCCTCAAAGTGTGTCGTATGAATGGCACGGTCACTGCCCTGAGGAGACATGCAAGTAAGAACTTCACTGTTCTTTCCATATGACATTAAAACTAAATCTGGATTTCTTAAAGTGCTCAAAGTTTCAAAAAGGCACTATATTATATTTTGTAAAGTTGTGTTTTGTGGTATTGCTTTCTACAAAATACTCTTGAATGCACCAAGCTGCAATTCCACTCACTGATACAGGCAACGTAAAGCTACGCATTTACTTCAATAAGTGATTTATGACAGCACTTAGTGTGAATCGGGTGAAACAGTGTACGCTGTTAAGGGTTTTGCAATGCTAGATGACACAGAAGTTGCTCTGCCCAGAAATATTCTTTATAATAAATGACACTGGAGAGAGTAATGTTATGAAGTATTCACTGTGAGGCACTATATTACATTATGTCACAATGTACTTTATACAATGATTTGTGATTGTCATCACTTTAATAGGTTTATTGGATCAAGCGCACGAAGTGCCGTGTAATTCTTACTTGGATGTGCTAATCGACATGCAACACGCTGCCACACTCCTGTGCCACGATCAGTTTTGGCAGGCACTATAGAGACAAATGATGGATTAATTTGTAAAATGTTCCCTAAAAATACTCAGAACGAAAGGCACTATGTTATGTTTTGTAAAGGTGTACTTTATAAAGTGATTTGTGATGTTCATCACAGTATGATGAATATACTTTATAAAGATGCACTTAAAAAGGCAATTTATGATATGGCTTGCAATGGTGGACAATCTTAAATGACCCAGCATATGTGAGTATGGGGGCGGAGGGGGGTGAACTATAAATTAAAGATTGATTTTTGAGAAGGATTACTAAAAGGCATTATACAATTTTGTTTTGTTAAGATTTCCTATTAAATGATTGGTGACATTTGTTCCCAAGTAAATCTGCCTTATTATATTATAAATATGTACTTTATAAAGTGATCTGTGATGCTGCGCGTGTTTAAAGGCGTCATGAAAATGTGCTTTAATACCTGGAAATGGGGTCCCCAACATTGAGGATCTTAATGAGCTGGATCACCCTCTGGGAAATGCGCCACATGGCTGTAGTGCCGTAATTGAAGCTCCGTCACAATGCAGGTAATGTGCCTCATTCGGGACTCCATGAGCAACTGCTCATTCGACACAAAGTCAAACCAACAGTACCCAAGGATTTTCCGGAGAGACATGGTACCAAAGGAGTCAGTCTTCATCTCAGGTCACTGGAGAGCATCCATGTCTCACAACCATATAGTAAGATAGGAAGCACCAGGACTCTAAAGACTTGCACCTTCGTCCTTTTGCAGAGATACCGGGAGCGCCACACACCACTTTACAGTGACCTCATGACTCCCCATGCTCTCCCAGTCCGTCTACTGACTTCATGGGAAGAGTCACCAGAGACATGAATGTCACTGTCAAGGTAAGTAAACCTCTCAACAAGGTCGACACTCTCTCTGCAGACAGACACACTGCTGATGGTCGTGCCCAAGACATCATTAAAGGCCTGGATTTTGGTTTTTATCCAGGACACTTGCAAGCCCAGACACTAAGACTCCTCTCTCAGTCTCTCGAGCGTCACGATCAGAGCCTCCATTGGCTCTGCGATGATCACAGCATTGTCAACAAAGTCAAGATCCGTGAATCTTTCTACACCAACAGATGCCCCACAGCCACTGGACCCCACGACCTTGCCCAACACCCAGTCCACACAAGCATTGAACAGAGTAGGAGCAGAACACACCCTTGACGAACCCCAGAATCAACTGGGAAAAACTCAGAGGTCCTGCCTCCACTCTGCACAGCACTCACAGTATCAGTGTACAGGCTGGCCATGATATCCAGCAACCTTGAGGGGATCCCATGAACCCTCAGGATGTCCCACAGGGCAGCTCAATCAACTGAGTCGAATGCTTTGTGAAAATCGGCAAAGGCTGCAAAGAAACTCTGCCGATATTCGCGTTTGCACTCTATGAGAACCCTCATTGCCGGGATGCGGTTGACTGTTAGACTTCTTGGGCATAAAACCAGACTGTTCTGGTCGCTGGTTGGTGAGCAAGTGATGACTGATCCTATTGAGGATGACCCTAGCAAGGACCTTACCTGGCATCGAGAGCAGTGTTATCCCCCTGTAGTTGTTGCAATCCAGGTGATCACCCTTCCCTTTCCAGATAGGGATGGCAAGTCCTGTTTTCCAGTCAGTTGGGATGATGCCAGTCTCCCAAATGGAAGCAAAGATTGCTTGCAATGCCAGGAGGACAGCCTTACCACCAGCCTGGAGTAGTTCACCACAGATACCATAGATCCCTGCAGCCAAAACCCAGCTGGTTCACCACCTGTGCAATCTCAGTGAGACTGGGTGGTTCACAGCTTGAGGATCAGCCTCAAAGACCATGGACCAAGAGATATCCAATGTCCTAGCCGGAGGATCAGCTTTGAACAACACCTCAAAGTAGCCAGCCCAGCGGGTCACAACTGCAGTATCATCTGTAAGGACCGTTCCATCAGCTGCCCTGACTGTGACTCTCCGAGGAACAGATTCAGATGTGCATAATGCTTCGATTCCACTGAAAGCAGGATGTGGGTCGCTAGACCACAGATGGTGTGTCACTTGTTCTCAGATTGCTCTAACAAATGCCTCTTTATCTGCCCTCAGTGCTCTCGCAGCCGTCCTTCTCAGTTCCTGGTACAGACCAGAGTTGCCATTGAGCCGTGCGCTGCGACTCCTCTCGATGATATCCAAGGTGCCCTGCGAGATGAAACACCTCCTTCTGGGAACATCGGTAACACCAACACAATCCGCAGCAACCTTCAGAGTCTTGACACGGAAGGTCTCCCACATCACATTAGGATCGGCAGTCGTATCCAAATCTGAAAGTTCCTCACACAAACTGCATGCAAAATTACAACTACTGATACAATTATTTTTACAATCACTACCACCTACACCAGCTTCTAGTACTTTAACTACTACTACTACTACTACTACTACTACTAAAACTACTCCTACTACTAATACTATGTCACATGCGTGTGCTTCGTGAACAGCTTACAGGCTTAGCTGATGACAATATTAACCCGGGCCACCTGGTGGCAATGTGCTATAAAGGTATCTCTTCTTCTTTCCCCTCTGTAGAAAGAAAGATTGACGGGCCAACATCCATTATGTCACCTCTGGGTGCCTACCAACTATACTCACCTCTTCCTCCCAGAAACCATCATAGCCAAAGATACCACCATCTTGGGACAGACTCGATTTCCACACGGAGATTGTCTAGGAAATAGTGCTTTACCACATGTTTTCTTTTGTGCCTTTTGTGCACATTTCAATATACGGTGTTTGCCTTTGGGTACCCCAGACCCTTTATGAGAATATTGTGTTTTCTCTTACAACTACTAATACCACTTCCACCACTATACTACTAAATGTACTACAATAACCAATACTCCACCCCTACCAATACTACTACTAGATCCACAACTTCACTGCTATTACTACCACTTCTACTACTCTTAATACTATTACTACTACCTCTACTCCTATCACTAATACTATTAATACCACTACCATCACCACTACTACTAAAACTACCAGCACTACAAGTATTATTACTCCTACCTCTGACACCACTACTACAACTACTATTACTCCTACTACCACCATCATACTACCATACTACCTCCTACTAAAACCAAATGTAACACACATGAAATGTATCTATTCCAAATAATGATATATTATTTACCCTTTAAATTCTAGACACCTAACTCCCAGATAAAGAGACTTCAACTGTGAGAATTTTGCATTTGACTTCAGCTGCCTCGGTGGGGGATGAGTGAGCAGGTCGCCCACTGATAACTCTAATTGACACATTTGCCAAACATGTGGTGCTGATGAGGAGGTACAAGGGAATTTAAGGTGATCGGGATTTACGAATATTTTTGTAGGCTTCAGGGATTCTAGTGTTAACAAATGGCTGGATCAATACAATGTATTTTCTAAAACAAACTACAGGACTTCACTGTTCTACCCCTAAACAGGCCTCACCACAGGCAACCTGACTCCAAGCTCAAAAGGCACAGATCTAAGGACTACACAGGCCCAAAAAGTTCAAAAACACCTTTAAATACCCCAAATACACAAAAAATATTTTCGAGGGAGAAGATTTAATGTAAATTCTTGCTTGAAATGACAAAGGGGAATGAAGAATCTTTATAAATAAAGGCTTTATTTAAAAATAATCAAAAAATAAGCCTTAAAGTATGCCTTAAAGTGCAATCCAAGACAAAACAAGAAAACCAAAGGCAACGTCTAATAAACAAAAAAGGAAAATCATTAATAACCAAACAATTCAATCTAATACTCATGACAACAGTCTTCACTCTACAAACCTCACTGGACCTTTCAGGGACCTGCACCTCAACCTTAATATTAAGGTGTAGGGTGGTACCTCAGTAGTGATGTCATGTTGGCCCCACCTCTTGGGGTTTTACCCATTAAACACAACAAGCATAAGCAAACAGCATAAATAGTAAACAATAAATAAATATAAATTAACACAAAATATATAAAAACTAAAACAAACATATGAAAAATGTTAATTCAAAAACAATAGAAATAAACAAAGAGAGAAAAATATACTTAAGCCAGGGATTAAATTCCAGATGAAACATAACACTGCAATAATTACACAAATCAGAAAAAGCAAATGTTTGCAAATCCAAAAACCATTAGAAGTCCCTCAGCTCCAGCTAATAGGCAATGTTTCTCCTTTACTGTCTCAGTAACCTGAACCCTCACTTCCACGTTAAAGCACACCTACCTGTGGGCTTTAACCCCATGTATACAACCGTAGCCATCAGAATTTCACAGATAACACCAGACATTTACACGGCAGCCCTTTACTACCCATTAAAAAAAAACAATCCTCAGGACGGCACTTAATCAGCTCATAGTGAGCATTTGGAGAGCCGGCAGCTCAAGTGCCAAGGGACAACAACGCTTCTCCAGCAATTAGCACTCAAAAGCACTGTGGGGCTGTACAGAATTAAAAAGTGTATTTCCTCTATTAAAAAAAAAAAAACAGATGAAGTGAAAATCTCTTCAATTATACGCTTAATTTCTGAAAGAGTTTGCAAAGAGTTTATTAATCATTTGTAAGGATCTTTATATTTAATTGGGAATTTAGCTTAATTAGCTTGCCATGAAACTCTCTGGAGGTGTGGTGGTGATGCAATGGCTAGCACTGCAGCCTCAAAATTCCAAATCCTGGCCTATGCGAAGTTTGTATATTTTCCTTTTGAATTTTTGGGTTTCCCATCCGCATTTCGAAGACAAATGTGGGCTTGTGACTTAAAAAAAAAATTGGAGGATGAATGTGAGGCTCAACGCCAGTTGGATAACAGGGCAAGGGTGAGATGGATCCAGGTCTACCAGACCCTCATAATGGAAATAACCACGTTGAATGTGGAAGGAGCCAGATGTCACACACCTGACTGAAAAATATAATTTTAGATAATGTCAGACTCACCTCTACTGCAATGGCTCTGGAAGTAGACTTCTAAATCACAGGCGGTCTTCTCTTTTCTACTCTCGAGCCACCTCACTGTTTGGAAAGGAGATACTCACAAGCCTCCTGCTGGGTGCTGTACAGTTGGAGTTTGTTCCAGTAGACCAGAGTTTGAGTTGGAAAAATCAAAGCCTCGTCTATCTGTGTGTATGCACCAATTCTGAGAATTCAGCCTTATAAGAAACGCTGGATTTGGTGCTTAAAAGGTAAAGACCTGCTGACTCTGTAGCCCTGCTAGGAGACATCATTCATGTGGACATGACTGAATCCACAGAATTGTATTTTAATTTCAAGGCATGGATCTAACATAGCAAACTACATATTCCAACACAAGGCTTATTGGCTTACCTTTGGCTGAAAAATTAACTTTTATACTCGTGTGTTCTAAACCAAGGCCATGTGTTCTGGATCCTCAATAAAGAGTGGTACTAAGCTGTCAACTGATCACCACCTGGTAGTGTCTCAGATATTTGAACAGACGTAGAAAACTCATACAGGTAGTTAATGTATGCTGGGAATAACTAATGGATGATTGGGTTCCACCATCCCCTCCAGTTGAGGATCTTCAGCTCTGGAGAGGTTTGGAAGGTCAGCCTGAATGGACCATATTTGAGGCCTCTAATGTGGGGGCAGCTGCAAGGAGCTATAGCCAAGATGGTGGCTACAATATAACCCATTGGTGGACATTTCAATGTCTATATTGTTCTTCAAAATTGGAGACATACTAGGGCTAAATGCTGTGCTCACTGCTACATGATTGTACTGATGAAAGTCTGATTGTCAAAAGCAAAGAAGATCCAATTTAAAAGAGATACTACTGTAGTATGTTTAGTAATATAAACCAATAAAATGCAGTTGGTATGCAGAAAAATGTAAAATGGCATTGAAAACAACATGTTCAGCAACACTTTATGGGACACTTGTATACAATGATCTATTTCCTCCTTCTTCTTCTTCTTCTACTTCTCTTCTCAGTTCTATTTGGGGTCGATGTGCTTGATCAGCCTTATCCATATCAGCTTGACACTCATCACCCTATCCCTCCTCGTATTCACACTGACAAGACTACCTTTTGGTTCTCTGGAGACTACTAAACCCACACCCACCATTTCTCCCTGGCTCATTTGCACCACTGTACAACTCCTCCCAATTCTCTTGCCTTATTCTACTCCCACTTTCCTCCTTCCCATCAAATCCACCAACTCTCTTCCTTCCCAACATGAGGTGTCCCCATGCTTTCCCTTTTCTTACCCCTCTCCTGTTATCTTTTCTGCTGGACTAATTTCTTTAGCCCACACTTGGCCTGGTAGCCTTTGCTCACCTTTCCACAGGGGGCAGGCGAGGCTCCTGCACGCTGCCTATGACAGTGTTTCTCAAACTCGGTCCTGAGGGCCCACCGGGGCTGCAGGTTTTTGTTCCAACCAGATTCCTAATCAGGGACAACACCTGATAACACTGAGCTCATTTAATTAGCTGGTATTGTTTTTTTATTCTACATTCAGAAAAGCACAGCAGCATGATTTTTACCTTTAGAAATATTTCTGCTTTTGCTAGAGATTTAAATGCTTAACTCTCGTTTGTTGATTTCGTTATATTTTGCCCTTTCTCCGTACAGTTCTTCCCCTTCGTTGTATCGTAATAATGACAATTAAAAATGAGCAGGGCAGACACACTGGCAAACAATATTGAATAATCAAAGGCAGCAACTACTTTAGCGTCACACCCACTAATTAGTAAATAATGGATTAATTAAACAATTAGAACACCTAGAAAAGTAGAATGAAAATCAAGATGAAAATATTGTTAAAAAGAAAAAAAATACATTATTCCTATATAACTGCTTGGTACATTTTAATATATTGTCACAGGCGGCTGGGGTTGGAGCCCAGCCGGGATGCCCAGGAGGACCGGAGGAGGGCTTGTGCCTCCTCCAGACCGTGAAGGGGCAAACGCCCTGGTTGTATTGGGGGCCACGGGTAGACGGCTTGGAAGCCCAGCCCTGTAGGGGCCCGTGGCCACCGCCAGGCGGTGCCCCAGTGCCTGAAGAAACCTGGAGCCCAGCACTTCCGCCACACCAGGAAGTGCTGGGAGGAAGAGGACCTGGAACACCCGGAGGACTTCCGGCTACACAGTTGTTGCTTCTGCCACACGGGGGTGTGTCGACGGAGGCTCCTCAGAAAGCACCTGGAGCCCATCCGGGCGTACATAAAAGGGGCCGCCTCCCTCCAGTCAATGGAAAGAGTCGGGTGGAAGTGGACGGAGCTCGGAGGAGAGGAGTGGAGGTGGTCTGAGGACTGTGCAAGGCATTGTAGAGCGGCCAGGACTGTAAGGGGTAATTGGTGCTGCGGCACTGGGTTTGTGCACTTTCTGTAAATAGAGACTTTGTAAATAAACACGTGTGTGGTGAACCAACATGTCTGCCTGTCTGTGTCCGGGCTGTACCCCACAATATATATATATATATATATATATAATTTTTTACCAAACTTAGTTTTCTAATTTCTATATTGTTCCCAAAACACAGAACCTGGGAAATAACACATCACTTAATTAGCCGAGGAGTCCAATTAAAAACAGAAGCTGGTTGGAACAAAAACCTGCAGCCACAGTGGAGGGCCACAGGACCGAGGTTGGGAAACACTGGCCTATGGGGGTACACCATTTTCCAAAGCTGATTGATTTCATCATTAAGGGTTTTGGCTAAAGTTTTACAGCCAGATGCCCTTCCTGGCACGAACCCTCTCTGCTAATCCAGGTTTGGGACTGGCACCAAGTTGGGCTGGCCTGCCCCATTGGTGGCTTGATTATTATGGCCATGACCATGGTGGCCATAATAATATCATTAACAAAGGCAATATTCTGCAAGAAATGGTGCAGCATGGGGTTGGAAAGCATCAAGTTTATGAACCGAAGGAAACAACACTGTTGTTGGTAATAACAATTAGTTTTTACTCCATTAATGAACAGCTTAGGTATATACCTGTTGCCTGTTTTAAACTTGCATTACAAAAGCACTATCACACTCATATCCATGTTTGATTTAATGTCCTCTGGGTTTAGGAGTTCCTTGAAGTGCTCGTTCCAACTCTTAATGATATTCCTGTTTAAGGTGAACTCACTCTGTTTCCTATGCCCTTTGTGTCCAGTTTTCACTTGGCATGGTTTTACAAATGGAATGCTAAATTTAATTACTTTACAAGTACACATCAATCTGAATTGTATATTTAAGGAAGCCAATATTTAAAAAAAACCAAAATCATGTTATGAATCATGTTAAACTATTCTGAATAATACAGGGCGCACTCCTTAACCCGAAAGGCAGAACCCCAAACCAGCGCCTTATTATGAGGTCTGGGCAGAGCAATCACTCGCTTATCCACCTGCAAATAAATGAATCACTTTAATTCAGAACTAAGACAGCTACATCCTCCTACTTGACAGCCTTGACAAAAGCCTTCCTGTATTCTGCAAAAGACTTCTCTGCAGCATGTATGACTTGGTCTGTGTGTCGATGCAACATCATCCGCACTGTCTGCCGCAGCCTCTGATCATTTCTGCTCTGCTGCTTATACTAAATTGACTTAAGCTATATTTTACCAATTGTACAAAGCACAATAGAAAAGAACTGCAATGAAAGATACCAACCCACTGCTTTAAACACCATGAAAGAAAAAAAGAGAGATAATGGAAACAAAAGCTAAAAATACAAGTTTTAACCATTGTGCTGAAAATAAACCAAGTCAAAGGGGAAAAATGTACATTTCTAAGCAAAAAAAAAAAAAAATCTTACTCTGCATACTGTGTAACCAATAAGTTATCCCCCTGAAGTGTGGCGGTGTGGTGCAGTGGTAAAGGCTTTGGACATCAAACCCAATCAGATCCCACTACTGACACGGTATGACCATGAGCAAGTCACTTGAGCTGTCTTGTTGCTCCGATTGCAAAACCAAAAAGAAATATAAATAATTATATCATAAATGTTGAAGTCACACTGGATAAAGGCATCCGCCAAATAAGTGAATCTAAAGGAAGAAAAAATATGAAGTAACCCAATAGAGTACACCCCATACGCTTCCAATACAGTTTTTTTTTTTAATCAGTTTTGCCAAAAGCTGGAAAGGTGCTTTTCTTCCACAAGATTGTGATGCCTTTTCAATGGAGGCTGGAAACCTGTGGCATTCCAAGAAGATAGCTTTGTCTACTGGAAAAGTGCACAACCAGCATGGAGTATTTAATAATCAAGCGTTTCATCTTTCACAAGAACTATATCCAGTCTACATCCCACTACAAGCCAAGACCAGGATTGTGCTGAGCAAACTATACACATCATCATGGAATCCAAACTTGAACATCCTCAGAGTACATTTATTGTTTTTCTGAAAATCCTATAAAGCAAATTTAAAAAAATGTTTATCCTAAATATCATCAGCATGTCACATTATCCATCCAGTAATCCCACCACTTTAGAACCCTGTACATCACCCTTATGCTTTTCTGGGACAGTCAGATAACTTCTCAGTGCTTCTGCTTCCATCTTACAAGAAGAGACTGAAGTGTAAGGAGCTGGTAAGAAAACATGTTTAGCATTAGGACTAAAGAGATAGAGGAAAAACTGCAGGATTGCTTTGGTTCTATTTATACGGATATGTTTAAAAACACCTCATCAGCAGTTGATAAGAATGTAACTGATGGGACGGGATTTATAAGATAATGGGTGGATGACTGTGTGGCTAAATAAACCGATAAAACTAAATAAAACAAACGCACAGCATGCTAGCGATACAGAATCTTACTAAAAAGCTGGCATCAGATCAGAGGTAATTCAAGCTGCCAAAAATCAATACCGGGATAAACTGGAGACTTCATGTAGAATTCCTGATGCACAAAAAATAACCAAAAATGCATACAGATATTGAATCCAATCACTTTGATGTTTTCTCTTCCAGATGAACTTAATGCTTTCTATGCCTGCTTGGAATGTGATAACAAAGATCCTCTTGCATTCAGTTTCTGTGGTTGGTGTCAGGAAAACTTTTAGATGAGTTAGCATCTATAAGCTATCCAGTCTAGATGGAATCTCAAGAATACCGATAAGGGACAAGTAGCTAGTGTTTCCATTCAAATAAAGTAAATGCTTCATAGAAACAATTTGTCTTCCTTGCCATCATTTAGTCCTGTGCCAAAGAAAACAAAAGATTACCATTTGGTGTCATGGAATAATTTTACAGACTGGTACTCAAACATTATAACTGGAATATTAATCTCTGTATAAATAAATTTAAAATATCTGTCTGTCTGCTTTCATCAGAGAACTACTTAACGGATTTAGATTGGGTTTTTTTCTATAATTTGCTTGAACATTCTGGATGGTTTTGTGACTTCTCTCATCGTGCTATGTATCTTAGTTCACGTGTGGTACCAATTTATTTGCACAAATCTTAGAGACATGCCGCGGGCCGATGGGGGTGCCCTCCTCACTCATGCGCCATACTCGGGATGCACCTAAACTCCGCTTAGCTAGCGAACGAGAGAACTACTTAACAGATTTAGGTCGGGATTTTTTCTAGAATTTGCTTGAATATTCTGGTTGATGTTGCAACTTCTCTCATCTCACTAAGAATCAAAGTTCACTTGCTGGAGTGATATATCCGCGCTAATCCGAGACAGAGGCTGCGGGCCGAGGGGAGGGGGAAGCGTGACATCAGGAGTGGGGAGCCGGGTGGGGCCCTCCTTAATGTTCTGTTTCATTACTACACGGGCAAAGCCATGAGGGATGGCTACTTATTAATAAATCTCATTTTTATTGTTTTTTTACAGATTACATTATTATTCTTGTTTTTTTGTCATTGTGCAATGAAAATGATTTTCCTTCTTGTGTTTTGAATACATTTACTTAGGTGTCCCAAGTTACACTTTAAGAGGTGTGGGCCACCATGACATCACTTCCGTGAGGCTGCCCTTCACCTTTACATTCAGGTGAGGAAGGTGGATCTCGCAGAAGTTCACTAAAGTTTATCGAGTAAAGATCTCTTTGAGGGTTGTTTGTTGGATTTTGTTGTTTAATAAATTCTTGCTGCTGTTTAACAGATGTTGTTAATGGTTTTGGATTTGCTTGCTTTGGATTGCATCTTTAGGCAAATCCTTTTTGCTTTATTTAATTTTGTGAATAAATTCTTTATTTATAAAGATTCTTCATTGGCCTTTAAAGCAAAGGTATTAAAATATCCTGTTCCTTGGAATATTTAAAGTTTATTTTTGAATGTTATCAGCCTGAGCCCCATTTTGAGCCTATGTTATGTTGACCCTGAAGCCTGATTGTTGAGTTTGGGTTATAGCTACCGGTGGTGAAGCCCTGTTTTTGGGGTCCACGCCAAGGTCCTGATGTATAAAACTTGCTGATGCTCGGAAATGTGCATAAGACATTTCTTAAGCAAAAATGGGATTTATTAAAGACACATTTGGCATGGAAATTGCCTTAAAGGTTAGGTAAAGCTTCGATCATCTCTAAGTCCTATGCAGACTTTTTTGGTGTTGGCATTTTAATGACTCCAGCCAGCAGGACAATGAACTGAACGGAAAATCTCATTTCACTGCACATTTCAATGAGGCATCAGTCACATTCTGATGCTCTTGAACTAATTATATCCCAGGTATTTGACATGTTCTCTCAATACAGCTGTCTTCAGTGTCAGTAATGATGCCTAACACTTACACTAATGTCAACTGCTTTTAGTGTGTAGCCTGTTTTTCAATACATAAAAAAAAGCGTCTGTTGTACACCATAACTGGCAATGGCAGCGTTAGCTCCTTTGGAGGATATCGCCATTGACAATGTAAAAAGCAAGTTTTCAGGGACTGCAGTGATGATGTCTGGCTTATACAGTAAGCCGATTTAGACTTCCTAGAACCGTCCTCTTGCAGTTGTGTTCTAAATTGGAGACTACGTTGGAAGATTCCCCTCCACCACTTTCAAGCCAGTGGGTAACTAATGTTGTATACTATTTGAAATTAGAAAAAAATCAAATTCTCACTTAGAGGATCTGATCAAAACTTTTTTTTTAAAAAATATGCACATTCTAATTGTAAAATAAAGGACAAACACAGCATAAAAGGTTGGGGTTTCCGGCCCCGTATACTGTAAACCAAGAAATCAATTGCAGGTCAAAATTATACAAACAAAAATCGTTCATATGGCGGCGCCTTCAATGCGTCGCCGCCATTTATATAGGAGGAGCCGGAAGTGGAGGAATGCTGGGAAGGAGGCGTGAGGGATGACGGGATTGTTGACGTGCTGCGGTCAGGTTAAGATGGCGGAGCGTCTTTTTTCCTAGAAGGGAGAGCAGAAAGGTTAGTACCCCGCCATTCCCTAGCGGCAAACGTCCTTCGAAGCGATTTCAGGTCCGTCCGCGGCCTCCTACTCGCGCATGCGTGACATAATCAATATCATTTTAGAATAAACTTCCATCTCGGGAAAATGATACTCTTCCTTTCCTGCTGCTTTTAAAGATTAGCTTTGGCTGTTGGCTCTCCTCTCTTTCTCTTGGTTGGGGTTTGAATTTTGCTTTGTTGGGTTTGACTTGATTGTATGGAATGTTATCTGCTTCTAATTAAAAAAAAAATTAAAAAAAATCTGAATTTACATTAGGGGCAGCACGGTGGCACAGTGGTAGCGCTGCTGCCTCGTAGAGAGGAGACGCGGGTTCGCTTCCCGGGTCCTCCCTGCATGTAGTTTGCATGTTCTCCCCGTGTCTGCGTGGGTTTCCTCCCACAGTCCAAAGACATGCAGGTTAGGTGGATTGGCAATTCTAAATTGTCCCTAGTGTGTGCTTGGTGTGTTTGTGTGTGTCCTGCGGTGGGTTGGCACCCTGCCCAGGATTAGTTCCTGCCTTGTACCCTGTGTTGGCTGGGAGTGGCTCCAGAAGACCCCCGTGACCCTGTGTTCGGATTCAGCGGGTTGGATAATGGATGGATGGATGAATTTACATTACAGAGTCCATCACACAGAAATTGTGTAATCCCTGTCCCAGGTTTTAACAACTATTGGGTGTCTGGCGATGGCTGCTTCTCAATGATCATCTGTCAGAAATCTCACTGTTATCTCTGATGTGTATCACGCAGTCTGGTTGGGATGGTATACTTAATATGCTACCCAGATACATGCAGTATCCTCACTAGATTTGCAAACCAAGATCAAATGGCAATTCGCAGCGATTGCCGATTTTTCTAATGTACTCGGCACAACTGACTGCACACATATGTTGCAACAAGGGCACCATCACAGAATGAATTTGATTTTGTAAAAGGAAAGCACTTATCATTCATTTAATAAACAACTAATATGTGATGCTCAGATGTGTCTGACTAATGTTGCATAGCTCAACCTACAATTATTTTCTCAAATAGTATTGTGGGACGCAGACTTCAGGGTCATGCTCTGTGTGATTGTTGGCTTCTCAGTAAGTAGCAGCAGCAGTTAAGTTTAGCACATTACAAACAACTTGTATAATCTTTCTTTTGGGTGATAATGTGTACATCACAAGAAGGGAGACATTATGCACACGATCGATGACAGAATGAACCATTGGTTCGTTAAAAGGTAGTTGACAGTATTTGGGCTTGTTGGGTGGCATACTGCTGTACAGCCCCCCAAATGTTTGCCACATTGTGATGGCTTGTGCAGTACTACACAACACAATGGAAATTCAAAGATGTCTGGCATGCAGAATGTAAAGAAACTAATATTGCATCATTGAGATTTACCGGGCACAATTATTTTTAACAAGTTCAATAAGGATATTCTTAACATCTTGCAGTTTTGTGCATACAGCCTGTGTTCATTTACACTGTACACTGGTGGTGGTGCGGGCACTGCATGATGGCACATTGCTATGGCTCTCTGCACTCAGCTGCTCCCACTCCTGTTTTTATTTGTGCCTCCCGCAGAGAGACCAGCAAAAAGACTGATTTTGTGATTCTCCTTTTCAGTCCGTAATAGAGTATGTCAATTTCACCATGACATACCAAGACCTCTGTTCTTCCATGATTTATAGTAAAGGGAATCCTCTGGGCAAATTTATAAGTTGATTAGATTGTGAATAGTAAAAAAGAGATGTTTTTAATACCACTAGGGGGCTCTGACCCCTGCTCGATTCGCTCTCCAATCCCTGTGTGGGCCCTACGCGCTCATCATTTCTCAGATCTGCCGCTTGCGACGAATCGTGCTGTGCTTTTGGTTAAACACGAATATCAACTCTGTCTTTCAAAATTTTATTATCGCTGACAATTCGTCACATGTTGGTTTATCTGTACATATAAAAGGCAAAGCCCTCACTAACTCACCACTAATTCTCTCACTTTCCATATAAGTGGGAAGCTGAAATTTGGTGTGCCCATTCCTTGCAGTGTACTTACAAAAGTTAGGTATGTTTCATGTCCTATTGCAACACCCAATATACGTAGGAAGCCCAAATTTCCCATGCTCATCCTTTACACTGTACTTGCAAACATTAAGTATGTTTCATTTCACGCCGTATCCCGTAACGAACTTTCTAAAATAACGTCTTCTTTTTGACGGTTCTCACCATTATGCTGTAAGGAACTTTCGGAACTGACCTCTCCTTTTGGCGGATTCATTCCTCATTTCTGTTAACAGAGGATTTATTTCACGGCAGAGACACACAAGGGCTGCCCCCAGTCCCCCTTCCTTTCTCCGCACGGCCGCTGTCCACACACCTACCACATGGTTGGCTCCCTGCCTATGTACATTAATGACTTCCCGCGGTCATGTGCCTCCTCACTCGCTTCTTTACTTTCCTCAGCTGTTCATTGTGCTCACTGCTCCCTTCTTCTTTACTCCACCGCTTCAAGCCTGTTATTGTTCAACTTCCCTCACGTCTTCCTGCTTTTTTATTTACTCAACCGCTTCAGGCCTGTTATTGTTGGCCTTGCTTCACGTCTTCTTGCTGGTACTCCTGCCTTTTCTTTTACTCCTTCGCTTCCAGGCTGTCGTTGTGGGGCTTCCTTACTTGCTCACGTACGTCTTTCTGGTGCTGACTTCTGCTTTTCATTCCCTGCTCCACTGCTTCTCACCTTCCTTCGTACTTTCTTTCTCAACGGGTGCAAGTTTACCCCGAATAACATGTCTATTCCGGTGATCAATGTCGATCACAATTTCACCGACTCGTACCCAGTGGTTTCCATGCCCTGAGATTGCGCCTGCCTCTTCCATTCTCGCTCTTACTTATTGCATGGCTGTATCAGTCTCAGCCTTGATATCCGCAGAGACGTTGTGTCTTATGTACTGAATGACGGGACAGGTGCAAGGTGTGGACTGATGATGGTACAGGAGACAATTATACTACACAGGACCACTAGAGCAGTGAAATGCTTAAGCTGTCAACCTATTGTTCTGCATGTGAACTGATAGCTGCCGCGGAATTGTATCATTGTTGCTTTCAAGTGTATAGAAATGGGGAAATATTTTACACCTTTCGACAACCAGGAATACCTGTTAAACATCTTAGATTCACGGGTAGCGATTTGGGTAGTGGACACTTTGATGTTTATGAATGTTTCAACTCTGACAATGTGGACACAAAATTATTAATGAAACCTGTTATCTTTACAGCAGTTGACAAACGCGGAATGTAACTTGAACACAACACATCCTCCAAATACGAACCTGATTGAAAGAAATAACAATAATCAAATCCTTGATGACAGCAACACTCATAACAGTCACAAAACATTTACATTGACAAGCATGTTACGCTATTTTTAAAATGTTTACTTTTCTTTTTCATAACACACTACTTGTCCGCCTCGAAGCGCGGGTATTTTGCTAGTTATATATATGTATTATAAATCCAAGAAAACTTTTTTTCCGTGCTTTTCAGATAAATTTTGTGTAACATAAGATACTTTTGGATGTATGGATTTGTATCCATTATTGGCTGTAGAATTTCTAATATGTCTGATCGTTTACCTCTTTCGATTCTATGTTGCATCACTTCTCTGTGATCCTAAACATAAACCTGACCAAATTGTGGTTTCTTTGAAGTTAAACTTGTAGTATTCTCATAGTGTACTGTCCTGAATCGTGCAAATCTACGTTTTGAGCATTGAATGATGCGAACACGTACAGATTATTGTAGATTCAGTTATTTTGCCTGTAGTGTTTGTGGATTTCATTTTCACCAAACAACAAATCTTTTCATTCTCGCAGATACGCCTCTTCATTGGGAAGAAACACTACTTTTCCCTGATGGCAACACAAATTAGATGATCTACAAGTTTCCAACTTAACTTTTAAAGTCGACCAATATCTACATACTTCTGTCATATCACCTATGTCCATATATTCAATCTCTTTTAGCTGTTCCGTTATTTTACCAAGTAACCGTCTCGCAGGACTTGAAATTATCTCTCTGAAAATGTCTTGTCTCTCTGAATAAGTCTCGTCTCAAGATTTTTTTTATATAATAAGAGAGAACTATTGCTAATGAAAGGTGGCGACATTGAGCGGCTAAAAGCACATGTGCATAGTTTTAAGTTGATTCGAGATACTTAAAGAAATTCGGCATGGCAAGTGATGTACATACGGCTTTATAAACCCAATTTTGTTTTTGGTGTGTATGCCATTTTTCCTTTTCGAATGTCAGCCAAATGTCCGCCAAATTTTTAATACTGAATCTAAGCAAGGTTTTATATATGACGCCCCAGGTGACTAATGATCTGGTTTAGAATATTTTGAAGCCTGCAACCTCTTTTGCCATTTTGTGTCATGTAAATCATAACAAAAATAGTCAACTACTTTTTAAGAGTCCTAAGATATTTTAATTCTTTGCAGCCTTTGCTGATTTTCATAAAGAGTTTGACTCAGTTGATCGAGCTGCCCTGTGCGACTTTCCAGGAGCCCCCCCCTGAAGTTGCTGGATATCATAAGTGGACTGTACACTGGTATTGTAAGTGCTGTGTACGGTGGAGGCAGAACCTCTGCATTTTTCCCAGTTGATTCTGGGGTTTGTCAGGGGTGTGTTTTTGCTCCTACTCTGTTCAATGCTTGCATGGACTGGGTGTTGGGCAAGGTCGTGAGGTCCAGCGGGTGTGGGGCATCTGTGGGTAAAGAAAGATTCACTGATCTTGACTCTGCTGACGGTGTTGTGATCTTCGTGGAGTCAATGAAGACTCTGATCGGGGCACTCGAGAGACTGAGTGACGAGTTGGAGTGTCTGGGTTTATGAGTGTCCTGATAAAAACCAAGATCCAGGCCTTTAATGACCTCTTGGGCACAACCATCAGTAATGTGTCTGTTTGAGGAGAGAGTGTCGACCTTGTCAGGAGTTTTACTTAACTTGGGAGTTACATTCATGAATCTGGTGACTCTTCCTATGAAGTCTGTAGACAGATTGGGAGAGCATGGTGGGGCATGAAGTCACTGGAAAGGGGTATTTAGTGCTCCCGTGATCTATTCGAGCGTCAGTCACGGTACTATAGCCATGTGGCGTGATTCCCAGAGGATAATCCCGCTCGCAGGACCATCATTTTTGAGGACCTGAATGGCTGGACCAAGCCAAGGGGACACCCACATAATACCTTGCTGTGGGTGGAAGGTGGGTCTGGCATGCGTGTCTGCCTGGTGGGTTGCCAATCAGGATCCTGAGCTGTTTTGTCATGTGGTGGATGTGGCAATGGACTGTACCAGTGCATGCTCCCCAACCTGACCTGACCTAAAATGCAACAGTAGGGAGTGAAGGTTGGACAAGAGAAGCATTGCAATTGAATGTCCAAATTCATCCATTCTGTGGAGCAGGAACTCCTCGAACTCCAGGCCTCGTGCCTTCAGAGGGCTCAGCTCTCTGCCTGACATGATTCTGCCGCTCCCAGTGACACAGCTGTCAACCCCTGAAAATAAAGCGGAGTGCCTCCACCGCTGCTGTCGTCGAGCCGCCAGCCTGCAGCAATGCAATGATTAAATAACATCATTAATGTAAATAACTTTTTTGTTTGCCTTCAGCGATTCTCTACCAAGATTGTTGAGCTTCTCGGTGTGTTTACCTTTAATATGAGAAAAACAACCAAAAAAACACAAAGTATGCAATTCTTCTCAAGGAAGGGGAAATAAAAGGAGCATCAAAAACTGTCAAGAAACGAAGAGTGCCGAAGGAGTGGAAATGGCTCTGTGCGTTCCAGAAGGAGGACCGCCGTTTGTGTTTGCAGGGCACTCCGTTGTGCAGCTGGCAGGAGGTGGCTGAGGCACACTGCACACTTCGTTCATTATTATTCTAAATCTTGCTGCCACAGCAGAAAATGTGCAAAGCAAAATAAAGAGTTTTCTTAGCAGTATTTATTCTAATTGCTGAGGGACTGAATTCTTTTTTTTTTTGTCTTTAAAATGCCAGATCAGCTCATCTTCTGTTTGTTTTTATTATTTTTAATTCAGACCTAGAATGCACATTTCCTTTTCTTGGGATTTGATCATGGTTAGTGTTTCATTGAAGATGAACTGATCAAAATTCACTGCTCTGAAATGTTGCTGTCTATGGTAACGACTGATAGTTTAATGTACACTGCTTATAAACTACAGGAGCGAGTCTCTTACCCCACTTTTGCTCCCAGTGTAAGAAAAATAAAATTAAACAACAATATATAAAATCAACCAGAATTAGGAAGGGCATCAATTGCATTCAGCAGCGCCTTAAAGTGGAGGGACTGTCAGAAAGTGCTGCTTCCTAAGAAATAGATTCTTCTGCTCTTTCTCTCTGAGCTGTCTTCTGTGTGAAGTCTGCATGTTCTCCCCATCCCTCCCTTCCAGCAAGTGTAAAGATGGGGAATTAGGTTGGCTGACAAATCCAAACCGCCCAAGTGTGGAATAAGGAAAGCCACAATGGCAAAAATGGACAGGTCAGAAGATGGAATGAGAATAAATACATGTAAGGCTTAGAACCAGAAGATCTGGTGTTTGCTGTGGACTCACACCACAAAACATCTCAGTTTGGAGATTTGGACTGTGGTGAAATTCTGGTGGCCAGTCACAAACCCATAATCTTTCACTCAGTAGCAGTTTCCTGTTGCCGCATGGGCTAATAGAAGAACCCCTTTAGTTAGCCATGCAGAGTTTGTTTCTGAACGCTGTGAACGGAGCACTTCCTGGTGATGCCCACCGAGCTCTTTATCTGTTCAAAGCACTCCTTTGTTGATCAACATCACCACTACACCCCACCCATCCTGTTATAGCGGAGGCAAACTAGCGAAAAGAAGAGAAGGTTTTGAATCCAGGAAACAAAAAGCAGGGTGGAGAAACAAAACAAGAGTCATTAATGGGAGGACAGAGTGATCAAAAGTAACAAAGCAAAACGTGTAGTCAAAAATGAGATGGCAGACAGTCAGAAAAAAGAAGCAAGATATGAAGCAAAAAGTTGTTTCTTTGTTTGTCCAAACCCAGATAACAAGGTGAACGTTGTGCCGGTATACAACATGTCACACCAATGACATCACATGTCCCATTGCATGAAGGCACTCTCCTGGCAACCGGCTAGGGTCTTGACAACCAAATGGTGCATCGCATATGACACAACAAAACAGAGGTGCCTACAAAAAATGCTATAAATAAATGAAATACACAAACTTCCACAGTGCAAATCGCATCCTCATCGCCAAATGTTTTGCTGTAGATTCAAACCACGAGGCATCTCATTTCAAAGGTTTGCACCGCGGATGGGTGGAGTGTTGTGGCAGCACTGCATAGAAAAGGTGGCATTGTGAGTTGTAGGTCTGTGGCTGACTGCCCACCACACTGCAAGCTGAATAGAGATGCTTTGTTGGAGGAAATCCACAGCAATACAGCCTGCAATAAACAGACCATTCATTCAGACTACCTAATAAATGTTTGGCTCCCAGTACTCCTGCCTCCCGTACTGGAAAAAGTGGATTTAAAATAAAAAAAAAAGGGGGCAGAAGAGTGGATGTTTCTGATAATCTCTAAGTGGAGCCACAACACCAAACTTTAGGGTGGGCAAAAATCTTTGGTGAACCTTTAACTTGCTGATATATTGTATCAGTCAGATATTTTTAGCATTTCAAGTAAGTTACTCTCAATGAAAGACCAACACGCCATACTTGTGCACAATACTATGTATTCAATTATGTATATATTTACTTACTTATTTAAGTAATATGTATTTATTTATTAAAATAATTAAATGGTTAAGTATGAACATCCCATACTCCATAATGACTCGATTTTGTTCCATCAGCAGAATGGACACAACTCCATGCTCATTAAGGCCTTCTCAAGCATGTCTGGACCATAGAAGTTGTGGGACATGGACCAGCTTTCCTCAATGAGAACTTTTTCAGGTTCTTTTGGCCATTAACTGTGTTAGATTATTGATCTCTCCTTGTTGAATAAGATGAGCACGTATGGAACTAGTACAAAATATGAACTGATCTTGCTTTCCTGAATTTGTACAGCATATAGTATTGTCAAATCCAGCTCTTAAATCCTTGATTGACACACAAGAAGGGTGCCATTCTTTTTCTTTTTTTTATTCACACTTATTTAAGATTTCCATCAACAGTCATATTAGGGGACTCTCCATCATTCACATCTGCCACGGCCCACCTGCCAAGTTGTTTGCCTGCCTATGGTAAAGTCATCCCTGATGGAGGATCACAGGAATCATGGGAAAGAGGGGTCCTTTCATCGGAGCAACGTTTCAGCCGTGGCATGGCCAAATGGGGAGGCAGCTAGATGGATGAGGTCTCCAGGACTCTAAAAATATCCAAACCTAATTATGTCATATCATCTACTGTTAAACCGTACTTCTAAAATTTTTATTATTATGCTGTATTAAGGAATTGTTTTGTTCTGTATATTTTATTGTATTGACCCCCTACTTTTGACACCCACTGCACGCCCAACCTACCTGGAAAGGGGTCTCTCTTTGAACTGCCTTTCCCGAGGTTTCTTCCATTTTCCCTACAAGGTTTTTATTGGAAGTTTTTCCTTGTCTTCTCAGAGAGTCAAGGCTGGGGGGCTGTCAAAAGGCAGGGCCTGTTAAAGCCCATTGCGGCACTTCCTGTGTGATTTTGGGCTATACAAAAATAAACTGTATTGTATTGTATTGTACATCTAACTGCGCCCTGCGAATGGAGTGGCATCCCACCCAAAGTTTGTTCTGCCTAACTCTTACTGTTTGCCAGCTCCTTGCAACCCTGTGCTGGATAATGTAGGTTCAGAAAAAAAATCAATGAATGAATCTCATGAAATTATTACTTTGAGAAAAGGGTATACTGTAGTAAACATAACCTGCAGCTACTGATATTGATTGAATTTACCAAGAGAAGAAAAATGCGTTCACATGGATGATTTTTCTTCTCTTGCTGGATTGGGTCAATAGTAATAGTTGGGGGTGGCATTTTGCATTTATTGCAGAACGGACGCTGAGTAAAGCCCTTGTTCAGGGAGACTCTGATTTTCTTTTTTTATTAGACATCCCCAAGACATGCTTGTTAGGTTAACTGGCATCTTGATATTAGGAGGGTCTGTCTATGGGTGTGCCCTAACCCGGCCTCCATTTTAGAGGCAGTCCCAAGCATGGATGAATGGGGAGGGTTGGCGTCAGAAAAGGCATCTGGCCGTAAAAATCATATTAAAACCTCTACTGAAGAAGTGTGGCTACACCATATAAAAATGGGAAGAGCTACGGAAGAAGAAGTCTACAGGCATGCCCTGCCATTAAGTGCTGACTTGTGCCCAGTGCTGCTGGGAACGACTTTTTGTATCTGGATAATAAGGGTTTCAAAATGCATGGACGGACAAACTGGCATAGCTTTGTGACATCCCATAATTGTTGACTACAAAAGAATGATGCTTTCCAGGAGACTGTCTGCAGAATTGGAATATCTAACAGTGGTTTGGGCGTGAACCTTGACACTGTACGTCTATATTCTGTATTTTATCAACACTCTTCTATAAAGCATACTACGGCAAAAGAAACAGATTGCCAAGTGCTGCCAGCTGCAGCCATACCGTGTAACACACACATTACACATTGATACGAGTCTATAAAGCCGTCGTTCTGTTCTCTCTCTGTCCCGCACAGACCATGTCTGACCCAGTCCTGGCAGGACCCTACAGATGAATCCCCTGGAGGACGACCACTACAGGTTCTTTCAAGCTCAAGTAACCAAAGTGGAGAAATAGAGACAACCTGGAAGCTGTCCGCTTTTCATGTGCGTTTCAAAAAAGCTTGAGTGGTGTTCCTCCAACCACTAAAATAAAAGATTTGCTTGCTCAGACCCTTCCAGGCTGTCTTTTGTACAACTCTGTAACCTGGATGGGACGGCATATATAATTGTACCTTTAGAAAGTATTCAGACCCCTACACTCTTTTCATGTTTAGTTATGGTGCAGCCTTATGCTAAAATCAATCAAATTTACTTTTTCAAACAACACTCAGTATCCCAATAAATGATAAATTGAAAACAGAATTTTAGAAAATGTATTACAAATAAACAGGTGAAACATTCACAGTAGTACAAAAATTCAAACCCTTCGCTGTGACATTTGAGAAAGAATATTTAGAATTAAGGCGCTTCAGTCTTTCCAAATAATGCAAGTATGATGCTAATAGAACGATAAGAAGCGTGACACTTATGTATTAAATAAGAATGTGCTAAGCTAATTGAACAAATGTAATCTAATGCAGATACTAAAGCTATAAGAATATAAATTTCTTTATAACTAATGTAATGTACGAACTTACCTTTATTTAACCCTTGATATTTTATAAGCAATGTGTGTGCAAAAAAAGTATAAGGAAGTAAGCATTTTCTAAAACCGCCGAGTTGCATACACCCTATAACCGTTAGGACAAAACTTGCTGTAACTGGACTTATGTACGTGCAAGCTACCAGAAGTGTATTTCCTAAAACTGTTTATCTGTAAAAAAAAAAACAGTGTTTTTCTGCATGTACAAATTCAGGATGTGGAGAGGGGCAACAGCAATCCATGTAATAACCTCAAGATGAACTGCTACGTTTCCTCTTTTCTTTGAGTATTTAAAGGAAGTCTGTCCTTCCTGCTAGCAGGCTGTCTGATCTGACCAGTCAGTGGCACTGAGCTTTGGGGTTGAGGGCGGCAGTCTCTTCGACTCACCAAGAATAAAGAAATTGCTTTTTACTTTAAATTGGTTTTTGTCTCCCGTTGTTTCCGACTTCAGCGTCCACACATTTGAAATATGGCTAAGGTTGATTCCATTCTGCTGAGTATCATTATTTGAGTTTAAATGTGTATCAATAACCCGGTAATTCAAAGAAACCTGGTTTCATAAACGCCATATAAGAAAGAAGGTTATTGGCTTCTCAGAAACTTGATCAACTGAGATTAAGTGGTCATGCAAACCCGTACCTTGGTTACTGTTAAGGATGTTGTAGTCTGCGCATGTCCGCTGCACTCTGTCAGTCTGCACGTGTATTTGCTTTGCACAACACTCACTTTCACGAGCGTGACACAAAGTAAATTTAAAGAAGCGAATGTTTGAGCGATTGCGTTGCTACTTCTTCTTCTGCCTGAAATAATCTGTCTCAATATTTCAAAAACTGATAAATTAATGTTGAGGAGATAATGTGCAGTGCTAAGCTCAGCAACACAATCCCACAAGCAGTAGGGTAACACGTTAAAAGTAATGCGTGTCACATAGTCCGATTGCTTTTTTAAAGTAACAAGAAACCTAATGCAATACTTTTCTTATTGTATTAAAAATACCTGCGTTATTTTTGCAACAGCACTGAGTGTAAAACAAGAAGGAACGGTACGCCAGTCCTTTGCAGGGCTCAAGAAGAAAAGAGTGTGCTGCATGCAATCCGGTAACGTGTCAGTTTGACTAAAGAGGTTTATAAAACACTAGCTGTGTAAGTCTGTGCTGTAAAAAGCCCGGGCTCCTAGAAACCATGGATTGTAACACTTCAGTCTACAACCCCAATTCCATTGAAGTTGGGACGTTGTGTAAAACGTAAATCAAAACAGAATACAATGATTTGCAAATCCTTTTCAACCTATTTTCAATTGAATACACTACGAAGACAAGATATCGAATGTTCAAACTGATAAACTTTATTGTTGTTCTGCAAATCTCCACTCATTTTGAATTTTTTGCCTGCAACACGTTCCAAAAAAGCTGGGACAGGGGCAGCAAAAGGCTGGGAAAGTTGAGGAATGTTCAAAAAACACCTGTTTTGAACATTCCACAGGTGAAGAGGTTAATTGGAAACAGGAGTTTGTCACGATTGGGTATAAAAGGAGCATCCCCAAAAGGCTCAGTCATTCACTAGCAAGGGTGGGGTGAGGTTCACCACTTTGTGAACAACTGCGTGGGCAAATAGTCCTGCAGTTTAAGAACAACGTTTCTCAACGTACAATTGCAAGGAATCTAGGATTTCATCATCTACTGTCCATAATATCATCAAAGATTCAGAGAATCTGGAGAAATCTCTGCACGTAAGCAGCAAGGCCGAATACCAACACTGGATGCCCGTGACCTTCGACTCCTCAGGTGGCACTGCATTAAAAACCAACATCATTCTGTAAAGGATATCACCACGTGGGCTCAGGAATACTTCAGAAAACCATTGTTAGTTTACACAGTTCATCACTACATCTACAAGTGCAAGTTAAAACTCTACCATGCAAAGCGAAAGCCATATATCAGCAACACCCAGAAACGCCGCCAGCTTCTCTGGGCCTAAGCTCATCTGAGATGGACTGACGCAAAGTGGAAAAGTGTGCTGTGGTCTGACAAGTCCACATTTCAAATTGTTTTTGGAAATCATGGACGTCGTGTCCTCCTGGCCAAAGAGGAAAAGGACCATCCAGATTGTTATCAGCGCAAAGTTCAAAAGCCAGCATCTGTGATGGTATGGGGGTGTGTTAGTGCCCATGGCACGGGTAACTTGCACATCTGTGAAGGCACCATTAATGCTGAAAGGTACATTCAGGTTTTGGAGCAACATATGCTGCCATCCAAGCAACGTCTTTTTCAGGGACGTCCCTGCTTATTTCAGCAGGACAATGCAAAGCCACATTCTGCATGTGTTACAACAGCGTGGCTTCGTAGTAAAAGAGTGCGGGTACTAGACTGGCCTGCCTGTAGTCCAGACCTGTCTCCCATTGAAAATGTGTGGCGCATTATGAAACGCAAAATACGACAACGGAGACCCCGGACTGCTGAGCAACAGAAGTTGTAAATCAAACAAGAATGGGAAAGAATTCCACCTACACAGCTTCAACAATTAGTGTCCTCAGTTCCCGAACGCTTATTGAGTGTTGTTAAAAGGAAAGGCGATATAACACAGTGGTAAACATGCCCCTGTCCCAGCTTTGTTGGAACGTGTTACAGGCATCAAATTCAAAATGAGTGAAGATTTGCAAAACAACAATAAAGTTTATCAGTTTGAACATTCGATATCTTGTCTTCGTAGTGTATTCAATTGAATATAGGTTGAAAAGGATTTGCAAATCATTGTATTCTGTTTTGATTTACGTTTTACACAACGTCCAACTTCACTTAGGTTGTGCATCAGCGGCTAAGCAAACATCTCTTTTTCCTTGGTGGTTTAGTTTTCCTGACACGTTCGCCTCCATTGTCCATCAGCGGCTAAGTGAATTTCTCTCATTTCTCGGCGAATTCACTTTGGTGACATAGTCGCTTTCTTTGAGCTTCATGATGTAGCCTCGCATTTCTGGGCAGGACAGACAGACAGATACACTTTCACGCATAGACGTTTATATATAAGACAAGAAAATGATGACAGGCATCATGCTTATTTTTCAGATTCACTGATGATGTTTAGCTCTTTTTTTGCACAGTTTAAGGAAGTCAAAGTGCTCTGAAGAATGAGAACTTCAGAAGATTTCTTGTCCATGTAAGCACAGATATTTAAGAAACCAGGCTCCTGCCTTAATCAGGTTATTCACCTTAAAACGTTTATATGTGTGCGTGTAAATGCATCCTTGTTTGGAGTCCACCTGTGGTCCATTCAATTGACTGGACAGGATTAGAAAAGGCACATTTATATCTATAGCAGGGGTCGCCAACTCCGGTCCTGGTTTTCATTCTAACCATTTTCTTAATGAGTGACCTGTTTTTGCTGATAATTAACTTCTTTGGAACTAATTTGAATTGAATTGTTCTTGAAGACTCAGACCCCTTAATTGTTTCTTTTTCCTTAATTAGCAGCCAAACAATAATGAGATACAAAATGAGTCAAAACAACTGGTGTCCATCATACAATATCTGAAAATAAAGAAAGGTGAAGGTCTCAGGAATGTTGATCTGCTTAGGTTCCTGAAACATTTTAACAGTGCTCTTAGAAAAGAGAAAATCAACAATTTTAGAAATGTCTGCTAATGCACCACGAGAGCAGAAACAAGCACCAGAATTAAAGAACTGCTTTAATTAACAACAAGAATCGGCACCTCATTAAGCAGCTGGTTGGAGTGAAATCGGTTGGAGTTTGAGGCCCTCACTTTGTTGATCTTCTGTTGGCTCACTCACGTCACATTTCATTTCTGTTTGGGTGTCATTTAAGGAAAGAAATGAAGCAATTCAGAAGAGCAATGAAGAATTTCAGAGGAACGAATCTTAAAAAAGCAATTCAATTAAAGTCAATTTACAAGAAGTTAATTATCAGCACAAACAGGGCACTCATTAAAAAAAAAAAAGGGTTAGAATGAAAACCTGCAGCCACGGTGGTCCTCCAGGACCGGAGTTGGCGACCCCTGGTCTATAGAAAGCCCCGCAGTTAAGAATAAACCAAGCCATGAGGTATGAAGGAATTATCAGCAGAGCTTACAGACAGGATTATTCCTACAAAGGAATTCCTGCAGCATTGAAGGTTCCCAAGAGCACTGGAAGATGTCTGGAACAACCACAACTCTTCCTAGAGCCAACCACCTGGCCAAAATGAGCAATGGGCGGGGGAGAAGGGCCATGGTAAAAGGGGGTCAGCAAGACCCAGAGGGTCACTCTGGTGGAGCTCCAGAAAACCTGTATGAAAATTACAGAAACTTCCAGCAGAACAATTATCACCGCAACACATTACTAATCTGGGCTTTGTGACGGAGTAGTCAGACAACACTGCTTGGAATTTGCAAAAACACACCTAAAGGAGTCAGACTGTAAGAAAGAAGATTCTCTGCTCTGATGAAATCAAGATTGAACTGTTTGGCTTTGATTTTAAGTGTCTCGTCGGCGGTTAACCAGGCACTGCTCATCACCAGTGAAGTCTCATTCCAATGGCGAAGCAGGATAGCGGCAGCCTCATGCTGTTAGGTTGCCTTTCAGCAGCAGGACTAGGAGACTAGAGAGGGTCGATGGAAACTTGAACAGAGCAAAGTAGAGAGATATCCTTAATGAAAACCTTCTCCAGAGTGCTCTGGACCTCTGACTGGACAGAAGTCCCACTTTCCAGCAGGGCAATGATCCTAAGCACAAAGCAAAGACAACACAGAAGAGAACTGTTCTTGAGTGGTTTAGCTAGAGCCTGGACTTGAACCCAATCGGACATCTCTGGAGATAACCTGAAAACAGCTATCCCACTGATGGTCTCCAATCGATGTGGCCGTGCTTGAGAGGTAACCTGCAGAGAAGAATGGCAGAAAATCCCCAAATCCATTTGTTGTGTCAGACCCAGCTGGAATCCCTGCCAAAGGAGATTCAACGAAGCACCCGGTCAAGTGTCCATATACTTGAGTCAATCGGATATTTCAGTTTTTTATTTTTACTACATTTGCAAAAATTTCAAAAATCCTGTTTTCACTTTGTCATTCTGGGATATTGAGTGTTGCTTGATGAGAGAAAAAATGATTTTAGCGCAAGAGTGCAATATAACAAAATGTGTAAAGAGTGCAGGGGTCTGAATGTTTTCTGATGGCACTGTACGCGTTTGAGTTCCCGCTCCAGTCTGAGATAATCAGAACCTAACACTCTCAAAGTCGGTTATTCCAATTTAGGATCTGGGCAACACTAGGTAGCCTATTGCAAAGTCTACCATTGCACACGCCCGCAGTGCCCATTTAGAAATAAATGCCAGTGAAACTAACCAACATGACTATGAGGGGATGATGAGAACATGAAAACACCACACGGATGACGAGTGGGTACAGAATTTGAACTCGCGACACCACATTTGGGAGGCAGCACTGCTTTCGACTGTGCCACTTTGCCACTCTTGATCTAGTAAATTTGGAATAAATAGTAACAAAAAGCAGAAAGGACCACCTCTGTGCAAAAAAAAAAAATCAAGTAAAGGTTTTTCAAAAGCTTTCAACGGTGTCAGTGTGCCGCTTGAATATGAGCAGCAGACACTCGCCACATTTTGTTCTGGGTCGCGGGGGAAAATGTGATTATTCTACATTGATTCCTTTATTTCTTCTGTTTCTTCTCAGATTCTCTCCCTTTCCTCCTTCCCGCACACAAAGAGACTTTATTCTCTTTTCAAAGCTTTTCCGCCAGAGCGGCTTCGCTGCTATGAATACAAGTGGGCTTAACACTGAGGATGTACTCGGATGGTAATTGAAAGCAGGCTGCCTGAAGCGCAACAGGAGACGCGCGTGCCCAGTTCCCTCTCATCCTCTCGGCTCTCTTAGATCACCGGGACCTCTCACTTTAGTCGACGAATTAAACACTTTGGGTTTTCTTGCGTTTCTGCCTGCCCATTCACTTTTTAAACCTGAATGTGTGAGTCGTAGCATTGAATATAAGGAATCAGACCATATTGGGCTGTCATGCCAGTGCAGGGCACGCCCACACTATTTGTGCCAAATAATCAAATAATTTAAATCAAATCACTATTAGGTTATTACACAAGAGTAAACCATAGCACCTGCAGAAAATGCCATACAAATGAACTCAAATTTCCGATGCTTTCTCAATTGTCCCAAGATGCTATCAGTCATGAGTTCTACTAACTGCTACTCTTGTCCTCCATGGTCAATCACCTTAATCATAAGAGGATAAGTGACTGTGTGCCAGGAACTCTTATTCTGAATATTGTTTGCTTCTATCGGAGAATTTTATACCCTAAGGTATCCTTTGGGTTCATTTGTTAATTTAAAGATTGCTTCAGTTTTGATTTGGGTTGTTGTATCACCACCATTCTGATGGCGACATTATTGCTTGCCACTGCTAGGACAATCCTGCAGTGGGCATGGCCTGTCAATCATGCTGAAAAGGATAAAAGGTCATGCAGAGGTATGCTTCCCTATATGCCTACGTGGATTCTAACCACTTCAAACCTTTCTTAAAAAATGTTCTTGGTTCTGTTTCTCTGGTGTTCGAACTCTCTGCGCTCCATCCAACTTTGACTTTGCTCTCCTGGTGATGACCCTTGGTATGTTTTTTGTCACTACGTCCATGTCTTCTAGTCGCCCTCTTAAGCCTTCTGTCTGCTGGGCATACAGTGTGTCAATGTATCTTTGTTTCTGCCCGATTGTTATGTCTCATTCACTCCAACATATAGCGTAACACTGCTTTTACAAATCCCATACCAAATGTCATATAATAGAGACATAAGAATTGATTGTCATTCCAACTGTTGGTGCATCAAAAACATTTATAGTAATGGATTTTATTATTACGGTCAAAGTCAAATTTACAATGCCAGTTCAGGACGGGAATAAGACCTTTACTTGACATGTGCCTGGAGTCACTCAGTACATGGAAGGAGAACACCAAATTATAGCTGTTGATTACACTTCTCAAATACACTGTTAATTGCAGAAGTATGTAATTAGTTTCATTTCTCATGTCCTTGCCAGTTACTGATAAACAGGACCTTTGGATTGATGATTCTGCTACACTCGATTACACTGTTTTTTTATCGATACTTGCCCTTGTGCTAAAGTAGCCGCAGGACTGAGTCACGGATCAAGAGGCTTTAATTAAAATGCTTCGGAAGAGTGCTAAAGGCAAAAAGAACAGAATTCATTCAGTATAATCAATAAATAATCCAATAGTGAAAATCATCATATATATCAGTAAAACTGAATTGTCGTGCTACAAATGTTTGCAATGCACCATCTGTTGGGATGAAGAATGCAATGCATCTCATTAAATGTGTTACAGAATGCATTTCAATAGATGGTACACTGCAAATGTTAACGCTGAATATGCCCATCATGAAAAGGAACCATCTAACCATCCATTATCCAACCCACTATATCCTAACACAGGGTCACGGGGGTCTGCTGGAGCCAATCCCAGCCAGCACAGGGCACCAGGCAGGAAAGAAACCCTGGGCAGGGTGCCAGCCCACCGCAGGAAAAGGAACCACCATTACTTTAATTTGATTCCCAGTCTGATGGAGGCTTACCTTTACATATTACCACAAATGAAGTTATATGGAAAAAAAAAAAAGTTATAAAAACAAGTTGTTTTTGTTTGTGAAATCTGCACAGACCGTCTGTTTCTTGAACATACGTTCTTCCAATACATGGTCACAGAAAAACTGGCGTGTGTTGTGAGGAGTCTCAAAAATGGTTTGAACATCCAAATCAAGAATCTTTAAAGATTAAGAATTTATTACAAGAAAACACAAAAATAAAATTAAATAAAGTAATGAAAAAAGGGTTTTCCAAAAGAGGCAATCCAAGACTAGTTCACAATCGAACACTCCACATCCAAAGCCAGAAAAATCAAATGAAAACAATTCTGACTTGCAACGTTCAGTGACAACCTGAGGGAAGCCATCTGATCCACCAGAACATGAAGGGGGAGAGTGGGGCCTCAGGTGTGACATCACAGTGGCCCTGCCTCTTGGGGGTCCCACCTACAGAACACTCGGAATGGATGCACATTGAAAGGGGCAGGACATAATTAGTAGCAGGAAGCCTTTGATCCAAAGGACCATGCATCTGCGCCCCCAGCAGATTGGTTGTAGCAGAGTCTACCGTAGCTTTAGAGTCCAATGATAGTAGCAGTCCTTGCCACACCATGCATAGGGGAACACTGAGGGAGCTCCAGTGGGCTCTCTTATCATTAGGTTTCTGCATCACTTTGACCTTTCCTCACCTCCTGTCCAAGGCAAATGAGTGGTAAATGTGCTAGAATTGATGCCGAGAGCCTTCAGGTCGAGCTTGCAGACACCCTGGTAGTGCATTTGGGGTCTTCCTTCTGGCCTCTTGCCAGACACCAGTTCTCCAAAGAGGAGGGCCTAGGGTATCTGACCACCAGCCATGCGTGAAACATGAGCCAACCAGTGCATACATCTATGAGGTGAAAAAGGAGGTGGTGTCTATCCTCTTGAGCACTGCATTGTTGGTGACCTTGTCTCTCTAGGCAAGCAAAATATAAGCTTAAGGCAATACAAGTGGAATGAGTTCAGTCACTGTTCTTGTTTTGTGCGCAGTGTCCAAGTCTCGCTGGCGTACAGCAACGTGCTCGGCATGCAGTTGATATACACCTGGACTTTGGTGTTCTCCATGAGCCTGCTCTTGGCTTATACTCCCTTTATCAGCCTTGCCTATCCAGTGTGTTCATTGCTATCACTCTCCGCTGAAAGGCCATTGCTTCCAGGTCTGTGAAATCATGGATGACTTCCAGCTTGTAGCTTATGATACTGACGGAAGGGTCACTAACACTTTAGGTACTGCAAACATGCATCTGCTACTCATTTACTATTCTGTAACAAGGTCTTAACATTCACTTCTATGGGTCTTCATTGCACTTACAAAGCATCAGTAAAGTGTTTATTCATCTCTACAATGTGACCGGCTAACAAAACGTCACTTTAAAGTGGTCAGAGGTGGCTTAACTGGGATATACTCCTCTAGACATTACATATTTACATAGTCTCTTTTGAGTGTGAGGGGCACCAGCTTCATTGCCAGCCAATAGGAAATCTATAACATGCCACATCAGCACCTTGGTCTTGGCTTGACGGTGTGAAGACATTCCCGTCTTATCTCATAAGGAGCCAGAAGCCCCTCTGGGGCCTATCCAGTGACGTATGTAAGCAGGAACACAAAAGAAGGTTACAAATAGTAACCAAGCGAGAACAACTGTAACTAGTCATAATTACAGAATACTAAACAAAACCGACAGTAATCACAAAATTCATGAAAAATAATAACTCACATTGAACAAAACAAGAAAACAAAATAGAGATAAACCCAAATTAATACACAACAGTACACCAGTCCTGGCTTAGAGGACCCCCATCTGCCCAGTAACGTTTACACCTGCTCACATACACCAAATCAATTGAAGACTTATTCCTTTCTCCAACAAAAATTCACTGGATCTTTGGGAAACAGGCAAGCACCATCAGGTTTACATTTACGTATAACTTAGGGATGTAGGAGAAGATCAGTGTATGCTCAGCAAATTCACAAGGACACCCGGAGATCACATATATCATAGCATTTACATTTACTTCCTTGCCCGATGCTTTTATGTAAGGCGGCTCACAACATTTATGATGCAACTAGGCTGACCCGCCTTTTAAGGCGACTGACTTTTAAGTTGACCACTTCTTAAATTCAATATGCAGATCAATTTGATATTTTATACAAACTCATTAATTTGGTTATATTGCATTTGAGCGGTATTACTTTAATACTCGTAGTTTCTGTTATTTTTGTGATATATTTTCTATATTGAGGTTGCCCTTTTGAGCCCCCCTGATATTTACTACGCGGTGAGGCATTTGTGCTCCATCAACATTAATTATTTCCAGAGACATAATTTTGTCTATTTTTCCAGCGCATCGCGCACAAAAGCAAGGGTACGATGGGAGCACCAGAACTCTGCTCACATCATGTCGCTTCGTACCGCTGTAAGACTGTGATAAGCGGAATACCGCTACGCTTTCCACTCACGGGACGGAAGGACAATCCCGACCGCTTTTATATAGTAAGAAAGAAGAAGAAGATATCGCACAGTCTGGAGTAGAAAATCATCTTTTACCTGGAAAAACGAAACTACAAATCCCATCATGCATTGCAAAATGGACGGGGCATGTGTGAAACTCCGCGCCTGCGTAGCACTCATGGGATGGAAGGACAATCCCGACCGGTTTTATATAGAAGGATTGGTTACATTTCTTTTGGTTTTCTAATTGGAATACAGGCAGGTCAAGTGATTTGTTCATGGTCACATGGTGCAGTAGTGGGATTTGAACCCAAAACCTCAGGGTTTGAAGCCCAAAGCCTTAACCTCTACACCACACTGACTGCATATACACATAAAGCAAAAGTGCCAGTGTTAAAATCTGACAGTGATGCAGTAATGCTTAAAAGTATATAAAGCATATGGAGAAGTGCAGGGTAGCATAGTGGTTAAAGGCTTTGGCCTTCAAACCTTGAGGTTGTGGGTTTAAATCCCACTACTGACACCGTGTGACCATGAGCAAGTCACTTCACCTGCCTTCAACTGGAAAAAATGAAAAGAAATGCAACCAATTTTATCTCAAATGGTGTAAGGCATCAGCCAAATAAATAAATGGAAAAGGAAAAAAAGTGGACAGCGAGTGACCAGATCCATTCCAATGAGGCAACGTCGCTAACCACTCAGCAACTGTTTCGCTCTCTTTTCGAGTGAAAGCGTGAAAATCAACCTTTAATGTTTCCAGGAGAACAAGGCCTAGAGTAGACATGAAGTGACAAGTGCTGCTCATTATTGCATTATCAGTATGAAGAGAGGCAGGTGAGAGGGCCATAATCAATGAAACAAATGGGTGTACCAAACTCATTAACTCATAAGTCTCGGATTGAATCACAGCGGTCGTCATTAATTCTTCAGGTTCACATAGTGTTAGCAAGGCTGATGGAGGATACAGAAACAGATGATTTACACATAAATTAGTACCGATATAAGATACTTGGCTCTGTAGAAATTAACAGGTTTATTAACAAAGCATCTAATAAATCCCTCCATTTCTCAATGCTATTTAATCCAATCCATCCACCCATTTTCTAACCTGCTTACCCAGTTCAGGGTGATGGGGGCTAAACTAATACTGGCAGGCCACCACCCCATCATGCACCAGACATACTCAAATAGGACCAACTTTGATTTAATAAGGTATTTTTCCTGCATACCTTGGATGTGGTAGGAAAAGCTCTTGAGATACTGTAAGTCCACATGGAGCCAGGCAGAAGCTGCAAACTCCACAGAGACAGAGTGCAGGCTGGGATTCAAACCCGGTCTCCTTCAGTTGTGAAGACACTGCGCCTTCCTATAATAAATCTATTGATCATCATCATTTGTGTTTCAGCAACCTCCATCAAAACCAAAAAGTAGGCAAGCATTCTGGAATGAAATCAGAATATCAAACAATACACTGAATGCTCTTTAGAAGAAGTTATATAACAACTGAATCCTGAGGGCTGCTTTCAAGTGGAATGGTGTGGTGGTGGTGTGGATTGGTGAGATTGAGTTATAACAACATTGACATACCAAGAAGAGTTTGATGAAAAGCCTCAAAGCTGGAGGTGAATTCAAGTGGAGGCAATAGCTGCCTTTCAGGATGTGTAGTAGGTGAAGTGTTTCTCCATTAAGGTTAAGTGGGTCACTGTCCACATTTCCCAGCACATGCTGCTGCTCACTAAGAGTCTGAATCAACATCATCTGCACTCACTTTCCCAACTCTGTGAGCCGATCCAAGCCAGGATCCTTCCCTTGGTGGCAGCCATGTACCAAGGACAATACACTTAAGTAGAGGAGCAGGTCTAATAAGTTCTGTTCTTTAGCTGCTTGATCATCTCGCTCTCTCTCACACACACACACCCGCTGTCACTTCTGGCTACATTTTTTCTACCAGGTCCATGTGACTTCACCAGAATTATGTAAAAAAAGTCACTCATTCTCACCTCTAGGTACAAATAAATTATTACCAATCTACAGTGGATCCAGAAGGCATTCAGACACTTCACTTTCTACACATTTAATTGTGTTGTAGATTTAAATTTTATATGGTTTGCCCCTCAATCTACACTCAATAACCCATAATGACAAAGTGAAAACATGTTTTCAGAAAGGTCTGAACATTTGCTGTACCTCCAACAAGACTCTGCTTCTCTGTCCAAACTGACCACTGCTTTTTTTTTCCCCACATCAATCATCCAGGGCTAATTTGTAGTCTCCTTCTGATTCCATGGGCTTCAAATCAACACATCCCTCATTCCCCAACTCTGTGAGCTCATATCCTTCTCAAGATACTCTTTATGAGCCACACACTTAGGCTGATGGGTTTAGTAGAGAGGAGTCTCCAAAGTCATTCTGAAGAGACAAGAATATTAGGAAACGTCAACTTTATAAACACGTCACAGTCCACCTATATAAACTTTGTGTTGCACTTGGGGACAAGTGGGCAAAAGAGGGTGGAGTCCAATGTCCACGGACCAGGAGCCTCATGTATAAACAGTGTGTATGTACAAAAATGTTGCGTACGCCCGTTTCCACGCTCACATCTCGTTGTATAAAAACTAAACTTGGTGTAAAGCCACGCACGTTCTCACGCTAGCTCAATTCTTTGCATATGCAAGTTTTTGGCTTGGTTTTGCAAACTGGCAGCACCCAGCATCAAAGCAGTGCTACCGTTCCTGTGTGGTTTCCCTTTATGTTTTAGGTTCACATCCCTGATGCGGCTTTATCAAATATAATTAAATTAACCGCATATTGTTTTTTAGTTTAAGGCATCTGATTGTAATCAACCTGTGCACATAATGGTGCACAGAATATCCAAACTATTCCAAGTATCATAGCTGCTTTAGGGTTGTTACTCTCAGTTCATCACTCAGAGTATTTTAACCCACTGTATCCGAGTGTGGAATCACAGATGTACAGCAGCCGATTGGAAAGCTCTACGGCAGACTGTGTGAAGAGCGGAGAGAATTGTCGGGGTACAGCATCTAGCACAAGCTGCCTCAGCCATGGGCACAGTCTATTTCAGCTTTTCTCAACCTTTACGTATTTGCGACCCAAATTTTCATAACAGATTTAATCGCGCCTCCCTAACATTTTTTTTAAAAGGAGCCCACTAATACCGATTTGTTCTTTTTAAATTAATGATATATCATAGATGCATATTTTATTATACCTACTTAAATATTATCGACATTTATCTAACTCTATATTTATTTTTCTAGTATCAGAATGTAGTTTAAGTTAATTTGTTTTGGTTTCAATAGACATATTTTTCATATTTTCGATTCTTGCACATCTTTGCGCCCTCTTTTTGTTACATCGCGCCCCACCCCCCACAGTTTCAGAACCACTGGTCTATTTGAACTTCTCCCTTTGGCAAATGCTTCAGAGCTTTTCCCGTATGGACCTCGCGGTTCAGAAACAGTTTCATCCCAAGAACTCTAACGCACTCAATCAGTCCATCAAGTGCTCCTTGTAGAACTGTTTGTACTTATAAGTACAATTACATCACTGTAAACTTGCACTACACTGTAATATTGCACAGCCTGAGCCACTTATGCTTTCAAATTGTATATTTTTCATTGCTTTATTATCGTATTATTATTATTATTATTATTATTGTTGTTGTTGTTGTACCATTTTATAGGAAAATAAGTTTATGGAGGATTTGCATATTGAATCTCACTGTACCATACAATAACAATAAAGGAATTCAATTCAACAGAAGAAAGTGTGTGTTTACAGATGATGACGACTGGCTTCTAAGTCGATTTAGATTTCCAAGCACTATCTTCTTGGAGCTCTTCATATCATTTTTAAGATGAAATGCAGTAAAGTATATATATTGCATTATACAGATACATTTTTAACTTAACTTAAATAGTTTATACTGTTAATTAAACGTGTAGACACAAAGGATAACAGTAGCAATGAACTAGCACCCTGTTCAGGGATTGTTCCTGCTGTATGCTTGCTGGGACTGGTGCAACCCTGGATGGATATATGGATAGAATAATTAAACATGTACTACGAAGATATTTCAAAGTACCTTAAAAGTTTTGAAGAGCTACAGATGACTTGATCTGATTGTTTGGCGACTGGGTACTTGGAGAAAGAAAAGGAAGGGCAGGAATTGGGGGTTAATACGTTTCAAAGAGAGAGTAATGCAGCAATAAATTATTTTATTGAGGGTCGCGCATGGCGCAGCAAGCATCTTGTGGGAGGCAGGAACAATCTCTCTTAGCTTGTCGCTACCACTGCGCCACTATGCCCCATGTTTAATACATTGTTTAATTCATTTCATCAGGAAAATGATGTCAAGTATACATCTTAGTATTTAAATTGTTGACTGAAATTTATGTAGTGCGTGGAAGTTGTTGTACGCACAGATTTATGCATCTGAATTTTTTTGTGCATATGCACATTTCTGTATTTGTCCGTACGCCATGTACGCCAAGAATCTCATTCATGTACTGTATATTGATTTTCCCAGAGATAATTACAACATCATCTAAATCAATTTCTTTCATGCCTAGAAGGTCTCCAGAGCCAGTCCTGATAATTTTCTTAATGTTTTGGTTTCATTATATTTCTTAGAAAAGTCAAACTACTTTAACAAGTGACAGATGCTCTCAAAATGAAAATACAGCTTCACTGATTGGCGCGCTAAGGAATGCAGATTAATCCCTTACACATCTATCAATCACTCACTCGCTCACTCAGCTAATCAATCAATCAATGTTTACACAATATAGCACCTTTCAAAGCATTCATTACAACAATGTCATTTGTAAATCAGAGTACGGTACTTTCTTATCTTGTGTGGCTGAGTATCATATGATGCACTTCTCATGATGCGTTTCTGTCAAAAGAGATAAATAAAGCAAACACTGATAAGGCTGATGAACGATTAATTAACAATCCAAAGCAAGGCAAGATACCAAAGAAGATTACAAGCTTTATCTGAAACTGCCTCGATTATCCATTCTCATAACCATTGCATTCTAGGTCCGGCTAACAGTGACATAACAGATGTAAGGATGTTGTCACGTAGCAGCCCTGAAGCTTGGTGATTTTAGTTAATTTACAAGCTGATTTCATACCGAGTGCAGCAAATGCAATATGCTACAGGCATACCAATAGACTTCTCAAAATGGGTGCTCACTAACCTTTTGGACTGTCACATTTCTACATGAGAGTAAAATGAAAACAGGAGTTATTGGTGCTACTCTCATTATTCATGCTGTACTCCAGAGCACAATATATACAGTACATTAGAAATGGAATAAGCAATACACAGCTTTGCTTTATAAGCAATGGAGTAGCCATAAATATTTTAAAACAGTTCAATTAATTCCTGCGCATTATTACAAGGATGACGATTTAATTTTTATATATTGCCCTTCTTATTTGTTTGGTCACCGTCGGGTCCAAAGGTGTCCCGATTCTCCCTTGCACTCTCTATTAAGTAGACCTTAACACATCCTAAATCTCATCCACATCACCAATTTGCTCGCACCATGAAGTGTCTCAGTTTGAAGATTTGCACTGACGGACAGAGATCAACAGACGTCACCAGGAAGTGCACCGCTCACAGTGTTCAGAGGCAATGTATGTGTAGTTCACTAATGGAGCCTTCCATTAAGATTGCGCTGCAAAGAGATCACTTCTGAGCTAGATACTGTGGGTTTGCAGCTCACTACTGGTAATTCACCCCTGTGCAAAACTTATAACTGAGATGCTTTGTGATGTGAACTCACAGCAATAAGGTGAAAGATATCTGAGCTGTTTATGTATTGTGGCCAGTAGTGGGTGTAGGAGCACTCCAAACACAACTGAACAGACAACTTCAGTTACAATTAAAAGCTTTTTATTAACACAGTTACCTTCATCGGGACTCTTCACCATTCTGTAATACAATAAACTTCTCCGTCATTTTTTCTGTCTACTCTTCCTTGTGAGTTTTGTCCTTATTTTGTACCCGACTGCCACTAACCCTGGGTGAAGTTGAGCAGTCTCCTTTTTACTGGACCAGGGAGTACTTCCAGTGCCACCATATTGTATCCAGGAAGCACTTCCAGTTGAGGTGAAACCTACTTAAACTGAGTAAAGCTTCTCCACGTATCTCCCCCTGGTGGTCCCGCAAAACCCACAAATCAGAAGTTCCATCCAGCCCTGCAGCTGTGTACACAGAAGACCTGTCAGGGAGTTGTTGCTACTAATTGTGCTGAGAAACCCATGGCCACAGCAGGTACACTCGCTCCACCCATCCATTAATGAGGCCTCCTGGCTGGAATGGGTGGCATTTTTCCCAGGAGGGAGGACTTGATATTGAATGTGGAGAATGAGTTTGCCTCCTGGGGCCATGGGAAACCAGCCAATTTGTGTCTTCTGTGATAGCATATATACATTCCTTGTCTTACCTTCTAATCCAGTTCAGAGCCCCAGAGGTTATCCTGGTAGCATTAGGTGCACAGCTTCACCAGGCATACAGTATATGGGAGCCCAGTGTGTTGCAGGACATGGTCATGTATACATCTACACTGACATGTATGTCGTTGAGATGGGGTGCATCACCTTGATAGGATGTTCTAGAAGAACACATCTCAATTAACACCAGTTGCCTCTTTGCTTTGCTCAACCACACATATAACTTTATTCGTCAGTTGGCAATGACTACCAAGACATGTAAGTTCAAGCACCATTTCAAAAATAATCAATTGGGCAAAGGGTTGATTGTGCCTGGCCTGTCTCAGCTGGCATCAAATCATCATGATACCATCTATCATCACCATTATCATCTAACAAAATACAACCAAATAGGTTTAAACACTGAATTACAAGAGTCTCGCCACCACCAACTGCCATAAAATCTATTGGCTATGAACTGCCTAAACTGAAATGACAAGACCTCAAGTTTAGAATTGAACAGCGGTGGAAAAGGACAAGACACGGTGACATGGAAAGACTACGCACACCGCATATCCGGTAGCAGCGCTAACCACCATGCAGCCAGGTGTTTGCTGTACAGTGTGAGGCCAGCACACCTTTGAAAAAAATGATTTTCTACATACATGCCAGTTGCACCAGGATTCAGCTATCCTTTGAAACAGGGACATCCTGTTGCTGGTCACTTTTCCATGGAAGGGAAGGAGCATGCATAAGCTTCCTTGGTAGTTTTTCCAGATTAAGCACTGTCAGGGAGTTCTCCTCAGTGGTGGGTGAACATCAAGATGCCACTCAGCCCCATTCTGATCAGCATAACCTTGAACAACTTGATGCAGTCCTGATATTAACCATATCATTTTTCTTTTTTAAAATTACTGTAGCCACCATTAAGGGAGCAAACAGTACAGGACTTTGCTATCTCTTTGCTATCTTTTCTACTGGAAAATGTATAATTAAACATTTAACATAGAAATAAAGTGTTGTAGCCTTCAAGCCCCATTGTTCACATTGCACATGTGAACACACACACACACAAAGTGGATAACACTGCAGGGCCAATAGTTCGGAGCCAGAAACAGGCTACTTATTTTGCTGTGACCCAACACAGAAATGAAAATGAATGGGACATCCATCTATTTTAGACAGGAGCTTAGCGGTGGCCGCAATGCCCTTCCAATAATGTTTTTGGTACTGTTATGTAGCAGAATATTGATTCTTATTCTTGGCACTGTTGAAGTAGTAGAGATACATTTTTCATTGCAGTGTTTTTGCAGTGGGGCTTAATGGTTTAGACACCGGACTGTAAACCTTACGACTGCTGGTTAAGTCCTTAAATAAACATACCAGGCACTCAACAGTTTTAATGCGGCTCTGTCTTACGATGATATTTACTATAAAAATATAACTATTCTACCAATAGTTTCACTTATAAATTCCTCACCATAAAAAATGTTTTCTTTCTGAGCCATTTTCCATTACAGGATTGTGGGAAGCAAGAGTCTATCTTGGCAACATTGGGGTCCAACTAGGCATCAGTGCCATCACATTGCAAGGAACATCTACAGGATTGCCAATTCTGCACATTGTTGAGATGTAGGGTGAGACAGGAATACCCAAAGGAAAACTTCAGGGAAATGGACTGGGGTTCAATTCCAAATTCAATCTAAACTGAGAAACCTCCTTCAGCTGAATGCTGTCTCCTTATTTAAATACATACACTCACCATGATGCTATTTCAAACTGAAGTCATTTCTCATAGCCATTCAATGCAGCTTCCACAGTAATAAAAGACGCAGAGTCATTACAGTTTCTGTCCACTATCTGACTCACTCTGCCACTCCAGATGTGGCGGCCATATACTTGAACCATTGAGGATGGCAGCTCAGTCGCAACCTCTGACTTATGCTAGGACCTCAAGTGAGTCACTCGAACCTGCCAGTACTCCAGCTGCAGTACGTTAAACAGCATATGTGGAAGCAGTTATATTATGGATCTGTACAAGTAAAGGACACTTCAGCTCACTTCACTGATTTGATTATTTTCAAACTACCCAATCAAGTAAATCGATTCATTTGATTTCTTTAAATCATCAGTAGGATATTCAAGGCCAGCAGTGGTAAAAAGAAGAAAAAAAATCATTGACATCCCAAATAATTCAATCATAATTATATATACAGTATATCCGGAAAATATTCACAGCGCATCACTTTTTCCACATTTTGTTATGTTAAAGCCTTATTCCAAAATGGATTAATTCATTTTTTTCCTCAGAATTCTACACACAACACCCCATAATGACAACGTAAAAAAAGTTTATTTGAGGTTTTCCAAATTTATTAAAAATAGATAAACTGAGAAATCACGTGTACATAAGTATTCACAGCCTTCGCTCAATACTTTGTCGATGCGCCTTTGGCAGAAATTACAGCCTCAAGTCTTTTTGAATATGATGCCACAAGGTTGGCACACCTATCCTTGGCCAGTTTTACCCATTCCTCTTTGTAGAACCTCTCAAGCTCCATCAGGTTGGATGGGAAGCGTCAGTGCACAGCCATTTTAAGATCTCTCCAGAGATGTTCAATCGGATTCAAGTCTGGGTGACTCAAGGACATTCAAAGAGTTGTCCTGAAGCCACTCCTTTGATATCTTGGCTGTGTGCTTAGGGTCGTTGTCCTGCTGAAAGATGAACCGTCGCCCCAGTCTGAGGTCAAGAGCGCTCTGGAGCAGGTTTTCATCCAGGATGTCTCTGTACATTGCTGCAGTCATCTTTCCCTTAATCCTGACTAGTCTCCCAGTTCCTGCTGCTGAAAAACATCCCCACAGCATGATGCTGCCACCACCATGCTTCACTGTAGGGATGGTATTGGCCTGGTGATGAGCGGTGCCTGGTTTCCTCCAAACGTGACGTCTGGCATTCACACCAAGGAGTTCAATCTTTGTCTCATCAGACCACATAATTTTGTTTTTCATGGTCTGAGAGTCCTTCAGGTGCCTTTTGGCAAACTCCAGGCGGGCTGCCATGTGCCTTTTACCTTGGAGCGGCTTCCGTCTGGCCACTCTACGATACAGGCCTGATTGGTGGATTGCTGCAGAGATGGTTGTCCTTCTGGAAGGTTCTCCTCTCTCCACAAAGGACCTCTGGAGCTCTGAAAGAGTGACCATCTGGTTCTTGGTCACCTCCCTGACTAAGGCCCTTCTCCCCCGATCGCTCAGTTTAGATGACCGGCCAGCTCTAGGAAGAGTCCTAGTGGTTTCAAACTTCTTCCACTGACGGATGATGGAGGCCACTGTGCTCATTGGGACCTTCAAAGCAGCAGAAAGTTTTCTGTAACCTTTCCCAGATTTGTGCCTCGAGACAATCCTGTCTCAGAGGTCTACAGACAATTCCTTTGACTTCATGCTTGGTTTGTGCTCTGACATGAACTGTCATCTGTGGGACCTTATATAGACAGGTGTGTGCCTCTCCAAATCATGTCCAATCAAATGAATTTAGCACAGGTGGACTCCAATTAAGCTGCAGAAACATCTCACGGATGATCAGGGGAAACAGAATGAACCTGAGCTCAATTTGGATCTTCGTGGCTTATTTTTTCTGTCCTCCCTGGCCATTAGACCTTATTTTATTCTTTGTTAATTAGTATTGCCTAATTCTATTTTTAGATTTTTTCTTTCTTCATCTTTGCATTTTGAGCAACATCATTTATATGAAAACGTGCTATAGAAATAAATGTTGTTGTTGTTGACTCACGAGAGCTGAGACTTTGAATGAAAGGCCATGTGGAAGATAGATGGGACAGCGAGCAATTACAATAGGTTCACCATTTAAAAAACAAAAACATAATTTTGCTTTCTTTTCTTAACCCATTCTACAAATATACCCAGGCAATGGCAGGTACTTTGGCAAGTAAACTATATATTTGCCATGCCTTCATATCATATGACATAGTCCTGCCTGAAAGCACAAAGCATGACAACACAGTTAAAATGCAGAATTAAAATAAGCCGATATGAATCAAATGAATGAGAATTGTGTTAATTGTTCTTGGGTGGTAATCCAGTTCACGAATTAAATGAACGAAAACCGTTCAACTCTTTCACGGGTAATGTTCAGTGTGCAAATAAAATGAACAAGAATCGCATGCATCGTTCTCGAATAATGATTCAATTAACAAATTAAATGAACAAGAATTGTGTGCATCAGCTCTCGGGTGGTGATACCGTCTGTGAAACAAATGAATGAGAATCATGAGCCATAAAAAGACGTGTGTCAAAATAAACCTGAATGAATTCTTCGAAATTAGAATAATATTTACATAGGGTTTCAATTTATGTGCTTGTTTTGTTGAAAGTATTAAGGAACATAAATACATTCATTTAATATTATGTTTATATATCTCTATGAAATAAAATAATCTTGGGACAAGACGTAACTTTTTAGTCTGGGACAAGACGTGACTTTTTAGTCTGGGACAAGACGTGACTTTTTCAGAGAGGTACTTTCACGTCCCACGAGACAAGACTTTGTGCCAAGAAATTTAACCACACCCGGGCTGGAAATAAAAGACAAAGAGTAGATGACAAAGTAGAACGTTGTAAAGAATTCAGCAACGTTGGCGTGATACACATGCAGAGCAGGTTACAGATTATGAAAGTACAGTAATCCCTCCTCGATCGCGGGGGTTGCGTTCCAGACCCCCCCGCGATAGGTGAAAATCCGCGAAGTAGAAACCATATGTTTGTGTGGTTATTTTTGTATATTTTAAGCCCTTATAAACTCTCCCACACTGTTAACATTATTAGAGCCCTCTAGACATGAAATAACACCCTTTAGTCAAAAGTTTAAACTGTGCTCCATGACAAGACAGAGATGACAGTTCTTTCTCACAATTAAAAGAATGCAAATAGATCTTCTCTTCAGGAGAAGAGAATTTCAGAGGGAGAGAGAGAGAGAGAGAGAGAGAGCGCTCGCAAAGAAAAGCAAACAATCAAAAAATCAATACTTGTGCTTTTAAGTTTGCGCGCATTTTAGAGGAGCGTCAGGATCTTCTAAGCAAACAGCCTCTGTGCAAACAGCCCTCTGCTCACATCTCCTCCGTCAGGCGCAGAGAACGTCAGAGAGATAGAGCGAGATTAAAGCAACAATCAAATAATCAATACGTTTGCTTTTGTGCTTTTAAATATGCCGAGCACCGCAATAAAGCGGCATTTTTTTAGAGGAGCGTCAGTATCTTTTGTGCAAACAGCCCCTCTGTCAGGTGCACAGAATGTCAGAGAGGGTGAGAGAGAGGCAGAGACAAGCAAACAATCAAGCTCCGCGCGGGACACATATCTTATAGCATTGAGGAGTTTTAGTTAATATGTAATACATGCTCTGATTGGGTAGCTTCTAAGCCATCCGCCAATAGCGTCCCTTGTATGAAATCAACAGGGCAAACAAACTGAGGAAGCATGTAGCATAAATTAAAAGACCCACTGTCCGCAGAAATCCGCGAATCAGCGAAAAATCTGTGATATATATTTAGATGTGCTTACATTTAAAATCCGCGATAGAGTGAAACCGCGAAAGTCGAAGCGCGATATAGCGAGGGATTACTGTACTAAAATTCGAAAGTCTCAAAAAAATGATAACAAAGATCGCATTAGCGCTAACAAATGGAAATTATTACTCAGTGAAATAATGGAACAACAAAAAGAGAATATATAAATGAATGAATATATGGACATAGGTGACATGACAGAAGTATGTGATATTGCTTTAAAGTTTAAGTCGGAGATTTGTAGATCGTCTAATTCGTGTTGCCATCAGGGAAAAGTAGTGTTTCTTCCCAATGAAGAGGCCTTTCCGTGACAATTAAAAGATTTGTTGTTTGGTGAAAGTGAAATCTACATACGCGGCCATGCTTGGGTCACAGAGTTGCACAGATACACAGGAGATTTTAGACACAGAAACGTTATTCAAACATTTTAAACAAACATAAGTCTCTTTCAAGAGTGAATCGAGCTCCGTGTGTAGTCGCAGGGGACAGTTCAGTTTCTTAATTAAAAGAATAGAAAACCTTCCTCTTCATAGGGGCGCGCCTCGGGAGTGGAACCCCCAACAAGAGCAGAGGATATCTGGGGGAGAACAGAGACAAGGTAGTGAGACAAAAGGAGAGCTGCTGTACAGGCTTTTAAAATGTTTGAAGTGCCACACGAGGTGCAGATCATGCGGCATGTCAGCAGCAGCAGGAGCTGATTGAGCAAAGAGGAGATAAAAAACGGTATTTGTTTCCCATTGTATCATCATTTAAGAGGGGGTTTTGGAGGAGTGGCCGTGTCTCCTTGTGTTGCGTTCAGCCCCCCTCTTAATAATGGCATGTAGCGCAGGCCCGGGGTTGTTGGCGAGCGAAGCCCCCTAGTTCTCTTTAAAATACGAGTCCAATAAACTGTACAAAGCAAACAACGGGTACATTCTAATGCAGGGGTTCTCAACGTTGGTCCTGGGGGACCCCCTGTGGGTGCAGGTTTTTGTTCCAACCAGCTTCTGTTTTTAATTGGAATCCTGGGCTAATTAAGTGAACTAATGTTTTCCATATTTTGTGTTTTAGGAACAATATAGAAATTAGTAAAACTAAGTTTGGTTTAAAAAAAAAGTAAATTGTACTAAGCAGTTATATGGGAATAATGTATTTTCTTTTCTTTTTAACAATATTTTCACCTTGATGCTCATTCTATTTTTCTGGGAGTTGTAATTGTTTAATTAATCCATTGTTTTCTAGTTAGTGCATCTAATGCTAAACTAGTTGCAGCCTTTCATGATTCAGGGTTGACTGCCTGGGTGTCTGCTCTCCTCGTTTTTAATTGTCATTATTAAGGCACAATGAAGGGAGCAAACGGCACAGAGAAAGGGTAAACTATAATGAAAGCAACAAAAGGGAGTTAAGCATTTCAATCTAGAGCAAAAGCAGAAATATTCCTAAATGTCTTCTAAATGTAAAAATCATGCTGCTGTGCTTTTTTAATGTAGAATAAGAGAAGAGAAAAAAATACCAGCTAATTCATTGTAATCAGTGTTGTCAGTTGTCACTGAATATGAATCTGGTTGAAGCAAAAACCTGAAGCCACAGTGGACCCCCAGGACCGACTTTGAGAACCCCTGTTCTAATGTAAATGTGTTGTTACCATATTTTACTTGCATGATGAATGAATCATTAATGACAGTTTGCTGTTCATGATTTACAGTAGTTCAAACTCAAAAGAATCCTAAGTGAAGTGAATGAGAATAATGAATCAGATGGGCAGTACCTGCACACTCGCTTTGAAACATCTACCTGCAAAACAAACGACGCTGATGAAATTACACATGCGCTGTAGCTCTCCAGCTGAGCTCCACTTGCAAAGTCTGTGCCCACAAATTGATTTGTAGCTTTCACATAGAGAGCTGTTAAAAATCAAACTGTTCATAATCCGCTCATTACTAATCTGTGAGCTTGGGAATGCAGCTCTATAAATAATACACATTACTACTAATTTGGTACAGTTTTGTCTCTGTACTGGAATATATGAATTAGTAAGGTTGTCCATGTTCATGACAGCATTCATAGTAACAGAGGTGACTGGACTGTCATTGGTATAGAAGACAGTCAGATTCTTACCCACATGTCAAACCAAGATGAAACAATTCTCCACAATCCAGTGCCATGTTACACAAAAACCAATAAAAAGAATAGAAATTAGAAGTGAGCATTTTGTTCTTGCAATTTGGTCAAACATCTTCATGTGCCCTGTGCACAAACACAAGTAGCTACGTTATCACAAATGCAAGTAGATTTGTATTTTACAAGCATGGCAGACACTCATTATCAGCTGGACTTCCTAACCACTAAAATAAACAGCACTGAGGTGCGGAAACTAGGAAGTCCAGGCATCCTTTGACGCCCTCAGGCACAATTAACATACTTCTGCTACTCGGTCAGGCTACAATTATCAGCCAAATGCTGCACACAAACCCTTCAAGGCTTCAGACAAGTCATTTCCTATGCACAGGGGGTGCCTTTTGCTATTAGGCTAGAGGATTTAGTATGCAATATCCATCAGCATAAAATGAAAAAAAAAAACCATTAATATCATCCATATCTGAACAAAAGTGAACATATTCTCTCACAACTATTTACCCCTAATGCCTGCCTTCTATTTGCTGCTTCGGCTTCCCAGACATACATCCATCCATCCATTTTCCAACCCGATGAATCCGAACAAAGGGTCACAGGGGTCTGCTGGAGCCAATCCCAGCCAACACAGGGCACAAGGCAGGAACCAATGCCGGGCAGGGTGCCAACCCACCGCAGGACACACACAAGCACACCCACGGGCCAATGTAGAATCGCCAATCCACCTAACCTGCATGTCTTTGGACTGTGGGAGGAAACCCACGCAGACACGGGGAGAACATGCAAACTCCACACAGGAAGCAAACCCAGACAGGTCTCCTTACTGTGAGGCAGCAGCGCAACCACTGTGCCGCCCCCCCCACACATACAGCAGTAATTTTTAGCTGTATGCATTATTTGAATCAAGCTTGCATTAAATTCCAGTGTCCTCTTGTTATTTGTGTGGCAATCTTAAGATGGCCTCCTTTTAATTATACTTTTGAATGGTTTTCAAGAAGAAGAAAAAAAATGTTATTTCACACTTTGTCGATCATCATAATCCTGTGATTGATGCAAGGAAATCTCCTGAAAACACATGGCTTTAGAAGTGGAACCTCCTTGTTGGAATTCTAGGCCTTCACTGTTAGCCAAGACTCTTTAATTTGGAATTCATATGCATTTTAAATTGAGCAGCCCATAAGGCAGGCATTAAGGAGCCACTGGAGCAGGATCTCTGTGGCTTTAGAATACTTCAGCCCTGGTTATATTTTCTGTTCTTTCACTCCGTTTTCTCGGATTTAGGTTTCTTCCACATTCCAAACTGGTACATTTAACTCGACTCTAAATTTCACCAGTGTCTGTGTGGGGGCAGCATGACGGCACAGTGATTAGTGCTACTGCCACATGGATCCAGTGTCCGCACTTGGAAATCCACACCCGGCCGGTGTCTGTGCAGAGTACACGGACTCCAGGGGTCTGCATTGACCTTTCCATTGTGTTGTTCATGTGGGTTGTGCCGATATTCATTAAAATCTTCCTGCAACTATCACACCCCAACATCAAGTTTCGCAAGACTACATTCCAGTATTATGAACGCTTTAGCACATTAGAAGAATTTTGACAAGAAACGAACATTCAGCATAACAGAGTTCACCAATCCAACTCACTTCATTCTTTGAAAGAACAAAATGAGATCTGAAAGAGAGCACACTTACCTGGGAATGTGTTAGTTTAGAATTGCAGCGGATTCTCAAACTTGTACCTATCCTTACTCTGTGACTACAGTGGAGATATTTAATCAAAGAGAAACAGGGTTCAAAAGCAAGATTATATTTAACTTGCTTTTAATTGCAGCTCCCAAACTCCAAACAACAAATATACTCATATGTGTGTGTGTCTATATCTACACATTGTCACACATGCGTGCCAGGGGACCATCTTCCAGGCCTGTCAAGGGAAGCACTACCATGCCAGAACAGCTGGAGGCGCTGTTGCTAACAGTTTCTCTTACTTTGAGCACAGTACTGAAAAGGCAGCCAGGAAGGTACACTGACCACGCCTCCAATGTTCCAAGTAAGCCCCGCCCACTTTCAGTCTGGCACCATAAAAGCAGAGGTTTCTCAGAAGATGGGATTTTTCACTTAAAACAAACCTGGATGGAGGACCTCAAGCGAGAATTGAGGTTTGCACAGAACGTTTCTCTGATTTGAAATTAGACAACTTTGAAAATCTGCCAAGGCTATTTCAAATGGTTGTGTTGGAAACGTCAAAAATGTCTACAGCACACTGGATTTGAGATACAGTGGTGCCTTGGTCTGCGAGTATAATTCGTTCTGGAAACGTTTTTGTAATCCACAGCACTGGTATATACTGTAAAAGCGAATTTCCCCATAAGAAATAATGGAAATTCAGATGATTCGTTCCACAACCCAAAAGTATTTATACAAAACGATTAATGTAAAAATACACAAAACAAATTAACCTGCACTTTACCTTTCAGAATAATCGTGGCTGGTGTGAGAGAGAGGGGAGGAAGAGGAGGGTTATTGTGTAGGATGACTTTCACTATAACTAATGGAATCATTGCTATCTGTTGGCTCACTGGAATCTTTCTCTTTTTTTGCGAACCTATCCAATGACAATTGTTTTTGCATCCTGTTGAAGATTTTGCAGGAATCATTAACATGATTCATCGCTCGCACACAAAATTAAAAAATGCTTTACGCGCACACACATGTGGTCACAATGCTATAGTAAACAGTAAACGCTTGTACGACTATACGAGTGAGGCACGTCGACTGAGACAGAGCATATGAGACGATTACCCACAATCCCGCAGCGAGCCAGATAGACAGAGAGAGAAAAATACAATTGGCTCAGCTGTGGTCACGCAACACCCGCCAGACAAAGCGTATACGTACTACTCATATTGCATTACCTCACTCGTTTATCAAGTTAAAATTTATTAAAAATTTTTGCTCGTCTTGCAAAACACTCATAGAACAAGGCCCTCACAATCCAAGGTTTTACTGTATATAGGAACTTTTTTGAAAAAATGTTTTTAAGGAGACAGCATATTAAATTTCAACAAGTCAATCCACTGACAGCCAAGTTGCTTCATGTGGTGCCACTTGTTTTGTATTTTTCGCCATGGCCAATATCTCAAAACATGCAACATAATTTTTCCTAAAACTATAAACACTCCCCTTCCATTCAGTTTGCCAAGTCTGTGTCTTTGAAGTGTCGCCACCCACTTCTACACGCCACAGAGAATCGTGCAATGTCTGAAATGAACGCACAGCCACAGCATTGCACTTCTCGACCACCATACCTGTCCACTGTAACATGTGGCAGACAGCCATGTAGAACAAAGCATATAACACGATACTGCATATTGCACCTCTCCAGCCGGGGATCTTAAAGCCCAACTCCTGTACTACACTTCATGTGATGTTTTTCAACCCCAGTCCCGATAGGGTCTTTTCTCCCACTCTCATTTTCTCGATATTGTGGTGGTACCTGTCATCAATCAGGCATTAGAATATGACCTTACAGTAATGCATCTGGAATTGAGCTTTACTTGTATTATTTTGAGAATCACAGCCATTTGTCTGCATGGCAATGCCTTGTAGAGTGCCCAGGGAGCAGGCTGGACAACCGACTGGCCAAGGGCAGATGGGTTTGTGTAAACTGCAAATTTGGTTTTGTCTTCTCAATTGCCATCTGGTATTTGTTTAATATGCTCATATTTTGCTTTTGTACTATTAGTATCAGTACACAATAAGAAACAATGGAAAAATTTATGGGTATGTATATACTATATACATTTACATACAAATACTTGTGTGTGTGTGTGTGTATATATATATATATATATATATATATATATATATATATATACACACACATACACATACATATATATATATATACATATATATATATATATATATATACACACACATATACATATATACACACACATATACATATATATATATATATATATATATATGGCAGCAGCACCACCATGATAGCCATACTACATGTCATGACGTGTTAAGCTGCATGCAATTTTTAAAATTTATTTTAACTATACTTTAACCGGAAATGTTACAGTACTTCGGGCTTGTAAATGGCAGTGTACTATATTAAGAAATACTGAAAATTCTAAAGTGCCAAACTCAAGGGATCCATCTTTATACTGGAACGACACACTCCTTGAAATCAGCAGCCAATCACGTGTCGCGTATATCCAAACAAATAAATACTTATTTCCCATCTTACTTTTTATAGCATTCTTCACAAACCCTGCCTTGAAAATCTGAAAAACGAGCCAAATACAGCGCAGCATTTTGGACAGCAGTGTGCTCTCCATGCCCAAGACAGCTGTAGACTTTGTTTGTCAGGCAAGGCCTTCCTACTGACAGTGATCATCGGGTGCTACTGTGAGTCACATTCTTATTACTCTGTGAAGATGCATTATGTCTTACAGTTTAACAAATATGGATGAGACTGGCTAATCCTAGCATGCAGACGCCACCGTATGCTTTCTCAGTGATAAATGATTGCACACCGAATCCCGTTGGTGACAAGACACTCATTTAATGCTGAAAATGTAGCATGGAGCTGCAGCTCTGTTAGCACAAAGGTGTTAAACCCTGCTTTGCCATGTAGTTAGGATTACTGCCACATTAACAACAAAAGCATACATTCCCAGAGCCAGTGTATTAACATATCATTCTCATACTTGTTTAATCCAATACAGCATGAGGTTGACTTGTAAGAATCTTTGCCAAGTTTTAAAATTTATTTATAAGTTAAACATGCCAATTCATGGTTCAGTCATTCTGCGTGTAACAGAGGTATCCCACATCTAATGATCCCAACCAGGTATTTGAATATGTATTAGTGCAGTGGCATTGAAAACAAAAAAAAAAAAAAACAAGACTGAGCAAAAAGTCTGGAGCTCAAACATGATAGGGATATTTTACTGTGCTAAATTCTGAACTGGCCACACATTAGCTCCCATTCTGCCTTACGAAAGAACTGGGCAAGTCATAAGGCAACTAAGGAACAGCAGTGGAGAATGAGAGAAACTGGAAAGTGAAATTGGCTAGAAGGTTGTAACCAGGGGCCTGATGTAAAAACGGTGCGTACACGCTAAAATACGACATATGCCCATTTCCACGCTCACTTCCAAATTTATAAAAACTAAACTCTCTCTCTCTCTCTCTATTATATATACATACACAGGGTGACAGGGAAAAACAGGAACTTTTGAAATGCGTAGTGGCAGCCATGTACAGTTGGCAGCACTGCAGAACAGGGACCTTGAGCTGTTAACAATCTCGCCATTTAGTAATTTAGTAATCAATTGCAAAGCAATCAATGGCAGCTGTGTGAGAATTGTTCGGTAACTGTGTCATCTCAAGATTCGGTGACATTCTCTGGCCCTCAAGATCACCAGATTTGTCCGTTTGTGATTTTTTCTTGTGGGACTACCTTAAGAGTCGGGTCTACACGACTCGGCCAAGGACACTGAATGAACTGAAACAAAGAATTCAAGACAAAATTCGTGGTATCCCAGCTGAGATGTTGCAGTGATCAATGGGGAACCTCAACAGCAGTTTGGAAGAATGCATACGTACAGGAGGACGCCATCTACAGGATGTAATTTTCAGACATTGATAATTTGGATTACTGTCTCTTAAAAGGCAAGTTGGAGTGGTTCAATTGCTGACAATAAAATTTTTCATTGGATTTCTTCTATTTTTATTGGGTTTTTTAAAAGTTTCCCGTTTTTCTGTGTCACACTGTATATATATATATATATTTCTCTCTCTCTATATATATATATATGTATATCTATATATCTCTATCTATCTATTTATATATATATATATATATATATATATATATATATATACAGTGGTACCTTGACATATGAGTGCCCCAACGTACAAGTTTTTTGAGATATGAGCCGTCACTAGGTCGATTTTTTGCTTTGAGTTACAAGCCAAAATTCGAAATACGAGCCATCAAAGAGCTTGACCCTGCACATTCCGAGGAACTGACGATGGAGGAGTTGACGGAACTACAGACGCAGCAACATATGGAGATTCTGCAGGAGATCGTATCGCGGAGGAGGTTATCTCTTAAAGTGAGATAAAGGAAATGTTTGCAATGTGGGAAAAAGTTTTGAACTTTAAAGAAAAGAAACACCCTGAAAAAGTTACAACTGATTGTGCAGCGGCGCTATTTAACGACACTTGCCTAACTCATTTCAGAAACATTCTAAAGGGGAGGAAGAAACAAAGCTCCTTGGAAAGGTTTCTATTGAAACGACCTGCGAATGAAAGTGACGAAAGCGTGGCAAAAAAGAAAAGAAATAGTGAAGAAAATTAAGTTAAGCAAAAGTGAAAGAAAAAAATATTAGAATACACTAATCGGCTTCACCAACATGTGTTTATTTCTTTAGATTCTCTTTTATGTATTAGGTTTTATTTTGTTTGTATATAATATTTGTTCATTATAAATACTTGTTTCTTATGTTGAAAATATTTAACAAAAAATTGGGGTGGTTTTTTGAGGGATGGCACAAATTAATCTCATTTCAATTAATTTCAATGGGGGAAAATGATTTGAGATGCGAACATTTTGACTTACGAGCTCGGTCACGGAACGAATTAAACTTGTATCTCAAGGTATCACTGTGTGTGTATGTATCTCTGTGTGTGTATATATATATATATATATATATAGTGGAGGATGGCCGGCCGTTTACCCGGCCAATACCCCCAAGCCGCCAGGTGGAGCCCTCCTTGCAGTATGGAGGTCCCCAGAAGACCAGCAGGGCATCATGGACAATGTAGTTTTTATGCGCAGCCCTGCTGGATGCCGTGGGGGCCACTAGGGGATGCTGCAGGGAGGAACAATGGCTATATTTCCCTATGCCCCGGAAGCACACATGGACAAGAGGAATGACGTGCTTCCGGGGTGAAGAAAAGAACTTGTACCTGACCCGGAAGTGATTGGGAGTCACATGGACTGGGGATTAGGCACACTTCCGGGTCAGGAGATATAAAAGGACTGTGGGAGCTCCCAGACGGCGAGCTGAGCTGGGTGGAAGGGTGGCAATGCCTCTGTGAGTGGAGGATTGATTTATTGTGTAGTATTTGTGATTTATATGAGTATTGTGGTGAAGAGTGTGCTTTGTGCACTGTGGCGATTTAATAAAGTCAATTTGAGGACTTTTACCTGGTGTTTGGAGTCGTGGACAGGGGTTCAAGGGAGCGAGAGCGGCCCCTATCTACCACTATACATATATATATATATATATATATATATATATATATATATATATATATATATATATATATATATATATATATATATATATATATATATATATATATATATATATATATATATATATGTATATATATATACATAGATAGAGAGAGAGAGATAGAGATAAAAGAGCATCTTTAATATAGGTGATGGCATGCAAATCTTTAGGCGAGCAGATTACTTGAAAGGTAAAGCAGGATGCACAAAAACTTATCAATGGGATATATTCGTGTTGCTAAGTCTCAATGTCAGAGGCAGCTTTTTAGAGTGTTTGCATACTTAACACTAGAGAGAACTGCTTATGGCACTCTTTCAAAGGTAAGTTCAACACAATATTAGAACAATATCTGTTTATTTAACACAGAAAAACCTTGTGGGACTAAAAGTCAAACAAGTTAAAGAGTTATTAAAAGATTTTCTTCAACAGTCCCCCTGTTTTGTTCTGCGAGAACAGCCAAAGCCATCTATCAAAATATTTATAGAAATCACGATCTTCATCAGTAGAATTACACAAAGCGTTGTCTAAATATCTTCTTCTTGATGATTCTCACCGGAGAAAGATTCACTTGGAACCACCACCAGCTTTTTCAGCTTTTGTTTTAAAATGTTTCCTTAAAACGTATGATTACTAAAACAATTACTGTAACATTACTCTTAACTAACAGTCCTTCTAACCATTCAGGTAACATGCACAACCAACCAGTTGCAAGCCACAGATTGTTGTTTTTTTTTCCCCATCAAAGAAAAGGGGTTTCAACTAACAATGATATGTTTGTGGATGAGTCAGGGATATAAGTGCAGCACAGTCCCACCTTGACTGCCAAGGAGCATGTCCAGAGTTCTTAATTCTGGAAAGTCTGTCCTTGACATTTCATTAACAGTATCAGCTTGTCAGATTAGCTACAACCTGCAACCGTTGTGGCAAATAGAAGGATGACGCCTATTCTCCTGAACTGGATGGATGGCAGGTGCTACCACCACTGATGCCATTCTTCTTTTGTAACATTGGGTCTGAGGAAATTTCTGATGGTCTGTTATATAAAGAAACGCATATGCCAAATAGCAAGTACCAAACTACCCTTCAGGAAACCACGGATAAGCATGCCGACCAGAAACAGGCATTTGGAGCAACAGGTGTATCCGCGAGGTACACTTGCAAGGATATACTTTGCTCTTCTTGATCCCTGGTTCACTTTAGCAACAGAATACAACCTGGGATCAACAATTTATTAAATATCAATCACAAGCCTTAATGGAGCCTCCTAACCAGTCAATATTATGCCGATTTGCTTTGGTCTTTGAAGTGATTAAATAAGAAAAGAAGCAAATAAAACTATGCTCTTAATTCTTCTGCTTCCTACTGTTTCAGATTTTTAAATCCTGCTCTGTAAAACTGTGTATTCAGAGATGCCACGCATGCCCTCTTCTTCAAACCTGGCCCCATGGCACTACCAGCAGTTCCCTACAAAACTGTTGTTTGGCATTACCGGTATTTCTCTAAATACGCCAAGAAGAAATCTTTTTAATCACCCCCTCACAATTACAATTTTGAACTTATTTTCTCTAGCATTATTATGTTGTGTTGACAGCTAATGTTTCCATAGGCTGTTCCTGCAAATTGCTGATAAGAACACTTGTGAAATTACATTGGTTAATTCACCAATAATTCAAAACAAAATATGACTGAAGACTGTCAGCACAAATTCACATCTATTTGTTAATACGTGTAAAACACATAAGAGAAGTCAATGCCTCCTAATTTCCTTGCTTAATATGACGAGTTAGTCAGCTCTGGCTTAATTATGTAATGTTGTCCTTTCACAGCTAAGAACGCTCTGAAATATTGCTTAACAGCACACATCTCCTCTCACCCCCCTTACTTTTTTTTTCGCTTCCAAATGTGAAAAAGCAGAAAGAGCTGAAGGCAACACAAGCCACTGTGCTATGTTGTTTCGAGAGATGTATCATCTCAAGTGTGGCACACGGATGGGAATGTTAGAGCACATCAGGTGGGTGCGCGGCAGAGAAGAAAAAACAAATGATGAGGATGACGACGACATGGACTGTGTGAGGCATTTCAACCCCAGCCTTGGACAAGGGTGGTGAGCCTGCTCTGTTATCCAAGAGCAAATACTGGCACGCTGCTTCTGCTCTATGCGCAAGAGAAGGGCAGGTGGCTTAATGAACAGTGACCTCCCAAAATGGCAGCCTCAGCATTTAAACACATGTGCATAACGATGCTGATTTATCATAAAAATAAGAGTGTAGCCATATTTTCATTCAATTATGGCTTTATTGTGTAGTACACTGGCGCATTTCAAACCGTCCCCATCAGATAATGTTGCACTGCATTAATGAATACCTACTAGATGGCATGCAGCATGCATTCAAGGTGACCTCGCGCTCTGCGGCTTCAGGTGAATTCACTGCAGCACTGATTTTAGGATGGGGGACATAGTGGCACAGTGGACAGCCCAAAGGTTTCACTACAATGAGCATGGGAAAGGCACTATACAAATAAAAAAGCATTATTATTATTATTATTATTATTAAACTGGTACCGCTAAACAGGCTCAGTATCATAAGCCGCTTTTCCACTGCATAGTACGGCACGACACGGTTCAGTTCAGCTCACTTTTGCGGGGCTTTCCACTGGGAACAGTACCTGGTACCTGGTCCTTTTTTTAGTACCACCTCAGTCGAGGTTCCAAGCGTGCCGAACCGTTACCAAAATGTGACGTGTAAACTCTGCTGGTCACTGATTGGCCGGAGAAAATCGTCATTACTGCGTCACTGGCTATTCTTTTCTTTAAAGGTACAGACACGCGGAAGTTTCGAAAGTTCTCCAGCCACTGAGTGTTTGTAAAACCGGGAACAATCACATCCCACCACTCTGAAGCACGGTTAAATGTCCAAACAGATGGTCTGTTGCGGCGACTTTTTTGCAAAATGTGGAAGACCTGTAATATACAGAATCAGCATTTTAATGTTACACTGGCAGTTAAGTTCATTTTATGCTTTGCAACAGTGATAAAAGTTAGCTAGTGATGTGCTTTTTTTAGATGCTTAACCTTGCACGTCATCGAGCTAAAGTGTTGTCGTTGTCTGCGTGTTGTTGTAAAAGTTCCACGGTGTCACTGCAGTAGAGCGGCGCAACTATAACGACACGTGAATAATCCGCCCACTCTAAAGCGGTAGTAAACTGCAGTCGAAACGCAAACCGAGCCGAACTGAGCCGAACCAAGGTGAGCTGTACTGAACCGTGTCGTGCCGTACTATGCAGTGGAAAAGCGGCTATAGTGAGCGAGTTACACACGTGTCAGGATAAGCTTCTGCTCTCAGAAACCTGTGAATTAGGAGCTCAATATATGGTAGGATGATTGGTTCCAACTGTGATGTGCTCACAAGCTATGTTTTATTCAACCATGAAGAAGATTCTCCCTGCTAGGATGAACCTCAGGTAATATTTCCCAGCATTCTATGTTTCTAGAAGAGACGAGCACAGAATGAGGGGAGAGGACAAAGTGGAGACAAGGTTCTTATTCTAGGATGCATTATAATGTGTTGACCAGAGTGCCCCCCCCCAATTAAAATGCAGTTTTCAAATAAGAATAATTCCGCCTGCTAATTGAAATTCTTGTTTAATTAGCCCTTGCTTCAACATTCTTAAGCCTACAAATTTAAAAACAACACTGCTTTGCTTATCTAAGATGCATTTCAGGTTCATTAATTTTAGCACACAGAACTGAAGGCAATTTTTTTTTTGTGTGTGTGTACTTGTTTAAAGACCGTGGCTTTCTATTAAGCAGCTAATTTTTGAAGAAAGGTGTGCATGACAATGCATCCTGATTAGCAGCAGTTAAAATGGTGACATGCGTTCAGTGGCCTCCTTTCAGAAACTCAGTCGGGATAAAAATTATAAATGGACTGTAATCTTTGTGTGACATGCCCCATTTTATTTTTGCTACATACAGAGTGCTGGTCAAACGTTTTAGAACACTCAGGTTTTCCAGTTTTTCTTCAACTTTAATCAGTTGAAATGCAATCAATGACCTCCATCCATCCATTTTCCAACCCGCTGAATCCGAACACTGGGTCACGGGGGTCTGCTGGAGCCAATCCCAGCCAACACAGGGCACAAGGCAGGAACTAATCCCGGGCAGGGCGCCAACCCACCACAGGACACACACAAACACACCCACGGGCCAATGTAGAATCACCAATCCACCTAACCTGCATGTCTTTGGACTGTGGGAGGAAACCCACGCAGACACGGGAAGGGCATGCAAACTCCACGCAGGGAGGACCCGGGAAGTAAACCCGGGTCTCCTAACTGCGAGGCAGCAGTGCTACCACTGTGCCATCCTAATTAATGACCTAAAATGGGGAAAAGACAAGCAGCAAATTGCCAGAGGTATAAATTTAAAGTTTAGGTTAGCAAAGACGAAATGTCATCCATCTATTATCCTACCCACTATACCCTAACACTGGGTCACGGGGGTCTGCTGGAGCCAATCCCAGCCAACACAGGGCACAAGGCAGGAAGAAACTCCGGGCAGGGCGCCAGCCCACTGCAGACAAAATGTCAGAATTGTACAAAACGGGCCTTCTTCAGGTTTCAGCCTATAGATGTTCTCCAGCAATGAAAGTAAATTGAGCCTTGTAAACAATTTGCACAGTTGTCCTAACTTTTGTTGATTACTTAAAAACCCTCTGTGTCTGTCTTAAAGCAGAGTTGGAACAGACTGTGTTACTACACCCCCTGACGTTCTACTTGGACAATATTCCACTGTAGGACGTTGCAAAATTCAGTGATTGTAGCAAGAAAATGTCAATTAACAAATGAAATGAGCATTATTACCCTTAGAGCGTAGGCCTTTCATTTAGAGAAACTGCAAAAACATTCAAATGTTAGTGAGTGCAGTGGTGTCCAACGCAGTCCAAACCATTCACTACATTTGAATACAAACTGAAGTGGTCTGACCGGTAGTGTATTGTCCATTGCCAGGCGAGCACTGCCTTGACGTTACAAGTAAACCTGCCTGACAGAACAGGAGTGTTTGATGAGCACCTATCAGAGAGTATATTATGAGCATCACGACGACTGTACTTATGGATGGTTTAGTTTGACCTCACAACAAACAGCAATCATCAGGCTCAAATGAAGCAAGGCTGTAAAAGTATATTATCATCACAATAAACAGTGATTTTAAAAATCATTTAAAAAGAAAAGATTTTCCATCTTTTTACATTTCAAACAAATTTAAATGTTCACACGTGTTACCCTTTATGTCCCACTAACGATGCACTCATCCAGGCAAGAACTCCAAAATTCAGTTGACGCAGGACAGCTCCTTAAAGAGAGAACAGGACACACTCAAGTAAAAACAGACAAAGTTTAAAACAAATAGGGAGAGGCCATGTGGAAAAAGGGCTGTCATTTCTACACGCTTTGACTGAAATGTGCAGAACAGTCGGCAATGGGAACTTTAATCACATCTGAATTGCTTGATTTATAATTATAAACTGTGGAGCAGAGAGGTAAATTATTAAAATTGTGTCTTTGTCAAAAAAACATTTTGGAGGGCAGTGTATAAGGTTAACTGGTGAACTGAATTTGGGTAAAACTTTAGTCTATTACTCATATAATCTTCTGTAACAAGATCTTTTTTTTCCAGGTAAGTTACAGTTGTATCCATCAGCAAACAGGTTCTTCATCTCTGTGCAGTGGGGCATATTATTGATGTGCAGTTAAAATGATGGTTGGATGGATGGAAAGGGGAAATCCACATAATCCAGCAGCAGTATACTGATACAAAAAAAAATATATATATATATATATATATATATATATATATATATATATATATATATATATATATATATATATATATATATATATATATATATATATATGAGTAATAAAAATGCATGTAAAAACAGACAATAACTTTGATTAAAATTAGCATTTACTCCCCCGGGTGGAATTGAAGAGTCACATAGTGTAGGTGAGGAACGATCTCCTCACTCTGTCAGTGGAGCAGGACGGTGACAGTAGTCTGTCACTGAAGCTGCTCCTCTGTCTGGAGATGACACTGTTCAGTGGATTCTCCATGATTGACAGGAGTTTGCTTAATGCTCATTGCTCTGCCACAGATGTTAAACTGTCCAGCTTCATTCCTACAATAGAGCCTGTCTTCTTAACAAGTTTGTCCAGGCGTGAGACGTCCTCCTTCTTTATGCTGCCTCCCCAGCTAAAATCACGTATGGATACAAAGGAGTCGTCGGTCTGATTACTGAGGTATGCAATAGTGAGAGAAATATGTCCAACTTGAACCACTTCTTGTCATTCTAAAGTGAAGCCAACACTAGTAGTAGTAGTAGTAATTTATTTATATAGCGCCCTTCACAGACAAAAGGTCACAGAGCACTGAACAGCAAATACAGAACAAATACAATAGTTAAAACAAAACCAATAAAAACAATAAATAAACAAACTGAAACTATTCAGAGCTGATTAAAAGCTTGCTTAAAAAAAGAATTGTTTTTAGTTGTTTTTTAAAAGAATCAACAGACCCGAGTCCACGCAGACCACAAGGCAGGCTATTCCATAGTCTTGGTGCCACAGGCTGAAAGGCACGATCCCAATGGGTTTTTAGCCGAGTGTGTGGGACAACGAGAAGGCCCTGTTGCCCAGATCTTAGAGTCCCACAAGCCGTATGGCATTGGAGCAGGCTGGTTAGGTACTCAGGGGCCTGTCCATGCAAAGCTCTGAAAGTAAGTACCAAAACTTTAAAATGAATTCTATAAAACACTGGGCGCCAGTGCAGTGTGCACAGAATGGCAGTGATGTGATCACTCCGGCTAGCGCAAGTTAGACGCCTGGCAGTTGCATTTTGAACTAACTGAAGGCGTGAGAGAGAGGTCTTGCTCAGACCTGTAAAGAGAGCATTACAGTAATCAAGCCATGACGAAATAACAGAATGAACAAAAATCTCCAATTCTGATTTTGAAACAACATCTCTTAGTTTTGAGAGATTTCTCAAATGAAATTAAACACGAGCGGCTGACTGACCTTACATATTCATCAAGTGTCAGGGACTGGCCGAAAATAACCCCAAGGTTACGTAGACTCGACTTACAGTGGGTATGGAAAGTATTCAGACCCCCTTCAATTTTTCATTTTTTGTTATATTGCAGCCATTTGCTAAAATCATTTAAATTAATTTTTTTTCCTCATTAATGTACACACAGCACCCCATATTGAGACAAAAAAAAGAATTTTTGAAATTGTTGCAGATTTATTAAAAAAGAAAAACTGAAATATCACATGGTCCTAAGTATTCAGACCCTTTGCTCAGTATTTAGTAGAAGCACCCTTTTGAGCTAATGCAGCCATGAAACTTCTTTGGAAAGATGCAACAAGTTTTTCACACCTGGATCTGGGGATCCTCTCCAGTTCTGTCAGGTTGGATGGTAAACGTTGGTGGACAGCCATTTTTAGGTCTCTCCAGAGATACTCAATTGGGTTTAAGTCGGGGCTCTGGCTGGGCCATTCAAGAACAGTCACAGAGTTGTTGTGAAGCCTCTCCTTTGTTATTTTAACTGTGTGCTTAGGGTCATTGTCTTGTTGGAAGGTAAACCTTCGGCCCAGTCTGAGGTCCTTAGCACTCTGGAGAAGGTTTTTGTCCAGGATATCCCTGTACTTGGCCACATTCATCTTTCCCTCGATTGCAACCAGTCGTCCTGTCCCTGCAGCTGAAAAACACCCCCACAGCATGATGCTGCCACCGCCATGCTTCACTGTGGGACTGTATTGGACAAGTGATGAGCAGTGCCTGGTTGTCTCCACACATACCGCTTAGAATTAAGGCCAAAAAGTTCTATCTTGGTCTCATCAGACCAGAGAATCTTATTTCTCACCATCTCAGAGTCCTTCAGGTGTCTTTTAGCAAACTCCATGCGGGCTGTCATGTGTCTTGCCTCTCCTCAGTGTGTGGAGACAACCAGGCACCGCTCATCACTTGTCCAATACAGTCCCCACAGTGAAGCATGGCCGGTGGCAGCATCATGCTGTAGGAGTGTTTTTTTTCAGCTGCAGGAACAGGACAACTAACTGCAATCAAGGGAAAGATGAATGTGGCCAAGTACAGGGATATCCTGGACAAAAACCTTCTCCAGAGTGCTAAGGACCTCAGACTGGGCCAAAGGTTTACCTTCCAACAAGACAATGACCCTAAGCACACAGCTAAAATAATGAAGGAGTGGCTTCACAACAACTCTGTGACTGTTCTTGAATGGCCCAGCCAGAGCCCTGACTTAAACCCAATTGAGCATCTCTGGAGAGACCTAAAAATGGCTGTCGACCAACGTTTACCATCCAAACTGACAGAACTGGAGAGGATCTGCAAGGAGGAATGGCAGAGGATCCCCAGATCCAGGTGTGAAAAACTTGTTGCATCTTTCCCAAGAAGACTCATGGCTGTATTAGCTCAAAAGGGTGCTTCTACTAAATACTGAGCAAAGGGTCTGAATACTTAGGACCATGTGATACTTCAGTTTTTCTTTTTTAATAAATCTGCAACAATTTCAAAAATTCTTTTTTTTTGTCTGTCAATATGGGGTGCTGTGTGTACATTAATGAGGAAAAAATTAATTTAAATGATTTTAGCAAATGGCTGCAATATAACAAAGAGTGAAAAATTGAAGGGGGTCTGAATACTTTTCGTACCCACTGTAATAACAGGAGAGTCAGAAGATCATTTTAAACTGATCTCAGAATGAAGAACAGGAGGAGCAACAATTAGTACCTCAGTCTTTCCTGAATTCAACTGCAGGTTATTACTACTGAGCCAGTCGTTAACCTGAGACAGACAATCAACCAAAGTGATTAAAGTATTAATTTGGTTAGGCTTAAATGAATAATAAAGCTGTATATCATCTGCATATAGATGATACGAGATGTCCTTAAAAGAGTGGGATAGAGGAAGAATATATAAAGAGAAGAGTCCAGGTCCAAGAATTGAGCCCTGTGGCACACCACATGTCAAAGGAGCAGAGTCAGATGAAAAGCCAGCCACACCGACTGAGAAACTCCTGTTTGACAAATAAGAGGAGAACCAGTCCAAAGAAGAGCCAGAGACACCTAACAGCTCTAATCTATTAATTAAGATCCGATGGTCCACCGTATCAAAAGCTGCAGTAAGATCTAACAGTACAAGCACAGAGCACCTGTCTGCATCGGCAGCAATTAAAAGATCATTAAAACTTTTTAGAAGAGCGGTTTCTGTAGAAAACCAGACTGAAAAGAACCAGAGAACCGCTGCTTTTCTAAGAAGGCACAAAGTTGCTGTTCAACTACCTTTTCCAAAACTTTGGCAATAAAAGGCAGTTTTGAAATTGGCCTGTACTTACTCAAAATAGAGGGATCAGAATTAGATTTTTTCCAACAACGGTTGAATTACAGCATGTTTAAAATACGATGGTACCACACCAGATCTCAAGGAGCAATTTATGATATTCAAAAGGCACGGACCTATAAAACTCAAAAAAGATTTTAACATTAATGATGCTGGCAACAGGTCAGTAGGACATGATGAAGGTTTCATCTTCCTGAGCAAGTCAGAAAGATCCGAAAGTGAAACTTCTGAGAACACAAAAGACTCAGAACAGGAGTGATTGAGAGCACTAGGTAAGACAGTATTGCTGGAACAATATTAGCCCGAACAACATTAACCTTGCCAATAAAAAAAAATGTAAGAAAATGATTACAATCACTATCAGAAAAAACCTGAGTAATAGATTGAGATGGAGAAATAATATTGTGAATAGTATCTAATAGCACTTTGGGATTACGCTTGTGAGTCTGAATAAGTCAGATTAGAAAAATAAGCCGTTCTATCATCCCTAACCAAAGAATTAAAAGAAGCAAGTACAGTTAGGTTCATAAATATTTGGACAGAGACAACTTTTTTCTCTTTTTGGTTCTGTACATCACCACAATGATTTTAATTGAAACAACTCAGATGCAGTTGAAGTGCAGACGTTCAGCTTTAATTCAGTGGGTTGAACAAAACGATTGTATAAAAATGTGAGGCAACTAAAGCTTTTTTTAACACAATCCCTTTATTTCAGGGGCTCAAAAGTAATTGGACAAATTAAATAACTGGAAATAAAATGTTCATTTCTAATACTTGGTTGAAAACCCTTTGCTGGCAATGACAGCCTGCAGTTTTGAACTCACGGACATCACCAGATGCTGGGTTTCCTCCTTTTTAATGCTCTGCCAGGCCTTTACTGCAGCGGCTTTCAGTTGCTGTTTGTGTGCCTTTCTGTCCGAAGTTTAGTCTTCAACAAGTGAAATGCCTGCTCAATTGGGTTAAGATCAGGTGACTGACTTGGCCATTCAAGAATTTTCCACTTCTTTGCTTTAATAAACTCCTGGGTTGCTTTGGCTGTATGTTTTGGGTCATTGTCCATCTGTATCATGAAACGCCGCCCAATCAATGTGATGTCATTTAGCTGGATTTGAGCAGACAGTATGTCTCTGAACACCTCAGAATTCATTCGGCTGCTTCTGTCCTGTGTCACATCATCAATAAACACGAGTGTCCCAGTGCCACTGGCAGCCATCACACTGCCTCTCTCCTCCGTGTTTTACAGATGATGTGGTATGCTTTGGATAATGAGCTCTTCCACGCCTTCTCCATACTTTTTTCTTGCCATCATTCTGGTGGAGGTTGATCTTGGTTTCATCTGTCCAAAGAATGTTTTTCCAGAACTGTGCTGGCTTTTTTGGATGTTCTTTAGCAAAGTCCAATCTAGCCTTTCTATTCTTGAGGCTTATGAGTGGCTTGCACCTTGCAGTTCACCCTCTGTATTTACTTTCATGCAGTCTTCTCTTTATGGTAGACTTGAATATCGATACGCCGACCCCTGGAGAGTGTTGTTCACTTGGTTGGCTGTTGTGAAGGGGTTTCTCTTCACCATGGAAATGATTCTGCAATCATCCACCACTGTTGTCTTCCGTGGACGTTCAGGTCTTTTTGCGTTGCCGAGTTCACCAGTTGTTACTTTCTTTCTCAGGATGTACCAAACTGTAGATTTTGCCACTCGTAATATTGTAGCAATTTCTCAGATGGGTTTTTTCTGTTTTCGCAGTTTAATGATGGCTTCTTTCACCTGCATGGAGAGCTCCTTTGACCGCATGTTGTCTGTTCACAGCAAAATCTTCTACATTCAAGCACCACACCTTAAATCAACTCCAGACCTTTTATCTGCTTAATTGATATGACGTAACGACGGACTTTAACACACCTGCCAATGAAATAGCCTTTGAGTCAATTGTCCAATTACTTTTGAGCCCCTGAAATGAAGGGATTGTGTTAAAAAATACTTTATCAATCAATCAATCAACATTTATTTATATAGCACATATTCATACAAAAAAATGTAGCTCAAAGTGCTTTACAAAATGAATAGAGAAATAGAAGACACAATAAAAGATAAACATAAGTCAACATTAATTAACATAGAATAAGAGTAAGGTCCGATGGCCAGGGTGGACAGAAAAACAAAAAACTCCAAAGGCTGGAGAAAAAAATAAAATCTGTAGGGGTTCCAGACCAAGAGACCGCCCAGTCCCCTTTAGTTGCCTCACATTTGTATGCAATCGTTTTGTTCACCCACTGAATTAAAGCTGAAAGTCTGCACTTCAACTGCATCTGAGTTGTTTCTTTTAAAATTCATTGTGGTAAAGTACAGAACCAAAATTAGAAAAAAGTTGTATGTCCAAATATTTATGGACCTAACTGAAAATCCTTTAAGTATGAATGATGAACTTCTAGATTAGTAGACTTCCATAGGCAATCCGCTTTTCGGCAGGAACGCCTAAGATTATGAATGGACTCATTCATCCAAGGAACTGAGTGGATAACAGAACGCTGCCAGATTTTAAAAGGAGAAATCTTTACAGGTGCTTTGTTAAGTGTTAAGAACAACAGAAGAAGACTTTGCTAAGGTCTTCTTACAGAAGGGTAAATGAGTAATAGTTGCATTTTTGCAGCACCTAAACTAAAATGTTACCCGATTGTGAATTGCTCTTTCATTTAGACGATTGAGTCAAGTGTCATTTCTTACCTCGTGTCCAACTGCCATCAGAATAAGCACCAGCTACTTCCTGCCCAGTAAAAGATACACACACTAAAAATGGACACCTGGGTTAAAAGAATTATTATTGTCAACAGACAGGTAAATAGCACACACTTCACTGGGATTACTACAAAGGTGGTATGGTGGAAGGTTTATAAGCGACTGCATTGGTTTCCCTTACACCCTCAAAGACGATGGCGTTAGTCTCATGATGACACGAGGGCCAATTTAAAATTTCCATTTAACCTGTGTTGGCAGTGTAGCATTTAATGGCGTTTCCCCCCCCCGGCCTGCCGTACCTGAACTGGAATATGTGGGCTTGAAAATGTAAGTTTGCTGAAAAAGCTAATGAACTAAGCAGCTCTTGAAAGCTGAAGGAAATCGGTGGAAAGACAGAACTGTGATGTAATTTAATTAAAGCCGGCAAGTATGCTTTGGAAGTAAAACTCAAGTTGGACTGAACTTCGCTTTACTTAAGGGAACAAATAAACAGTGAGGTAATATGTTTGTTTGCGAAATGAGTAAATCAGCAGCTTTATGTAAGTAACAGTGAAAGCAGACTGAATAGGCAGCGAGTTAGAAAAGATCTTGTGCAGATGGCTTCTGCTTGGGTCTTCTTTCTTTGCATTTGTAATTGCTCATTCTCTAGGTTCAAAGTACAGGGAGATCCACTCAAAAGAGGCCCGGAATATTCTGTAATAACTCTCGCTAGGACGAAACGACATGGAATGTGCTCCTCAATATATGAAGCTTTGAACAAGCCGGGGTGCCCTGTGTCGGAACGATGAGGTAGGCACCGGACAGCCGTCACGACATTTAACTTCCATTTGCAACATCTGGGAGCATACCTCCCCTATCCCTTCAGTCAGTCACTCGACTTCTCATCAGAATGGTGGTGTACAGGATTGAGCAGTGCATCTTCATGGTGTGAACCCATTGGGTCACCAATTTGTTTAAGCGGTGTCAGAATCAACTGGATGATCGTGAGTTAACAGAAGGTTACTTCAGGCAAAGACGGAGCAACACACATCAGCAAGGAGAATGACAGGAGTCCATCTTCGGCAACAGGGTCATTTCAAAGGGGCTTTGGCCAGATCGGACACCATAAGACTTCTTCCTTTGGGGAATGCTCAAAGGAAAAGGCTATCAGAAGAAGCCTCGCACTGTGGAAGATTTGAAGGAAAACATCCAACGTGAAATTGCTGCTATACCCCGTTGAGATGCTTGCTGATACGTTCAGGAGCGCTGCGTTGAAATGTGTCTGGCAAGGAATGGAAACCACATCCAGCTCTGCATGTAATGCAATCGATTACACATACGTCAAGGTACAGAGCGTATTTTTTGGTTTAGACTGCTTCATCCTGATGGGAGTTACAACAGAATATTCAGGGACACTTGAGTGAATCTCCCTGTAGTTCCGTGATAGTCGTATCACTAGAACTGCATTTTACTTGCAGTGGTTGTTTCATTGATTTCCGTACAATTTACATCCTCACATATGTGGTAGCCGTGTTAAACATTTGTGTTTGTAGAACTGTACGGCGTGTAAAATTGCCGGCCTGAAGTAAACACAATGAAGTGGTGAATACAAACATTAACTGTGGTGGAGAGACGGGCGACGAGCCCAAAGACAGCAAAGTTAACACTCCTATATAGGCTCTGAAGATTTGCGTCCCACAAAGTGGGGGCTTCAAGCAGTACCTCAATCTTAATATTTTTGGTTTTTTTATTGTAATTCAGACCAAGCAGTAGCATTGTCATCTTCTATTTAAATAACTTCTTGGAATTGTAATTTTTAAAAATATAACCAAACATTTACCTAACAGGCTATTAGTTGAGTATGTAAAAAGACTTCCGGCCGGTTAATTTAGCTTTCAAGGCCTTTGACAGAAACATTTTTAACTTTATATAACTGAAAAAGCTTTAATATTCCAACAAGGAATAAATTATCTACTTACCAGTATTTGACAGAGAAAATACAAATTTATCCGCCAGTCTGGGTTAGCTCTAAAATCATTTACAGTTTATATTTACACGAGTGAAAACCAAATTAAACTTCACTGTCTGCATTTCTTTCTATTCTTTGAAATTTTCTTTGAAAGGTAGCCATTTTCCCCACTTCCAAACAACCAATCCTTAAGTCAGATTACTGTCACAATGTTGAAAGTAAAAATTAAAAACTGCCCACACATTTTAAAGCCACTTCACTTTTCAGACAAATACATTTTAGAACTTTATTGTCGAGAGTTGCAGGATGACAAGCACTGCACATGATGCCCCGAGCCAAGAAAGTCCCCCCTTTCTGCTGACATCTGGAAAAGGCTTTGCTGTCAAGCTGTAACGCTGAAGTGAAGGTGTCTGATGAAATGTGGCATACATTTTCTGCAGCAGAAATGCTGTTTTAATAATATGGGGATCATGCAGAGGTATCCTCACAGCAGGCCGCTGAAAACGCTGCCCCCTTCAATTCAAACAGCCGGCGTTCCCTTTCTGTCACTGCATTGCTGAATTCGTTTTCTACATTTTTAAAGAGGCTGAAAAAAAAATATATCTTCCTTTTTATTTCCAGCCATTCTCCAAGACAAATGACGAAAGTTCGAAAGTCGATAGCAATCTAAGCCACTGAACCCGTAATAAAAATGTGAACATTCCAATACATCAATGGGTGGCGAGTTCCTGTAATTCAAACTGCCTTGAATTAGATTCTGTTTGTTGTGGATGATGTCCATGGCACAGAGAGAAAAGCAAGGTTAGTTAGCCCCATTCGGTGACAGTGATCTTCAGCCAGCCATTTGGCGGTGGAGGCAATAAGGAAGCTGGGAGATCCGGTATTGACAGAAAATGAGGCGGTAAAGGACTTGCTAACAGACTGTCAACTGCCTCCACTTTAAGGATGCTGCAAAGAAAGAAACGAGGGGAAGAAATTCAGTTTCTTTTTTTTAAAACCATAACCAAATCGTGCTGCTGTTTACACCACAAAATTGCTTTAAGTTAAGCACGTTAATGAAGACTAAAGGGTCAGAGAATGTTCGGACTTAAATATGTACACAATTATAACACTAAACAAATGTGTGCCCAACCGTTTTCACCGCAAACTTTCCTACATTTTTGAGATTTTAGCCACATGGAAGTGCAAGTGTTTTCAGCGCTTTTTTACTTTTTTAAGAAACACTAATGTGACTCCTTTTAACCCTACAGGTACAGTTTCAAGCCAGCTTTGACCGATTTTATATAAATTGCACTTTTTTGCCCACTAAACACCTACTCTCAATATACTTAACTACAAAAATAATTGAGCCTGCTGCTAAACTGTAGCTGTGTGAACCATAAAACACAAATATTGGGTTAAAAGATTGAGATTGCAAGATAAAAGCTACATAAAAGGTCCATAAATATTTGGAAAGAGACAACTTTTTTCTAATTTTGGTTCTGTACTTTACCACAATGAATTTTAAATGAAACAACTCCGATGCAGTTGAAGTGCAGACTTTCAGCTTTAATTCAGTGGGTTGAACAAAACGATTGCACAAAAATGTGAGGCAACTAAAATATTTTTTAACACAATCCCTTCATTTCAGGGGCTCAAAAGTAATTGGACAATTGACTCAAAGGCTATTTCATGGGCAGGTGTGTTCAAGTCCGTCGTTATGTCTTATCAATTAAGCAGATAAAAGGCCTGGAGTTGATTTGAGGTGTGGTGCTTGCATGTGGAAGATTTTGCTGTGAACAGACAACATGCGGTCAAAGGAGCTCTCCATGCAGGTGAAAGAAGCCATCATTAAACTGCGAAAACAGAAAAAACCCATCCGAGAAATTGCTACAATATTACGAGTGGCAAAATCTACAGTTTGGTACATCCTGAGAAAGAAAGCAAGCACTGGTGAACTCAGCAGCATAAAAGACCTGGGGCCTCATGTATAACGCCGTGCGTAGAACTCGCACTATAACATGGCGTAAGCACAAAAGCCGAAATGTGTTTACGCACAGAAAAATCCAGATGCAGGAATCTGTGCGTACTCCAACTTCCACGTTCTTCCGCTACATAAATCCCGATCAGCGTGAAAACTAACGCTCGTGCACTCGCATTATGTAACGCCCCAAATCCTCCCAGAATTACGCCTATTTGAATATGCAAATCAATATAAATCGCCCTTAAGCGCAGCCTTCTGTGAAAAGACAATGGGAAAAGCACGGGGAAAATATAAGAATTTCAGCGAATACCAAGTGGAGGCAAAGGAAAAACATACTATTTGTTCAAATAAACCGTGGTATAATCAACAAAAGGAAGTTGATCGAGTGACATAGCGTGTTGGAGAAACTTGAAAGCTCACATTCACAAATCGCACAGTGCCGGAAATAAAAAAGTCACATATTAAAGTCGCCGTGAAAAGCCATTGTAAGCCCACTGTCTGAGTGTCATATGAAAGCTTATTAGGGTACAGAGAAAAAAGGCACACAGTGGGAAAAAGCACGAAATGTCAACTTCAATCTCGACATTTCCACTTTAATCACGTAGTTTATTTTGTCATTAAAGTAGAACATCATAAACTTCATCTTAAAATCGTTTAATTAACCAGTTTCTCAAATCACATCGTAATTAAAGTAGCACGTTAAATGCTTTGTTTTGTATTTGATCTTCTATGTGCTCTGTGCATGTGAATCACTACTTGCTTTTTAAACCGGCTCTCTTCCTCCAACTGGACACAGAATCAATTACATTCGTAATATTACAGTTCTCTGAATAACTAAAATACTGAGATGTATACGTGATATCATTTTCATGATGATAGGAGTTAAAGCACGTTATTAAACATGTGTTTCACTTCGATGAAATAATTTATTGCAGCAGTACAATCAGGGGCGGCTCTAGGCTTGTGGTGGCACTGGGCAGAGGAAGAATCGGTGGCTCCTTCACCCGCCCGTCAGTAAGGTAGCTTATGCACAACGTCCGTTGCGGACACTGCATAGCCGCCTCGTGCTCATGACACAAGCATTTAACTTTTGCCGAAATTTGTCGCTGTGTTGTTATTTTCTCTTTGTTTTATATTCAATATATATTGGCGTGGCCGCCCCAAGAGTCCTTGCTTTTCTTTCCCCAAGTAACCGATCGCCATACAATCAGCTCTGTAATAGGCGTTAAGCCATCTGTAAGCTTAGCGCCGATTCTTCAAAGCGTTTAAAGAACATTGAAATATCTTCGTAGTACATGTTTAATTATTCTATCATACGACACTCCCAGTGAAGAATATAGATTATTTAAATGAAGTTAAAGTTTTATCTGTATAATTTAATAAACATATTTTGCTGAATTTCACCTTATAAATGATATCATTTCTGTTTCTGAACCGCGAGGTCCATACAGGAAAGACTTTAAAACATTTTGCAGTGGCTGAGACAGCGTGTCCTTGAAGCTGTATACCGATAATTCTCTTTACGATCAGCTGCTGCTGTGATTCACACTCAGATACAGTGATATAAATACTCTGAGTGGTGCAGTGAGAGAAATATTGAAAAAGATGATCCGCTGTGGCAACTCCTAACAAGAGGAGCTGAAAGAAGAAGAAGAAGAAGTGAGAGTAACAACGCTAAAGCAGTTATGGTATTTGGAATACTATGGCTGTTCCCTCTACCATTATATTGTTACAAGTTAATTACAATCAGATGCATTACACTAATAAACAATATGCGGTTAGTTTCGGTGTATTTATAAAGCCGCATCAGGAAAATAAGGTGTAACCACACAGGAACAGTAGCACTGCTTTGACACTGGGTGCCGCCAGTCTGCAAAACCGAGCGGAGAACTTGCGTACGACAAGGTATGAGTTACCGTGGAAAAGTGCGTGGATTTACGCCAAGTGTAGGTTTTATAAATCGCGATTTGAACGTGGAAAAGTTCTTACGCAACGTTTCTGTGCATACGCACCGTTTATACATGAGGCCCCTGGACGTCCATGGAAGACAACAGTGGTGGATGATCACAGAATCATCTCCATGGTGAAGAGAAACCCCTTCACAACAGCCAACCAAGTGAACAACACTCTCAGGGGTCGTGTCGATATCCAAGTCTACCATAAAGAAGACTGCATGAAAGTAAATACAGAGGGTGAACTGCAAGGTGCAAGCCACTCATAAGCCTCAAGAATAGAAAGGCTAGATTGGACTTTGCTAAAGAATATCTAAAAAAGCCAGCACAGTTCTGGAAAAACATTCTTTGAACAGATGAAACCAAGATCAACCTCTACCAGAATGATGGCAAGACAAAAGTATGGAGAAGACGTGGAACAGCTCATTATCCAAAGCATACCACATCATCTGTAAAACACGGTGGAGTCAGGCAGTGTGATGGCTGCCAGTGGCACTGGGACACTAGTGTTTATTGATGACGTGACACAGGACAGAAGCAGCCGAATGAATTTTGAGGTTTTCAGAGACATACTGTCTGCTCAAATCCAGCTAAATGCAGTCACATTGATTGAGCGGCGTTTCATGATACAGATGGACAATGACCCAAAACATACAGCCAAAGCAACCCAGGAGTTTTTTAAAGCAAAGAAGTGGAAAATTCTTGAATGGCCAAGTCAGTCACCTGATCTTAACCCAATTGAGCAGGCATTTCACTTGTTGAAGACTAAACTTCAGACAGAAAGGCCCACAAACAAACAGCACCTGAAAGCCGCTGCAGTAAAGGCCTGGCAGAGCATTAAAAAGGAGGAAACCCAGCATCTGGTGATGTCCATGAGTTCAAGACTTCAGGCTGTCATTGCCAGCAAAGGGTTTTCAACCAAATATTAGAAATGAACATTTTATTTCCAGTTATTTAATTTGTCCAATTACTTTTGAGCCCCTGAAATGATGGGATTGTGTTAAAAAAATACTTTAGTTGCCTCACATTTTTATCGTTTTGTTCACCCCACTGAATGAAAGCTGAAAGTCTGCACTTCAACTGCATCTGAGTTGTTTCATTTAAAATCATTGTGGTAATGTACAGAACCAAAATTAGAAAAAAGTTGCCTCTGTCCAAATATTTATGGACCTAACTGTACCTAGCTGAAAAGACAAAAAGAAGGAAACATACAGCCTTTAGGTGCTGTGAGGTTTGGGGTAACTACAGAGGTACACTTCAGAATTCTCAATTAAAGCCCACTAAGAATGAATGCCTAAGCAGGAGGGATTTGCTATGGCTGTAGCTGGTGATATGACTGCTCTGACCTGCAATGTCATGACTTGTGTTACTAATTATGAGGCATTTACTGTCACAATCAACCATACAGTTCTAAACAGCATGCTCCACCGTCCTAAAAAAATTTAAAGATAAAACTAAAAAGGACCAAAGGAAGAGAGGGCTACAAACTGATACTAGTTAGTGATCATGGTCATCCCAACTTTCATTCATTGTCCGGCTGGAGCCCGCAGCTTCTCCGTGGGCACAGCTTCACACACATTTTCATCTCAGTATAAGAGTGCTGGCAGGGTGGAATGGGTGGAGAAGAGTGTCAGGAGTGATTTGTGACAGGCGGGTATCAGCAAGAGTGAAAGGGAAGGTCTACAGGACGGTAGTGAGACCAGCTATGTTATATGGGTTGGAGACGGTGGCACTGACCAGAAAGCAGGAGACAGAGCTGGAGGTGGTAGGAGTTAAAGATGCTAAGATTTGCATTGGGTGTGGCGAGGACGGACAGGATTAGAAATGAGGACATTAGAGGGTCAGCTCAAGTTGGACTGTTGGGAAACAAAGTCAGAGAGGCGAGACTGCGTTGGTTTGGACATGTGCAGAGGAGAGATGCTGGGTATATCGGGAGAAGAATGCTAAGGATAGAGCTGCCGGGGAAGACCTAAGAGAAGGTTAATGGATGTGGTGAGAGAGGACATGCATGTGATGGGTATAATAGAACAAAATGTAGAGGACAGAAAGATACGGAAGAAGATAATCCGTTGTGACAACCCCTAATGGGAACAGCCGAAAGAAGAAGACTAGCAGATCTCAGAGCTGCATCTATAATGTCACCAGTACAAGTGACTCCAATGTGGCATGTCAGGAAGCGTCTAAATGTGCTAGGCAATGGACTGTGCGGCCACCCACCCAGGGAAGAATTCATGCCTTACAGAAATAGACTCCGACTCTGGGTAATCCTGCAGTAGATACAGAGCTCCGAAATATAAATATAAATCATAATAAAAAAAAGTGTACTAATAAGAGAACTTTGTTTCCATTCATTTGAGTCAGAAACTTGGAATCCATATTTAGAAGACAATTTGCAGGCTTACAAGTGCATTCACTCAGGAATTTTGAAATGTACAAGTGTCACAAAAAAAAAAAAATATGACCCTGCTTTCCACACTTGGATCCATACTGTAATTCATTACCTTTTTTTTTTTTTAATTGAAGCACAGCTTAGGGAAGTGTCTTACTCAAAGTCACAGTTTGTCAATGATGAGAAATATAATAAGGACACCTTGCAGTTAAAAATCAAATCTCTTGATTACTAGGCTGCAATGTGTGCCCTGATGTTGATTAAAGTATTATCATCATTGCAATGCTTATACAATTATTTTCCTCGTACCCCCTCCTTCTGACAAGGTGCCTTAAAGTGCAGAATGCTTGTGAAAAAGTCATAGTTGTTACTAATCAAGAATAAATTCATTTGGTCTCCTTGCTCTTTTCAAGAAGTAACACCTTTTACTGATATATCAGCTAACTAGGAGGAGATGACAGAAATAGTGAACAACTTCACACTGGTCAGACAAGGGATGGCAGATACAATGGCTGACTGGAGGAAACCAGAATAGTGCAAATGACTAAATGAATGAAGAGAGCTTATTTCGTGAATACGCTAAACTAAGACCGTGTAGAGCTACATCTAAAGTAAGAATAACGGAGGGTTAGGGTCAGTGTGTTTTTGTGAGCGTCACAGTACTCGAGAATACCCTGCAAAATTCTGAAGGCCTACGTGGCATAAATTTTGTGACAGGAACATCGTGGATGCATTAAAACTGTTAGCACAATTAAAGTCCCGAGCCAGCCAAAACGCAACAGACAGAACTTTGACTGAAACTTACTGTGTACGAAGTCATTACAGCCATGTGTGAAGAGCAGAGCGAAATTCTTACTTACCAACATGAAACACATTGCTTTGCTGTAACACAGAGAGAAATACATACACTTTTGTTACACAATTGCCTACAGGGTGATCATACCTGCTTCTGTCTGTCGTTTCATTATTCCTTTTTCTCTTTGCTAACCAGTCTTCGATGCTTCTCTCGGGAGATTTTCGTGATTCGAAAAATCCTTCTCGGGCTCTGTTTTCTGCTGTTTACACATAAGCATTTGTTGTTACCACAGTGTTGCAGGAATCAGTTCTAAAATGCCTTCATCTGAAGCCTTCCTTCAATTTAACACCTAACTAAACTTTGTTTTCAAAAAGTTTAAATAATATGCCATTGATACACGACAAACGAACATATTTTAAAATATGTGAAACTACATGCAGAGTCCTGTTTGATGACCAAAAGTCGACTCTTGGCCTGGGTGGGATCTGTGTAATATTGGCATGTTCTTGTCTAACAGTTTATTTGCATGTTCTTCTGTAACGTTCACTTAGCAGTTTAGCACTTAGCAATTTTTTTGACAGAATGTGCACACGAGAAACATGAAGGCAAGTGAATTAAGAAAGAAACAGTATAACCCAATGGCGCTCCCCCACCATACCATTCAGCCTAGCAATGATGAAATAAACACACTGATATACTGTATGCCCTCTCACCACATCCATAGACCTTCTCTCAGGCCTTCCTCTTTTCCTCTTCATTGGGGAATTAACTATAGCACCCAAACCACAACATCAATGGGATCCACACCTCCAGGTTGTAATTCACTGAGCCAACAGAGACCAATTCTCAATGGATTTCTCTCTTTCAGGATGTATGTCAACTTTTGTCGACACAAGGGGTTGAGGGTGGATATTGGTTGCAGAGGGAGAAAGAAAGCTGTAAATGTTGATAAAACTCATAGTTACTTTACAGGTAGACTCCTCTTTGCTCAGAGGACTGTTAGATTTGTTGACTTGACATCAAAACCCTGCGTGTGTGTGTGTGCGTGCGAGTAGCATAGAGTAAGCAACGTCTAGAATGGCATCGCCAATGGGGTGAGAGATGCTTTTGCATATTATTTACTTTGTGCATAGGATTGCTGAATCGGACACTGACTTATCGAACTCAGATTTTGATACAAGTGATCTGGAGATCGAAAAATGAAGGACAGTTGCCTGCATCAGCTGATTGATCCCCAACTGATCACAGTGCTGGACACACTTGTGTAGCTGACGCAACTATGAACCTATGAAAACACTCACCCTGGGAGAACTACACAAACATCAACCAGTAACAGACAAGCTGGCAACTGGACTCCACCAAATGACACGGCCTGCTAGTGGACACTGCAGATTACCAGCCACTTGACTATTTCAAGACTTTTTTTCTAGAAAGTGCCTGAGTGATGAGACAAACAGGTATGTAATAAGTATGTGAATATACATACTGTTAGGGGCTCCTGAAACATAAAATAGACTGACATTTGTTATAAATAAGTATTTAATGTTGATTTATGCATGAAACCATTGCTTTGTAGAAAATGTTTTTTTGGAAAAATATTCAGTCCTTGGACAACAGGAAGAAAAAATAATTAGCCTTAAAAGAGTTAACTGAAGCACAATTCGTTCAGCGTGAGGGAGCTTAAGATTAAAAAATGAGGAATGCCATTTGTTAATAGTAAAAAGCCCTGGGGTTTTCCCCATCAAGAGATAAAATGGCAAGACAGAACACTCAACGCTGGTGAGAAGCTGAGGATGGGAGTAGAGAGGGTAAGCGGCACTACGGTAACCATCACAGAAAAAAATGGAAGACAGAAAGTGACAGGCTTGTGGCCAAAGTGTAAAGATAGAGGGCCAGTGCCAGAAAAGGTGCCAGGTAAACCAAGGGAACAATGGGAGCTAAGTGCATCAGATAGGACATACCATTAAAAACATTTCTGCGGGGGTTAAAGTCTACAAAGTATTTTTAGTTTTGTTAATCGAAAACTGGAGGAAAAAACAAATCAAGCCAGGAGAGAGGGGAAAGCACTGGAGGAAGATCATTGGTACCAGAGTGATATCAGAGGGAGATGTTTGTAGGATCAGTTGCAGAGTAGAGAGTAGAGAGTGGTGATGGGTTTCTTCTGAGGCAGAAAGGGAATGAAAAAGGGAGTACAGAGAAGGGTGAAGAAGAGGGCCAGATAGAGAGATGCCACATGTCCTGTGTTGTAAGTAGGGACAAAAAAAAAAAAAAAAAGTAAGAAAAGACGGTACAGTCTGTAAAGGTTGCCACATCACAAGACCCGATCCATCAAACAGGGCACCAAGTAGGCAAACTCCCAATTTCTGCTAAAGGGGAAAAAAATTAAAAACCTGCCACCAATCTAAAAAGTGGGGTTGTGAAAGAGAAGAATACAAGTATGCCATTGCATAGAAGGAGCAGTAAGTTTCTCAACAAAGTGCCAAATATCAACAGTGTAGGAGAACATGGGCTAAAAAAAAAAAAAGAGTCCCGAAGATATTTCTTTACAGGGAAGCCTTGTAAAACTAATGAAGAGGCCAAATTGTATTCTGTGTGGAGGGAGAACAAAGACAGGAGGACCCTGACTGGGTGCCCAGGGAATGCCCAATGGTAGAATCCTAAATCGGGAGGAGATACTCCAGCACTCTGCCAGTCACAAATTAAAATGGAATTTTACAGGAAAGCCTCTTACCATTACATAAACTATAAAAGAAGTGACAGGTGTTAACTCCAATATTTAGTACGGAGAAGGAGGGATGGCTCTAATAGACCTAAGAAAATTAAAATGAGGGACAAATTCATTTCAATAATCGTAATATGAGAACTAATAGAGACAGGGGGCTTAGCCCAACCATTGATAGAGGCACTGGCATCAGACAGTAGACAGGGGTAGTTGTGGAAAGGAATATCCACGAGCAAAGAAGAGATCTTAGTTCCTAAATATCTGAGCTTGGCTGAAAGACAGAAGAGAGACATGGCGACAGACCTCACTGAAGTGGTAAAAGGGAGGATTTTGACCAGTTTATTTTATAGCCAGATAAGAGTTCAAAGGACTTAAAAATAAATTTAAAATATACAGGTTATCAGAGGGAGTAATAATGAAGAATGTCATCTACATATATAGATATTAAGGGATGAGTATCATGCACAGTGATGGAAGTAAGACATTCAGAGTTCAATGGATGGCAATAGTTAATGGCTCAAGAGATAAAATAAAAAAAAAAATGAGAAAAGCGGGCATCCTTGTTTTGTCTCTCTACTGACACGGAAAGAAGGGGAAATGTTTGAGTTAGTCAGGATAACTACATTGAGGAATGTATTGAGTATTGGGTTGTAATCACAGTGAAAAAGATTGGGCCAAAGCTCATCTTTTCCTGGAACCCCAATTTAGTTGTTCTCAGAGAAATCCATGGACAGGAAAATCTAAATTGGCTGAGTGAAAGTAAATGTGGGGGTGTGAACCCACTAACTGACAAATTAGTAAGTCTATATCTTGCACCCTCTACTAGAGAAGTAGGCTGTGATCCTTAGGCAGGCAAAAAAAATGAATAGATAGAAGGAATTCTTAAAAAAATGTGGAGTCATGCAAATGAAATATAAAATATCTTAATAATCTTTGCCTCTAAAGATAAAGTGTTTGTTCGAGTAGTAGGCCGTTTTCATGCAGTAATATGTATGATACTATAGCTCCCCCTTGTGATAAAATAAAGCTCTTACCATCAATTTGCAGTTTTAATCTTTCAATGTCACAGTCAGTCATATGAGAAAATCTACAGTTGGAACCGAAAATACATTGACCTGAAATGAAAAGAAATGCACGGGGTATATTTCTTAACTCATTTTTGGAGATTTTGATAACCTCATAATATTGACTCATATTTGATTACCTGTCTGTTGAAACCTTCGACAAGGATTTTTAGTTTGTTCTTCTGCCAAAATTGTAGCGGCATCTTCATATAAAAAAAAAAAAGTGATTATGACAATATTTTAACATTATTCATCTAGGATACCTTCAACTTTGAGGCTAGCAATAATGTACTTTGAAATGCTTAAAATGGGATATTATACTCAAACTCTAGACTGCGCTCATGAGACAAAGTACACTACAATAAATATGGCACAACCATACACTGAGCAAGGAACAGCGAATGGCTGAATGACTGGACCTTATGCTATTGATCCCCAACCTTTGTTCCTCCAAGGTTTGTCCCTCATGTAGCTTATGAGAATATGCGAGAGAACCATGATATCGACTCGCTTGTACTGAGTGGCGCAGGACAACGGGAAATTTTGGAACTAGGTGTTGGTGACCATGGAGAATTGGCAGTTGTTTGGGAGCAATGCGACCTCAATTAGACCCCCGTTGCCTTTTGTTATAATGGAGCAGTGGAGTGGTGCACAATGAGCGGTTGCTGTGAAAGCCTTTTATAAGAATGGTGATAGTGGGACTGCTGTGCAAAGGGAATTTCTGCGTTATTACCAGTTAGGACGTCATGATTGTGTTCCATCTGCTCATGCGATTACAACATGGGTGCATAATATCGAAGAAACGGGTTCGGACTTAAAAAAAAGAAGTCCCCAGGTGGAGCGACTCTACATACTGCCCAACAATTTTTGGCAGCTATTCGACAATTGGAAGATGTGTCATTTCGCACAACGGTGACAATGCATCTCACTGCTTGTGATTTTTTCTTTTTTTTTTTTTGTAAGGACATCTTAATAGCCAAGTTTACCGCACACGTCTTGCAACCATTGCTGAACTAAAAAGGAGGATTGAAGAGAAAATCGTTGGCATTCCTCTTGACATGTTGCGTCGAGCAATTCAGAATTTCCACAACAGGCTGTCAGAATGTGTGCGGGAAAATGGACAACACCTTCATGAGGTTTTCTTCAAAACATAAAACGAATATTGACTACCATCATTAACTGCATATCCTGTACAATACATTTCATCATGAAATGTATTTTGTACTGCGGTAGGCTGGTGCCCTGCCCGGGGTTTGTTTCCTGCCTTGTGCCCTGTGTTGGCTGGGATTGGCTCCAGCAGACCCCCGTGACCCTGTAGTTAGGATATAGCGGGTTGGATAATGGATGGATGGACTTTGTAATGTGTTTACTCATGCATTGAAAGTCAATTGAACATTTCCTGTTTCCCTGGGCCACCCTATATTTTTGTTACAGTCTTGATGAAGCTGCTTATTTTTTATCTTAACATTTATTAACAAAATAATATTTGCCACTAGTTCTATTACAATGTGTTTTTTTAAAGCATAATACAAAATGAATAGGCCATTTCAAAGTTACTGTGTACAGTCATGCATCGATTTACAGGCGACCGAGTTGAGACGATTCATACTTATGGCCGAGTGCCATTGGAAAACGATAGGATAATAATGTTCTAGAAATTGCCAAAAATAGCCACAGTAATAAACCTTTCATTATCAATATTGTTTCAGTGCGTGTCACATGTTTTCTGACTCTTGGAGGGCCTTTTAAAGGTTTGATTTGATCGGCACTGCTCCATGTGGCTAATTCTTATGTATTCGGCCTGCACTGCCTTTCTTACATTAGCCTTTCTTAACATCTATGGTCCTGCACCCCAGCTTTGCCTTTAAAAATTCACAGACAACCCACAGCACTAATTGAAAACCACATCTTTGGTGAAACATGCACAATTGTGGGTCCTCCTTGGTGGAATGAGCTCACGTAGAAATGAGGAAGCATATCACACAGCGCTGCTGATCGCTTAGGCGACCCACTCACAAACCAACACTGGAAACGTTGGAAAACACTGGCTAAGGTGAACCCACTTGCAAAACATCAATGGCAACCTACGACTCACAAGTGGCGCAATCCAGTGGCTGAGAAACGCTGCCTTCCAGGGATACAGCATGTGGTCACCGAGATGTGAAGATCTGTTTTTGCTACTTTGTACCAGCAGTTAAAGTATGCCTACTGGTGACCCACACCAGGCCCACAGAGCCTCAATTGGAATGACCTGTACAATTTGGGAGCCAAATCGCCGATCTCAAATGGCGGCGTAAGTCAACGTCTGACTGTATTTTGACAGCCCCATTACGCACGCACAAAATGATTAAGTATTTCAGAAGATATAAAAATCTAAAGTCATTTTTAAAATTCAGAGCTAAAGGTTAAATTCTGCTACAACGAATATCGTTACTATTTTTATGGTTACCACAGTTTCCCCCATACGACAGAGTCTATAGAAATCTTGTTACTACAAAGTACATTCAGCAAATACTTTCATTACAACAAAGTGCCCAAAAGACCTTGAAATGCCTGAATGAATCACCCACAAAGCAGCTAGTTCTGTGGCCGCAGCTCAGTTGTGCACAACGATCCGCGAACACAAACATTGTAAAGTTTTCTCTTTCTTCAAATTTTCCTCGTTCTGTTTTGTTTTTTGTTTTGTTTTTGCTGGTTTTCAGTGATACCTTTTGCTTATTGCTCGTCAACATCCACTGGAATTTAACTCTTTGTCACACTCCTATAGAAATGGCAGACAAGAATAAACGACAACAATTCACATAAAACTTGAAATTTTTCCGGCTCTCGATTTCAGCAAAACTGCTTCCTCGGCGGTCCCAGTTGCCCTGCCCCGGCAACAAACAAACAATCTTCCAGAGATGCAGCAACTGCACTTCAGGATACACTTCGGAGTGTCGCCCCGTTGGGATGTTGGGTTCCAAAAGAGTTCAGAAACCTCCCAATATGAAAATGAAGAAAAGGAAGATTCGGCTTCTGATTGATAACTGTGCTGCCCACAACATGCTTCCATATTTAGATAATGTTCACGTTGAATTCCTCCCACCCAACTGCACAGCAGTGCTTCAGCCATTGAATTTGGGCATCATTGGCACTCTGAAAGTGTATTATCGTGAGGAATTGCTGAAAATAATTCTCCTCGGCATAACTTGTAGACAGGAGGAGATGAAAATCAACATGAAAGAAGCTTTTGAAATGAATGCAAACGCATGGACGCAAGTTGAAAAAGCACTAGAGAGGCAAATACAGAATTTCATTACTATTAAATTATCATTACAACAAAATATTTCTTAGGTCCCTGGCACTTCGTTGTAATGGAATTTAACCTGTAGTCACCGCAGGCATTTTTCATAACTTACTTAATTAAATAAGCTACACTGTCATCCTCTTGATTCAGCATGGACACATTTCAATCAGTGATAGCCACATTTATCACAAGTGAAAATGCAAATGCTTTTTCTCTCCATATACCACAATCATATCAGCAGAAAAACATCATGTAGGGTGGTGACAACAGTCAGGTAAGCTGCAGAAGGAAGGCCAGCCCTGACACCTGTGCATCTTTAAAAGGTGTACACAGTGGTGGCAGCGGTGTGTGAGAATTCAGGTTACCATTTCCTTCATGAAACCTTCTAACTTTTTCCATCATGTAAAAATACTTAAAGTTCTTTGTGACAGTGAGTCATGTCACCTTCTTCTCATTTTTCTTTTTCTATCATTGCGTGCAGCCTTTTCAGATGTTAACCACAAGGTAGTAGCTGCAAGAATAGTGAGAAGCTAATAAAGCCTGAACCGCTGTGTGCATGTGGGGCATTCATTCAGTCTCTATCCCGACACAATGTGGACAATGGAGATGCACTTAAATGCCCGTTATAAATCTAATGCATACACATGTGATTTAATATATAGAACATTTGAGAAAACTGTTAAATCAACTTGACGAAATTGACAATCATTACAGGCCACATGCAACATATTTCGAAGCCCAGGGGAGTCCAAGACGGTCATGTACACACTCATATGAGGACAATGCAGTGATGCAAAATGACCTAACACATTTCTGAAATGACGTGACAGGACAGCCAGAGTACTCAGTGGGTTGGATTACAAATGCAGACACTACCGTCTGGCCAGAACTGAGGAATCTGTGTGCTAAACAGTGCTACCTCTACAGAAAAATGTATTCTTACAATTGGTAATCCCTACATATTAAAAAAAGTATCACAAGCGCATGAGAAAAGTAGGCACTATATTTTACTGAGTATTAAGATGTAAGAGTTAGGATTAAAAAGACTTACACCGACATACAGTCGATTACACTTAAGTGCACATTCCCTATTTGTATAAAGTCAAGTAAACGGGCAATAACTTCAGATAAGGACACTAGTGATAAGCGCACGTACATTATTGATCCCATTGCTATTCTCTGCAGCCAGATTCACTCCGGTTAACTACAAGGTCTCTTCACATCCACTAGTCAAACAACGATATCGATTGAGATGCTCAGATTACGGAATAAGCATGTGACGATGTAAGTAGCCCGGCTCTTGTGACTGGCTGAAGGTGGATCATTCAGGTGCTGAAGGCCCATTCCGCTCAACAGTTTACAGTGCATTTACGAGGTGTACACTGTAGTCAGTTTAGCAGCATGTTCTTATGTACATGCAAATGTTGTCTCAGAACTGCCAATACGTTAAGCAAAGGTTTGTTAGCATCATTTGACATTACAGATCAACCTTAAAACTCAACTGTGATAAGTTAGCTGTCATGACTTTTGACTATAGCATAGACTTCGCCGTCCTGTGCGCAGAAATCGTCTCTGGATGAACTTGTCAATGTCTTAGATAGACTTGACAACAAGGACAGTCAGGTGTCTCATTGCAAAACATTAGCGCGTTCATCCTAGCCAGATTTCACAGATTTAAAGGAATAAGGAATCGATATTGCAAGACTAGCAGAACAATTGCAATCCAGACAGAAAATGAAAAAGAACAGGGAGGGCTGAAGACGTACAGGTACAGTACATGTATATCTGAACGGTTAATGTGTATGTATTATACATGTATCCACTATATTCTTCATCGAAGTCCATTTTAATGAATGAATGTTTTATTGCGTTTGACTAGGCTAGTAGGTGGGGTAACTGAATGGTCAACTTTCGGAACTGACATGTTTCACTCTTATTAAGCGCACGTGGCAATCTTGTCCGGAGGCCGTGAAGTTAAACAGAGTCGAATATATTTTTTAATTTATTATTCTGTATGATCTAGAAACCACCAATAGTTTATGAAGCCAAAGGTTAGATGTGCAGGCTAGTCGGAGAAAGGATAGGTCTTTCATTTTGAGAGGGAATGTAATCTCTTTAGTTGTAAATTATGGTAGCAAGCGCTGAGGTAGTAGGGGGAGAGAATAGTCCTTATCAAACAGATAAGATGGACAGAGTAGGGTTTGACACCCCCTCAACTGAGAATTATTGGTGGAATTAATTAGGGGCAGGACTAGAGCAATCAGATGAGGAAGGATAATGGCTTAAATGATAAGAAATGTAATAAAAGTAAAAGGTACCAATGGCTGGTCCCCCATTGTTCCATCCGAGTTGAGTCCGTCATACAATAAAGCCTGATTCTGCTGCCTGTCCCGAGACTCCAAGTGCTTTCTTTGGGGCTGCCATGTCCGCCTGCTTCAACACCTCACACTCCAGCCATACGACTATACGACTGAACTGATTATGCACACTGCAGGACGCTTTAGCCACACAAAGGGCGCTGTAAGATTAAATATGTTAAACGTAGCATATAAAATTAGACTACATATAGACTGGGAGTAAGCTAATGTGAGATATGTCTGAAATGTTCTATTTACTGGTGTCCACACTTTAAAGATCAAATTCACTGCAATTACCTGTTGTAGCAGCAAACAGACGTTAAGCAAGCCCAACTCAAATGCTAAACTGAGTCCACTTATAGTTCTAAATAAATACATCCTTTAAAACTCATCCAGCTGTATTTACATACTGAAATGATGAATTTTATACATAATTGGTCAAATAGAAAGATTTGTACACTCATATACTCGGATGACAAGAGAGGAATCCTGCAGTGAGATTCAGTAGTGTTTACTCTACCATTCAAGATGGATCCATCCACAGAGTATCCACAACATCTCTGTACAAGCTGAACACATTATTAAGAACAAAAATGAAGAGATGGCTTTTTACAGTTTGTTGTATGATAAAGAGTGAATATTGAAGTTTTAAATAATGTACTGTTTGAATGTTTCAGATAAATAAGTGGAGTATCAACTGGAACTGGCTACTTCTCAACAAAAGGCATGTTCTGGGCTGACCAGACCTGTCTGTTTATTCAACACACTTCCTGTCTCCTTAAACGTTTTTTGGGACATTCGCAAACAGTCAAATGTGATGGTGAATTTATTCCATAATTAGTCCTGAAGTTTCTCTGAACCTGTGCATCCGATTTTGTTTTTTATCGATAAAGAACTCATTTATGTGAAACAGGTGATAAGAACGCCAATTAAAACTCATCTCAATTAAAACAAATCTCTCTTTATGTGTATTTTAATAATTTAAAAAAATTGTACAGAAACCCTATATAGTACTTTACTAGAAGTAACATTAAAAAGATTACAATATGGAAGCTTTCGAGGAAACTCTGGCAAGATGTAATACAGAAACTGCAGTCCCCGGTGTATGTCATTTGTCCTAGTGTGTATAAAAACACAGGGAACTCCAGTTTCTGTATTACATCTTGCCAGAGTTGCCTCAAAAGCTTCCATTTTTTTAATCTTTTTAGTTAGCCAATAAAAGGTGTCATTTTGCTTGACTTCTCACTACATTCAAAATGGCTAACACGGTATAACACCCTAGTACTATAGAAGTAACATTTAAAATGTACATAAGAATCCTGTACTGGACAAGATAACTGTAAATTTGTAAACTGCATACAATACAATTTATTTTTTGTATAGCCCAAAATCACACAACAAGTGCCGCAATGGGCTTTAACAGACCCTGCCTCTTGACAGCCCCCAAAGCCTTGACTCTCTAAGAAGAGAGTAAAAAAACTCCCCATTATGTATTTACTAAAAACAAGGCAAATTCTTAGCAACAATTATGCGCAACTATAAAACTGACCGAGGGAGCCCTGGAAAGAATGGACTGATGACCTGTGAACACAGCTCTCTGCAAATATGTTTCAAACTATCGTGTTCACTTCACACATGCAGAAATGATAATTGTGAGTTAGGGGTGTTGATATTGAAACATTTTAATTTAACAATAGTGTAGCCTTAACCACTTTAGAAAAATCTAATAAATGAGAGAATAGTTCATATGGACTAACTACAATGGACAATAAGGCACTATCTTCAACAAATACAGCAGACAAATAAAATTTATGAGCAGAATCCGGAATCCGTCAACAAGTCGCCTCATGCTGGGTTCTACATGTAGTCAAAGCGTCAGTTTCATCTCCACAGATACACGCACACAGAAAAACTCACCTCTGAAAGAGTCGAACCAGGCTTTCTTGGCTCGATGATGCTGCGTACCATTCAGATGTTTCTTGCGGTTGTGCAGGTTGTCCTGAAACGAGCGGTTACAGTAATCGCAGTAGTAACGTTTGCCCATTTCTGCACGTACAAACCCTGAATAGAGAGTGCTTAGAGTCAATAAGAAATTTGGTAATGATAAATAAATAGATATATAGATAAATAATAACTTACACGCTTTACATGTGCCCCTTAATGTTTTAACTCTGAAGTGGTTTCCATAAAAAAAAAACAATACGATTCACAACACACAACAAAAAAGCCATCTAACCAAACAGCGCGCCCATCTTTTTCCGGAAGTGTGAGCACTACAAAACTACGTTTCCCGTCTTACACTGCGTCATAGCAACTTCCGTCACGTGTGCGCGGACAGTGTTCTGATTGGCGTTTTTTTTTTCTTCTTCTTAAAGAGGACCTTGGTCTTAAACCCTCCCGGTTGTCGTGGAACCGATTTTCAACATGTCAGCTGTAAGAAAGTAACAAGTTTATTACAGTCCCCGTTTTATAATGATTTTTATTTTTTACATCTAAACTATTTCCATATACATTTATTTCAGTTTATTTGTGTGAACTTTGACCTTTTCTGTTATAGTCCTTATTTTAATGGGTTGTTTTAATTTTACCCTTAAAGTGGGTCTTTGATCTTCTTCTTCTTCTGGCTGCTTCCGTTAGGGGTTGCCTCAGCGGATCGTCAGCATATGGATTTGGCAAAATTTCACACTGGATGCCCTTCCTGACGTAACCCTCCCCAATTTACCCGGGCTTTGATGAAGATTAAGTAATGGAAAAGGGATTGTAGAAACGTATAGACATAAGACCTGATGGAGCCATTTTTGCGTAAATTGTCTTCCAAAAGTTCTATGAAAACTGCCATACTCGTGGTGTAGCAGTGTCCATATGCTAAATAGGGAGGTTTAATTCAGCGGGACAGAGTCGGATCAAGTGATTCACAATATTTAATGAAGAAAATTCGCACCGCCTGCTAAACAGTCAATAAATAGCTGGATCGGCTCATTTGAACTGAGGTGGCTAGACAGCAACTTTCTAAATAAAGTTAAATTTGGTAGTCCAACGTAGCCTCTCATTCATTGTACCTTCTTTGGCGGACTTGCGTTGTTCTGATCAGCGTGTTCTGATAATCATCCTCCTCATCGACCTCTTCATGAAGGCAGTTGAAAAGTGTTTCTGAATTTCTCAGGTTCTTCCCCTTTCACTGAGCTCCACAAACAGTACTGCCTACATTGAAGGGAAGTAATCCAGTGGTTTGAAACTGTTACTTTAAAATGAGTTCAGCAAGAACGCAAAGGACACAGTTAGAAACTTGGTAAAGGTAAATTTCACGCAAACATTAGGAAGTTTTTCTTCATAAAGAGAACCACAGACACATGGAATAAGTTGCCAGGTATTGTGGGAGATAGTGGGACTTTCAAAAATTAGACTTGATGTTATTTTGTGGGGAATTATGAGTATCGGACTAGCGAGCTTTGTTAGGCAGAATGGTCCATTCTTGTCTAGATTTGTTCTAATGAAAATGCACTTGTTTTTGTTAGTGACAGTATCATGCTCAAAGTACTCTACCACAGGACTTTACCACATGTGTATCAATCCTCAAAAACGTGTTCATCAATCTGCATAGCTATATGTGAAAGAGGATCAGGCTGAAATGAGTAAAAATGTTTAGTTCCATTACCCTGTGAGCATTACTTAACTGTAACACAACATAATATCGAATCCTACGTAGTATTCTGAAATTTTAGTTTAGTATTCCAACATTAAACATTAACATGTATTTCCCCAAGTGTCTGATTTACCTTTAATGCTTTTCAAATTCAGTTTCCCCGGTATTCCAGTCACACTGTTATTAGGAACTTTCAGTCAACCAATTATTAAGCAGATGTGTGTCCAGAAGAGCAATGCACCTTTATTATGTGACTGTGACTGCTCTTTTTATCTTTAGCCAAGTCTGTAGTTTTCTTTCTTTTTAGTAATTCTGGTGTTTTTTTTTAATGAGGTTGTTCTGTTTATAATACCATCCATCCATCCATTTTCCAACCCGCTGAATCCGAATACAGGGTCACGGGGGTCTGCTGGAGCCAATCCCAGCCAACACAGGGCACAAGGCAGGAACCAATCCTGGGCAGGGTGCCAACCCACCACAGGACACACACAAACACACCCACACACCAAGCACACACTAGGGCCAATTTAGAATCGCCAATCCACCTAACCTGCATGTCTTTGGATTGTGGGAGGAAACCCACGTAGACAAGGGGAGAACATGCAAACTTGCGAACCCAGGTCTCCTAACTGCGAGGCAGCAGCGCTACCACTGCGCCACCGTGCCGCCCCGTTTATAATACCAATGCTCCTGTATATGAACTACAAGGAAATTATGTTTGGTTTCTCACTTGGGAGTTGTGTTAAGGGTCTTGAACATATATATCTGTCCACAAACTGTTGTGCTTTATGGAGTTTAGCGTAATGAAGTTGGAACTGGTGTAAAGGATTTTTTTTCTTAGTGATCAGAAAACCACAACAGCAGAGGATCGCCTTTTGACTGTTTTGGATTTTGGTACTCCTGCGAACTCTTATTGTACCTTTACCACCTTATGACATAACAAAATTATCGTGAAATGTTTTGTATGATTTAGCAATGTTACATTTTCAGGAAAAAAATATATAAATATTAAATATCAGGGATGGTTTCACTATTATCAAAATGTGTCAGATATTTGCCAGACATGGAAAGTCAGAGTGTATAATAAACGTGTCTGCAAATTATCATCCAATGCACTGTCCACTGATAATGACAACTATAGCATTCCTGTTCCCTACATCCACTGCTACTGATAAACTACCCAGTCAGGAGAGTTACAAGCATCCTGCACATTAATTTTATCTTTAAGACTCTAAATGCAGTTCGGGTCATGGAGGGCTGTTGCTTTCCCAGGAGCATTGAGTGTGTGGCAGCAAATGACACCCTTCTATCACATTCCTAGTCCTACTAACTTGGAATTGGCAATTCACCTAACCTGCATGTCCTTTTAAGACATGTGGGGAGAACGTGCAGACTTTACCGAAAGGATCATCTAGCATGGGACTGCAAACCAGGAGGACAGATTTGTGAAGCAACAGCACTAACAACTGTGCTAGCCAGCCACCCTACAGCAGAGCAGGGACGTGCGGTCAGGGGAGGCAGGTGAGGCTCTGGAAAAGTAAAAATAAAATAATAATAATAATAATAATAATAATAACATAAAATAAATTTGCCCATTTGTCTGTGCTATAAATTTGTTTTCTGTATGATTCCAATAATTTTGATAATTTTTATAGTCAAAATTGCTGAATTCGCGCATTTCCTGTTCAAATACAGGAGAGAAATATGAGGTGCTGAAGCGACGAGCCTCACCTCCGACTGCACTGTCCCTCACACATGGGGTTGATGCAACAACAACAACAACAACATTTATTTATATAGCACATTTTCATACAAACAGTAGCTCAAAGTGCTTTACATATTAAAGAATAGAAAAATGAAAGACACAATTATAAAACAAAATAAATCAACATTAACATCGAATAAGAGTAAGAGTAAGGTTCAATGGCCAGGGGGGACAGAAAAAACAAAAAAACTCCAGACGGCTGGAGAAAAAATAAAATCTGTAGTGATTCCAGACCATGAGACCGCCCAGTCCCCTCTGGGCATTCTACCTAACGTAAATGAAACAGTCCTCTTTGGATTTAGGATTCTCACGGAAGGGCTTGATGATGATGATGGTCACGTAGACTTCTGCCTTTTAATCCGTCCATCATTGTTAGAGCATCATGAAGCTTTGAGTAGGTGGAGGTGGCGCAGGCCACCACCACAAAGAAACCGGAAAAAGAAACAGAAAAGAGAGTTGGGGTCAGTACAGATTTTAGAGCCACCATGAATAGTTATTTTGAGGAGATTGAACATATAGAGTATCAGGATTAAGTTAAATTACGATTAAAATGAAGTTATAAAAAGGCCATGTTAAAGTAATGTGTTTTCAGCAGTGTTTTAAAGTGCTCTACTGTATCAGCCTGGCGAATTCTTATTGGCAGGCTTTTCCAGATTTTAGGTGCATAGCAGCAGAAGGCCGCCTCACCACTTCTTTTAAGTTTTGTTCTTGGAATTCTAAGGAGACACTCATTTGAGGATCTGAGGTTACGATTTGGAATATAAGGTGTCAGACATTCCGATAAGATGGGGCGAGATTATTTAAGGCTTTATAAACCGTAAGCAGAAATTTAAAGTCAATTCTGAATGACACAGGTAACCAGTGTAGTGACATTAAAACTGGAGAAATGTGTTCGGATTTTCTTTTCCTAGTTAGGATTCTAGCAGCTGCATTCTGCACTCGTTTATATCTTTTTTGGGTAGTCCAGAGAGGAGTGCATTACAGTAAATGCATGCAATTGGCGCCTGCCTGTTGCTGTCTCTCTGTATGTTACCAATATAATGTTTGCAGACACGTTTATTATACACTCTGACTTTCCATGTCTGGCAAATATCTGACATATTTTTGCTGATCGGACATAAAACCGCAGTGAAAAGGCACAAGGTGAGGCAGACAGTACCGTGGCACCCTGAAGGGGGCGCATGTGAACCCAACGGGTGCTTGCTGCTGCTGTTCTTCAACTCAGAGGCGCCAATAAGTTAGCGTTATCAGAAAGTCAAGTTCACTGCAGCGGTCCGTTTATTTTTATTTTTTGTTCCTACTGACTACCAAAATGGAAGATTAAAACTTTAAAGGGAAATAGGGAGGATTTTTTTCAAGAAATTAATGGAGATTTTCATGGAGAAGGTGGACTTAATTTACAAATAAAGGTAAGACAATAAACACTTTTCAATTTTATAAAAAATGGGATCAAACTAAGAAAAAAAAAACAATCCAATATTTAAAAACTAAATTTTGACCTTAAAATATTCTTTTGTTTTTCTTGTTATCATTTTGTTGAACAGTCTGTATTAAAATTGATTAAAGCATCAGAATCAAACGTTTTTTAAAACAACTAAATATTTCAATTAAGGTCAAAACTGTACATTTTTGTACATCACACTATACTTTTATTTGTATTGAATGAGTATGAATTGTGGAATTGTAACAGTAAATTTAGAACACATGGAGGGTGCAGAGCAAATGCGCTCTCTCCACTCTCTCTCTCGCCGCTATAAAGGTAACGTTTTTCTCAGCCAAATATGTGCCTTAGATATGTGTGTGTAAAGAATGCTGATGAAATATGAAACATAACCAGTAGTCAATGTGCATGCTGGCTGCCAACTGAATGGTGAATAAGCTACTCTATTGGGTTCATATATTTGTAAATCTGACTCTGAAGGAGTCAGTGCCTGACCAGCCATGAACCTCACCGCACGTCACCGTTAGCAGAGGTGCTCATTTATTTTCAGTTTGCTAATATGCAACATTGCCATTGCAAATTTGAAGACCCAGTGTTTTAACACATTTGTATTTAAAATGCTGCAAGAGAATGTGTTCATGTTGATTGGACATGCAAGTAAGAATAACACTGTACTCCGTTTGTGTGATAATACTAGTTTCACTTTGTAAGAATTATTATATTGCGATTGAGTTTTCTAAAATCTGTTTACGAGTTGAATACATTATTCGTACCGTATGCATTTTTCTGGAGACCCTTGATTATGGACATTCCCTTTTCACTTTTGTTTTGCCTACGTAATTTTTTCTCAAGCAGCTTGTGTTTGTTGTTGATTATTTTCAGGCTGTACTGGGGCATTGTAGCAGTGAGCAGAATCACAAATCCCCCCGTAATGTACACATTTCTCTCTCTATATAAAAATCCACCGTCTGTCTGCTTTTCACGAAAGAACTACTTAACAGATTTAGATCAGGTTTTTTTCATGAATTTGCTTGCACATTCCGGTTGATTCTGAGACTTCTCTTATCGCACTAAGTATCATAGTTTGCTTGTAGTACCCGATTTATTTGAGCGAATCCACGAGAGACGCAGCGGGCCAAGGATGGAGGGGCGGGGACCTCTTCACTCACGTGCCAGCCTCGTGACGTCTTCCTTACCTCCACTTAGCTGAACAAGAGAACTACTTACTGATTTCGATTGGTTTTTTTTCCTGTTAAATGCTTGAATATTCCGGTTGATTTTGGGACTTCTCTCATCGCGCTAAGAATCATTTTGTTTGCAGGAGCGATATATTCGTGCTATTCAGAGACAGAGGCTGTGGGCCGAGGAGAGGGAGAAGCTTGACGTCAGGAGTAGAGAGCGGAGCGGGGCGGGGGCCTCCTCACTGTCCTGTTTCACTTTGTAACAAAAGTGCTATATAGGCGCCTGACCCGACACAGATGCACACGGAGGCACGTATAAAATAAACAGGCTTTTTATTTTCTTCACCTGTGGGGCACGTCTTCCCCGTGAACCCCACAGGAAATACGCAGTCCCAAGCCACCCCAAAGACCCACAACAGTTCTCCCTTCTTTTACCGCCACTCCCCCTTAAGCTTAGTCCTCCTCCTCCTCTCGACTCTGGCCACAACACAATGCCTTGTCTCTTCCTTCAGGCCGCCTCCTTGCCTCTTACAGAGACATCGTCCTCTTCCACCCTAACTCTAGCCATTGTATGAAGGGAGGCGGCCCCTTTTATAATCACCCGGATGTGCTCAAGGTGTGTCCCGGCAATCTTCCACCGACACGCCCCAGTGTGGCAGAAGTGCCGGCTGCATCCCCAGAAGCACTCCGGGTGTCCCTGCTCCTCTTCCCCCTAGCACTTTGGGGTGTGGCGGAAGTGCTGAGGACTAGGACACCAAAGGCATAGGGGCGCCCCCTGGCAGTGACCACGGGCCCCTACAGGGTCGAGCTTCAAAGCTCTGTACCCGTGGCCCCCACATGGTCTGGGGAAGGCACAAGCCCTCCTCTGGGCGTCCTGGCCAGGTCACAGACCAGCCATCTCCGACAACTTCTATGTGGGCGGAGCCACGGGGGACGGCTAGTTTATAATAAAACGAGACACATTTCATAGGCACTAATACCACAGAAGTGCAACAAAATGTGCAGCTTTATCAACTAGAATTGAAATGTTAGTAAGTACCTGAAAAAATGAATATTTGTGGTATATTGGCTAGGGCTTCATACCCTGCGGCTGTGGGTTCAAATCCCACTACGGTCAGTGTGTGACCCCTGAGCAAGTCATGTTACCTGCCAGTCGGAAGAGCAATAAAGAGAAATCTAACCAATTGTATCTCAAATGCTGTAAGTCAACTGGAATAAAGGTGTCAGTCGAATGTGTAAATGTAACACACTTACATGTATTGACAATCTCATATTACAAAACAAGTCCTCAGAACAGTGACGGGCTTTGCCAATAAGGACTTTACAACCTTCACATTGCCTGTATGCTGCAGTGCCTTTCACAACACACGGAGGCCATTACATTGCCTTTTCTGGTGAGCACCATCACATGGTCCCTCATTCAGTCTTTATACAGTGAGCTCTTTCTGAACGCACTGTATACATTTAGTCTTTAAGTCCACCATCTCAATAGATTTTGTAAGGAATTAGTATCAAGATTTTGGACTTGAAACTTGAATTTTCATTTCCCTTGTTAAACACGTACACAGCACTTTTAGTCAAATGTAACTCCTGCTTATATTCTATGTGAGCATCTTAGAACATTCCACACTTTCCAGAATAACTGGAATCGGGGTTACCACCGGACTCTGGGCCTTGCACATAAGAAGTCTCTCTGGGCCCCTTCCTCTCGAAAGCAAACTTTTCATTCCAGGCTTCGGGAGCAAAGTGGGTCCTGGGTAGTTGTTACCACCCAACAATATGACACCCATGCTAGAATGCTTGTAGAATGATGATGGTGAAGGTACAGTATGAGATACCCTGCGGTCTGCCTGCTAATTTTCATCATTGCTGACTCTACTAACAGTAATGTCATTTCTAATGACTGAGCCTGCTTCTGCACTCCCCGTGTGGATTCGGAGACTTTGTATTCATTATGGACGGTTAGCGCTTTATGATTTCTGACTTGATTTTGAGTCCAGCGAGAGGAGGGACAGAATGGACCTCCTGGAGGAGCAGACTGGAGCAGATCAAACACCACAGAGAAAACCTGTAATAAATCCAGCCTGAAGCACTGCATTAAAGCAGATGCCATATTAGTGTGATCTCGCAGCAGAATCCAATTCTCACGAGCCCTGGCTGCGACTGTAGATCTCGCTTTAAGCCACTTGGCCATGAAGTCCCAATCCGGCGTATTTGTGGAGGTTCTGCGCTCTCTTTGATATCGCAGGTCTGCAGTCAGGGGCGAGAGGGGCAGGAAGGGATTTGGCGGTTTTTGTGCACGTCCAGCTCTCTTTCATGTCATCACAGAAAAGAATGAGAGCCTCTCCAGGGCACAGAGGCCCCTCTCCCTTCAAAGATTTACAATGGTGGGCATTACAGGATAAGCAGCGTCTCATTATGTAAGAAAATAATGTCCTAATCTAGCACTACTGCCTCTGAAAGCTGCTAGAGTTACAACACCATATTAAAATATCTGTTTGTGAGCCAGGCAGGTTACAACGTATCAGGATAAGTAGGCCGTGCAGTCTAGGAGGTTAAAAAAAATAAAACTAGAAAGTGAACGGCACACTTTGTTTTTTTCTTTTAGGGGTTTCAACCTTTCATCCAACGCCTATCTCATGTTAAACTGCAAACAAGATGGCCACACCAACATAAAATGGTGGGGCCTGTGAAAATCATGTTAACATCTGCTATACACCACAGTACATCTTTTCACACAGAAAATGTTACTTGCATCATTCAGAGGACTTTTAAACAGATTTAAAACAAAAGAAATACAGTATGTACAGCAGTTGTCCTTGGGGCATTGAGAGTGCCTGGCTGGGCTCATCTTTTTGGTTAAAGCAGCAGCACGTCTAACAGCCATTTAGAATTTCCTGTGGCACAAGGATGAGAGGAAACAGCCTTGTTCTCTGCGATATTTAATAATTCCTGTTGGGTGAAAATTTTAAAAGCGGCCAGCCAATTTGGCAATTAATTTAAAAAAATGAAAAGGAGCAGTGGAAGTTCTCTAAAATTGAAGTATCAATGGTGGCTTCTTGAGACTGGCAAACACAGCCTCATTTTATTAACACACTGAATGAAGAAACTGTGTCCTAGTCAAGTGGGGCATACTGAGACTTCTCATATGGTGTCTTCTTTTACTTTTAATTTAGTTCTTTTACTCAATACATGTTTTCCCAGTTTTGCTCTGTAATGTGATCCTTACTTGGTGTTGCAGCCAAAAGCAGTTATACCCAGAATTGTCCACTGCTTTTGTTTTATGTGCCAAACCAGAAATTAAAAACTGCCAAAGCGAGCAAGTTTGACTTTTATTTACTTTTGCTGTCCTACGAACTGCGGTGGGCTGGCACCCTGCCCAGGGTTTGTTTTCTGCCTTGTGCCCTGTGTTGGCTGGGATTGGCTCCAGCAGACCCCCATGACCCTGTAGTTAGGATATAGCGGGTTGGATAATTGATGGATGGATCAATGTCCTACGAAAACCATCTTCTACCAGCTAACACATGTGCCAGGCTGCACTTGGAACCCAGAGGGCTTCTTCTTCTCTTCACTTTACTGCAGCTTTTTCAGGTTGGGACCACGTAAAACGTCTGGGAACTGAACACGTTTAAAAAAAAGACTTTCCAACAAAGTAAACGATCATTACTATATGAAAGGATAGCTTCAATGACCCTTGTGGGCATGAAGCAAACATGACGTTTCAATTTGGACAACTTCCCGGATATATGAAACATAACTGGTGGTGATGCATCAAACCAGACTGAACTTTCTAACCCTAAAAATAGTGAAGAGATTGTGTAACGGTGAAAGTGAAGCAAGACTAATGATGCAGGTGCCCTCTAGTGGCTGAACTCTGTGTGTGGCTGATAGCTTAGGAAGAAGGGGGACTGGCACTTTGGAGAAAATGCTGGCTCTGTGTGCCCCATAATTTCATAGATTACTCTTTAACGACTCTAAGTAAATGTGTTGAATTAACAAATGAGCCCCTTTATGGTATATTTCATTCACCTGATTCTGGATGCCACTTTGATAGATTTAGGTTGCGGCAATGTATGAAAAGCATGCATTGCATGGAATGCCTAGGCAATTCATAGAATTCCTGGCATTTTTGGGCAAAGTATGAAATATCCCAATTATTTTAATATTATACATACTTTCCCTAGGCATTGTATGTAATACCTAGGCATTATATAGAATGACAAATGCTATTTAGGCAAAGTATTAAAAGAGAGTCGTGAAAAGGCTTTTATTGAAAAGACATATATGAAAAAGGGAGAAATATAAAATAAAGTATAGGACTTTCTTATTTTGGGCGGCACGGTAGGTAGCGCTGCTGCCTCGCAGTTAGGAGACCCGGGTTCGCTTCCCGGGTCCTTCGTGCGTGGAGTTTGCATGTTCTCCTCGTGCCTGCCTGGGTTTCCTCCCACAGTCCAAAGACATGCAGGTTAGATGCCTTGGCGATTCTAAATTGTCTCAAGTGTGTGCCCTGGGGTGGGCTGGCACCCTGCCTGAGGTTTGTTTCCTGCTTTGTGCCCTGGGATTGGCTCCAGCAGACCCTCGTGACCCTGTAGTTAGGATATAGCGGGTTGGATAATGGATGGACTTTCTTGTTGAAAACAAAATTTGAACCTACTTTCCTATTTTACATTTTTTTTATTTCAAATTACACTTGCAATAATTGTCTTTCGCACAAAAAAGTAAAACTTGAAAAGAAAGTCATGAAAAGGCCTTCATAAATACTTTGGGCATAAAGTGATTTGTGATCGCGCATACAGTTGTTTTAAAAATTCCTTCAGAAGTTCCAAGTCGGTAAAACCCGTCTTCTGTCACGTTCATAACAACTGCCAACAGATTGCGCGAAATGCAAAACAATGAATGCAAAAGACTAAAATGCAAATGGAGAATTCTCCGTCTAAGGCGAGCGTCGAAAGTCACGTGACATTAGAAACGTCATTAGCCGGGAGTATTTTATACTTTGACGGTTTATCTTTTAGCATTGCATAGAATGGCTAGGAAATGTGTGAAGTTTTAATCGATTCATACTTTGACGTTCAATTTTTGGCATTTTATATATTGCCTAGGGATTCTATGCAATGCCTGCTTTTCATACATTATTATATACATAATTAATTAACGCCAACCATTATTTTATCGCACGCTAACGCAGTTATTGTTATTATTTTGAAAGCCTCAGTCTCGCTAGCGATTGATAGAGATTAGTGATCTTCTTGTTACATCGCTTTTCGATACGCTTTTGCTAGTAGGAAAGTTAGCTTTGTTGATTTGACCTCATTTCCCTGCGCGTGCATGTGCAGCGAAGAGCAAACAGCTTCTAAAATGGCATGTGGGGAGATATTAAAGTGACTGCTCAAAGCAAAACTTTTTTCATATTATCGCTGAATTGGACTCCGATTTTGATGTAAGTGATCTGGAGATGTAGATCGAAAGCGAAAGTGAGGTACCGGCATCAGCTGATCGGTCCCCAGGTGATCCTGGTGCTGAACACGTTCGTGTAGCTGATCCACCTATGGTAACGTTCACCTGGGAGGACATAGACGCTTACGATGACAGCAGGTACAAACCATATTGCGTGTCACTGCAACTGCCACCCTCGCGTACCAGTCTCACATGAACAGCCAGGCAGCCAGTCCACTGCGCATTCCTGCTGGCTGCAACCCTGTGGTTGAGAAACACTGCTTTAAACTCCATTTCTGTGAATAAAACACCATATGGCATTCCTCAGACATGCCTTTCAGAGTCGACGCGTGAAATGATGTTATTCAGACTGAATTTTCATAGAGTCAGCGTAGTCAAGTGTACAGCGTACACTACACTTCGTACTTGTGTGTGCTAATCAACATGCCACACATGACATTTTTAGGAACAACTGACCATACAGAAAGATGTTCCATCCACTCACCTTTAAGGCAGATTACACTGCATGTTATACCTCTGTCTTCTAATCTAAGAATAATCCATCACATGGTTATCCTCAGACTTCCCAGGATACTTTGGAAAGTAAAGTGTAGAGGGCAGAGACAAGTTTTTTCTATAGGGAGGGAAAGAACAAAACACTTGCCTTTCTGGAACAGCAGATGACATCTTGGCATACAGGCTGTCAGAATTTAAAAGGTTCAAATGATGACATTCAATCTTTAAACTGACAAGTGCATCAGGTTACAATTCATTCCCCAACCCGGGGAACAAAACATCAAAATTTTGGGTCCATGACCAGGAAACTCCCCAGACCTTAATCCCTTTGAGAACTTGTGGTCAATCCTCAAGAGGCGGGTGGAGAAACAGAAACCCACATATTCTGACAAACTCCAATCATTGGTTATGCAAGAATGGGCTGCCAGCAGTCAGGATTTGGCCCAGAAGTTGATTGACAGCATGCCAGGACGAACTGCAGAGGTCTTGAAAAAGAAAGAAGGGCCCACACAGGAAATATTGGGGCCAACACTAGAAATATTGACTCTGTGCATGAACATATATAAATATAAGGCAAAGCCCTCATTGACTCATCACTAATTCTCCCACTTTCCATTGTGACAATAATACAACACAGACATCATAAAGATTTGGGCCAGCCACCACTATATTGTTTTCCCGGCTGCAAAAGTTTACGTTTTTTAAGCAGTCAGTCCACAACAGAACTGATCACAATAGACTAAGATGGAGGCTTTAAAGGGCCATAGAGCAAATTATGTCATCAAAAGGGCCAGAACCAGAAGTGACGTCAGCAAAGGGGCTGGCTCTGGAAGTGATGTCTTCTGAGGTGCCGGAACCTTGCAGGATTTCCCAGGAAAGGTCTGTAGGGAACTGAGAAAGACAGTCAGCGCACTCCGCCGCCCCTGGTTGGATGTTATATTACAATTACTTAGACCCTTTAGCTGCCTCCTAATAACGCGTGTGTGACACCATATAGGTGAGAAGCTGAAATTTGGCATGTTCATTCCTTGCAATGTACTTACAAAAGTTAGGTATGTTTCCTCTCCTATTGCAACACCCAAGGGGGGAAAAACGGGCGTACCCCCTAAACTGTATATATAGATAGGGGAAACTCCTCCTCACTATTACTGCGACTCCCAATATACGTAGGAAGCCCAAATTTCTCATGATCATCCTTTACACTGTATTACAAACATTAAGTATGTTTCATTTCACGCTGTACCCCGTAACGGACTTTAGAAAATAACGTCTTCTTTTTGGCAGTTCTCACCATTATGCCATAAGGAACTTTCAGAACTGACCTCTCCTTTTGGTGGTTTCATTCCTTATTTCTGTTAACAGAGGATTTATTTCACGGCAGAGACACACAAGGGCCGCCCCCAGTCCCCCTTTTTTTTTCTGCACAGCCTTTATCTGAGCACCTACCACATGGTTGGCTCTCTGCCTATATACATTAATGACATCCGGCGCTAATGTGCCTCCTCACTCACTTCCTTACTTTCCTCAGCTGTTCACCGTGCTCGCTGCTCCCTTCTTCTTTACTCCACCGCTTCAGGCCTGTTATTGTTGGCCTTGCTTCACGCCTTCCTGCTGGTGACTTCTGTCTTTTCGTTTACTCCACTGCTTCAAGGCTGACATTGTTGGCTTTCCTTACTTCCTCACGTCTCCCTCCTCATGACTCCTGCCTTTTCTTTTACTCCAACACTTCAAGGCTGTCATTGTTGGGCTTCCTTACTTGCTCATGTACGTCTCCCTGGTGCTGACTTCTGCTTTTCATTCCCTGCTCCAATGCTTCTCACCTTCCTTCGTACTTTCTTTCTCAACGGGTGCAAGTTTACCCCGAATAACATGTCTATTCCGGTGATCAATGTCGATCACAATTTCACCGACTCGTACCCAGTGGTTTCCATGCCCTGAGATTGCGCCTGCCTCTTCCATTCTTTCTCTTACTTATTGCATGGCCGTATCAGTCTCAGCCTTGATATCCGCAGAGACGTTGTGTCTTATGTACTGAATGACGGGACAGGTTCAAGGTGTGGACTGATGATGTTACAGGAGATAATTATACTACACAGGACCACTAGAGCAGTGAAATGCTTAAGCTGTCAACCTATTGTTCTGCATGTGAACTGATAGCTGCCGCGGAATTGTTTCGTTGTCACTTTCAAGTGTATAGAAATGGGGAAATATTTTACACCTTTCGACAACCAGGAATACCTGTTAAACATCTTAGATTCACGGGTAGCGATTTGGGTAGTGGACACTTTGACGTTTATGAATGTTTCAACTCTGACAACGTAGGCACAAAGTTATCAATGAAACCTGTTGTATCTTTACAACGGTTGACAAACGCAGAATGTAACTTGAACACAACACATCCTCCAAATACGAACCTGATTGAAAGAAATAACAATAATCAAATCCTTGATGACAGCAACACTCATAACAGTGACAAAACAATTACATTGACAATCGTGTTACGTTATTTTTAAAATGTTTCCCATTTTTTCGAAGCGTGGGTATTTTGCTAGATGTTAATAAAAGCCTTTGAAACTTATGAACTGCTTGTAATTATACTTCAGTATACCATTGAAACATCTGGCAAAAAAATCTAAAAACACTGAAGCAGCAAACGTTATGAAAACCAATACTTTTGTCATTCTCAAAACCTTTGGCCACGACTGTACACAGAGAATTTTTCCCATTCAATAGAATTACCTCGTGAGACACACAGCTCTCCATTGGTATCCCTTTCTCACACTTAATGATGAGACAGGTAAGGTTTCATTCTGGGGCGCATATGCAGTCAGCGTTATTAATAAAAGCAGATGTTTCAATAACCATCATCTTATTAGCTTGGAAAATCTGGTTCATATCTCCTCTGGCTGTTACAAACTAACTGCTTCGGTGACCAAGTGACCTGCCTTCACCACAGCGCCACGACTCCACATTTTCACTATCTGTGGAATGTGAATGCTGCTTGTGAGCAGGCGCTCTTATCTCCCTTATGTTCCCATCCCTGACTGAACAACTTTTTTCATCTCAGGGAGCTCTTCCACATATGTCCACATATGGGACAAACATGTAAAGCAAGAAAAACTGGACACTAGCATTGATAGATAGATAGATAGATAGATAGATAGATAGATAGATAGATAGATAGATAGATAGATAGATAGATAGATATGAAAGGCACTATATGATAGATAGATAGATAGATAGATAGATAGATAGATAGATAGATAGATACTTTATTAATCCCAAGGGGAAATTCACATACTCCAGCAGCAACATACTGATAAAAATAAACAATATTAAATTAAACAGTAATAAAAATGCAGGTAAAACAGACAATAACAATATATAATGTTAACATTTATGCCCCCGGGTGGAACTGAAGGTTTGCATAGTGTCGGAGAGGAACGATCTCCTCAGTCTGTCAGTGGAGCAGGACAGTGACAGCAGTCTGTCGCTGAAGCTGCACCTCTGTCTGGAGATGATCCTGTTCAGTGGATGCAGTGGATTCTTTATGATTGACAGGAGTCTGCTCAGCGCCTGTCACTCTGCCACGGATGTCAAACTGTCCAGCTTCATTCTTACAATAGAGTCTGCCTTTCTCACCAGTTTGTCCAGGCGTGAGGTGTCCTTCTTCTTTATGCTGCCTCCCCAGCACACCGCCGCGTAGAAGAGGGCACTCGCCACAACCGTCTGGTAGAACATCTGCAGCATCTTACTGCAGATGTTGAAGGACGCCATCCTTCTAAGGCAGTATAGTCGGCTCTGTCCTCTCTTGCACAGAGCATCAGTATTGGCAGTCCAGTCCAATTTGTCATCCAGCTGCACTCCCAGGTATTTATAGGTCTGCACCCTCTGCACACAGTCACCTCTGATGATCACGGGGTCCGTGAAGGGCCTGGTCCTCCTAAAATCCACCACCAGCTCCTTGGTTTTGCTGGTGTTCAGGTGTATTGAGAGCACATATGTGGTGCAGTCCATTTGTCTAGGTGGAGCACTGGGAACATGGCATTGAGATTGTGTATGGAGCAGAAATGAAATTTAACAATCAAACAGAAGGGGCACATGGCAACAGGATTGAATTATTTACAGTAGACATGCATAATGTCTAGCTCAAAGTGCTTTACAAACAGTAGAACAATTTTAAATTAAATAAATAGCAGAAGGGTTCCTAACAGAATTAAGCCTACATTAAATTACTGTTAATTATAGGCTGTTTCAAAGCCTTTATAGTTACAAAAGTCAGAATTCGATTTCATTGCATAGACAACAGGTTTGGCACCAAGGCAGAATCATTCTAAAAAGAATAAAAATGAGCACATATGATTTAAAGAATTGTCTGGCTCATCGCAGAAATTGTGCTAAGTAAAAAATATAATGTGGCAGCCTCTTTAGAGACAAACTTGAGCACAAAGCACAGAGAGCAGGCATGTTAGAAAGAGAACATTCAACATATACTCCAGGGACTGAAAAGTTGGGCGTATGTAGTGGGTGAGTGGCAAAGTTCCTTTATCCAGATAAAGAAGAGGACAGATGACATAGGGATGGTATCAGTCTGAAAGATGGAATGCAGTACAAACCATAAAGATGGCACAAACACATTTTTCCTGGCATAAAGACAAAAAGATAATATGGAAAAAACATTGGAAGTGTTGTGTGTTGCAGTACATTTGACTAAGTAAATTTAGCACGTTGCAAAGACATTGTGTTGAGTTCAAAAATATAATGCAGACGTCTCTATATACGAAATAAAGTGGGAACCTAGCATACACACCATGTACACCATCAAGACAGTATCCAGCATGCATTATGAAGGCACTGAAAGCATTGTGAGGCACAGCAAATGTGTTTGGCGCAAAGACAGAATGCTGCCGCCACTGTTGAGAAAGAAGCGGGCATTGAGAACATTGTGTAGGAGAGTCCATTCATCTAATTAAAGGTGTTAACATGTGCCTTAGAGATTTAGTGTGGCACATGAACAGAATGAAACAGTCTGTATAAAGACAGAGGTTGGCATGAATGGCCCAAAAAAAACATCCAGCGGGCACTCTAGGAACATCAAGTGGGCACATAACACGAAAAGCATTCTGTGATACAGACACTTTGTCTGGCACAAATGAGGAGCGGCAACAGTTTCCATACAAACAAAAGGGGGCACGTAGCATAGGGAGCATGTCTGAAACAAAGAGACGATCCAGCAGGTACTCTACTAACAAAAAAAAAAGCAGATATGTAACACCAAGGACATGTGTCGACTTAAGGAAGTGGGCAAACGGCTTAGGGATTGTGCTGGCAGAAAGAGTGCTGACAGAAGCAAGACAGAACACTTCATTTCAGTGGCACCATTAAAATTTCTCTAAAGGCTTCTACTGTTTAGTGGGTACTACAAGCAGCTTAGGTATGGGAAAAAAAAAAGAATGAAAACAACAGAAGGTGCCAAGTTGTTTCAAGATAAGGCCTGGCCATCCATCACTCGGTACTACTGTGTTTGGGTGGGTTTCTTAGCTCTACTGGAAATCATTTCTCTCCTAGACATTTAACACATCAGTTTTTAACGTTGACTGCTTCAGTTGCAGCATTAAAGTAGACATAACATAGTAATTCTGAACAATATGACATCTTTTAACACTTATTTGAAAGGTTAAGTTATAGGTTGTCTCAGCATGTATGTGTAATCGATGGATATGTGTACTTCTACAGTATGTGCGTATTGGGTGTATCACCTGAGGTTTCTGACGGGAATTCTGTGGTGTTTATAGTGCCATCCATGGTGGATCTATCTACAATACTTAGCTAAAACAAACATTTTAATCTCTATATATATAAAATCCAATGTCTGTCTGTCTGCTTTTCACGAGAGAACTACTTTACGCATTTAGATTGGGTTTTGTTCTAGAATTTGCTTGAACATTCCAGTTGATTTTGCGACTTCTTTCATCTCTCTATGTATCATAGTTCGCTTGCGGTACCGATTAATTTATGCGAATCCGAGAGACACGCAACAGAGCAGGGACCTCCTCACTCACGCACCAGCCTCAGCCTTACCTCCGCTTAGCTAGCAAACAACTTAACGCAGTTAGATCAGGTTTTTTTCTAGAATTTGCTTGAACATTCTGGTTGATTTTGTGACTTTCATCACACTAAGAATCATAGTTTGCTTGCAGGAGCGATATGTTCTTGCTAATCCGATACAGAGGCTGTGGGCCGAGGGGAGTGCCCCCCTCATTGTCCTGTTTCACTACTATGTGGGTAGAGCCACAGGGGATGGCTAGTAAGAATTAAATAACAACCTCACACTGGACAAGAAAACAAATGCCAAGTAAATATTATTGCATAATTTGCTCTAATATGTGCATATTTTTATGAAGCAGATTGATTGAGATTTAAGAGTATGAGGAATGGTAGGAGAAGAATAACAAAGTCGTATTAAGAGCAGGTGAAGTGGTGTTCGGTAGAATGATAGGAAAGACACCAACTAAGGACAAAGAGAAGGTTGAGGTGGAACAGAGACGTGCAGAATGCAATAAAGACTAAGAAAAATGTAAATAAGACCTATAACCAGTCATGGAGGGACAAGGCACAGAAATGTATAGGTGAACAAACAAGGAGGCTAAGAGGGCTGTGGAAAGAGTCAAAGGCACAAGCTTTGGAGAAGGAACATGGGAGAGAAAATGGTTTGTAGAATAGTGAAGGGTAGGAACAAGGCTGGGAAGGATTTTAGTCAAATAAAGCAGATGAAAGGTGAGCAAGGTGTGGTCTTGAGTGAGCACGATAGGATCAAGAATAGATGGAAATGGTACTTTGAAAAACTGTTGAATAAAGAAAACCCAAGTGAAGAGTTTGGAGATGGAGTTCTAAATGAAGGGCCGATACCAAAGAATAAGGAGGGAGGACGTAAAGGAGGCACTGAAAAGAATGAAGAATAGCAACAGGACCGGATGAAATATCAGCAGACGTGTGGAAGAGTTTAGGGGAGGAGGAAGTAGATGTGTTGTGGCTTCAAATGCAGGTGAGAACACCCAGAGTAGAGGAATATTCTGATTGTAGCCATTTATAATGTGGGGGGAGACATTCAGGATTGTGGAATCTATAGATGGATAAAACCAATGGTGCACACAATGAAAATTTGGGAAAGGGTTATATAGAGAGAAGGTTTAGGGTTAGACACCCCTGTTGTGGAGGAGCAGTTTGGGTTATTGCCAGGGAAAGGAACGAGTGATGCAGTTTCTGCATTGAGACAGCTGATTGAGAAGCATTGAGAAAACAGAAAGGTTTTCATATGGGGTCTACTGATTTAGAGAAGGCTTATGATGGAGTGCTATGTGAAGATGTTTGGAGGTGCACGAGAGAGATAAGTATTGTCCAGGATATATATGAGGGAGTAAGGACTTGGGTTAGAAGCAGTGTTGGCATGACAGACAAGATCCCAGTTACAGTAGGTCTGCACCAGGGATCTTCTTGAAGTCTGTATCTCTTTGATTTGGTTGTGGATGTGTTGACTTGTAGGGTAAACAGCCAAAACCCCTAGTTACAGGGCTTTTGCTAGTAACAGCCTGTTGTGTAATGCCAGAAAGGAGGAAAGCGGAGAGGATGTTGGAATAATGGAGAAGGGCTTTGGAAAACAGCAGATTGAAGATAAATAGGAAGAAGACAGAGTATCTGAACTTTAAGGATGATCAGGTGGCCTGCAGGGAGGGCTATTGAAAGGATCAGTGGTAGCCCAAGATGGACAATTAAATGCAGAGATAACCCACAAAGTGCAGTGTGGATGAACAATTGGAAGAAGGTATCAGAAGTATTGTGTGATCATAGGTTGTAAGACCAGTAATTATGTATGGAACTGAGACATGGACAGTAAAAGGAGCGTATGAGCATGTGTGTGGCAGAAATGAAAATGTTGTGATGGATGTGTGGAGTTACAAAAAAAAAAAAAAAGGATAAAATAAGAAATGAGAAAATTAGAGGTACAAAAAATTGAAAATACAGGAAAGTAAACTGAAGTGGTATGGACATGTGATGAGGACAGGTAATAAGTATGTGGGCAAGAGTGATGGGAGTGGAGATGCAGGAGAAAAGAAAGCGAGAGGGGCCAAAGTGAAGATGGATGGACAAAGTGAAAACAGAACTTGATGTTGGGTGGTGTAGGAGCGAGCTGTATGGAGAAGACTGATCAGTGACAATGACCCCACGTGGAAAGTGGGGAAACATAAAGAGGACGAAGTTTGCATGTAATGTAGCCTTAAAAACGAGACAAATTCTTAACAACTATTTTGCATGACTATAAATTTACCAAGTGTAGATGAGCTCACTGTAACTCTAAATTGGATTATGTGGGTTTAGAAATATAATGTGTTTTGTAAAGATAAAATGGGTAACTATGAAATAAGTGCATATATACTTAGGGTGTAATGTAATGAACTCTAATGTTGTCTTAACCTTAGCCATTAAAAAAATCCAGTATAAATAACAAAACAGAGAGAATAGTGCACATGCACCCAATAAAACGCGCTACTCAGTTCCATCTTCAACAAAAAGACCAGATTAATAACGTTTCTGAGCAGAATCTCTAACTCTTAATAAGTAGTCATCGCTTCAATAACCGAAAGGCGGTTCTTCTGACTTCAGCTGCCGTTAGAAAGATTATATGAGAAAGAGTTCGCAGCACAGCACAGCACAATACAAACGGAAATTTTACATTTCTGTGAAGAGTCAGTTATATCTTTCTGAACAGTTTCACAAAAACACGTCTCTGTAAAAGTCGAAGCAAGCTTTCTTAGTGCGAAGGTGCTGCATGCCATTCAAGTGTTGCTTGCGGTCTCAGTTTGCCTGTGTCCGTATGCAGCTCCCGAAAGCAAAGAGAAAAGATTCCTTAAACTCAAAAACTAGGCTCACAATTACCTTAAACACACAATTACATAATTTACACGTGCTTCCGAAAGTGTTTTTTTTTTTTTTTTTTCAGTTTCCTATAAATACTGACAATAAACATTCACATTGGCAATACAATGCCCAACAACCAAACCAATGCAGCCGTCTTTATCCGGAAGTGGGTGGGAAGTGAAGTAGAAAACTCTATTTCCCAGCTTGCTCTACGCCATCGAAACTTCCGACGGATATAGCGAGCGACAAACATGGCGTTGACCGGCAGGTTTTACAATTTGTTCTTTAAGAGGACCTCTGTATTCACCCTCTCTATTGTAGTGGGGACGGTACTTTTCGAGCGTGTCTTCGACCAGGCTGCAGATGGGCTTTTTGAACAGCTGAACCGTGGGGTAAGTAGTATAGGCGAAAGATACACGCTTGAAAATGACCTTGTCGCAAGGACAGAGAAGGAAACGCTGTCGATGTTTTTATATGACTGGTGGCCTACGGTAGAGTCGATTATCAACGTCCCGTCTTTCTATGCTTATATATTTACGTTACGAATTATTTTGTCAACATTTTTCTATATACTCTTGGACGAATGACGCGATATTTGCCGGTTTAAGAATACATAAATGTTACTTTATTTGGCCCCGGGGTTGGCATTTTATAGAAGATCAATTAACAAATAAGTAAATATTATCATATGAAACAGTAAACCCCATTTCAGATATATACCAGAATAACTTGGAAAGAAAGAAAACATTTGACTTGTTAGTCACAGTCACAGTGAGGCTTTAATATTTAAAGGAGGCGTTTGTTGACACACTTAAGCTAAATAATTCTTTGGCTGAAAGTCCACAGTGTTGGTGTGTCAGAGAGAGGATGTGCAACTTTGTTCATAATGGCACTCAGTTTTGTTTTCAGTCTGTGGCAGTGTGGTGTATCAGGACCTCGGGACTTCCCAAGGTTGTGAGTTCACATCCCACCATTGACACTGTGCGACCACAAGCAAGTCACTTCACCTGCCTGTGCTCCAATTAGAAAAAAAACAAAGGCAACCAGTTGGATCTCCGCCGTCGGCCAAATAATACAAGTGGTAATATTACCTCCAGAGTTTCTAGAGTGTGACCCATAACTGAGCCTACCTTTTTAAAGAACTTGTTGATTTGGTGGGCTTCTGTTGAAGTGGATTAGATTGGATTAGATCACACTGGCCGTCACAGAGTTTTGGGATATTTAAAGGATGTCACTTCCCACATTAGAGGAACACAGACTCCCTATATAGTTCCTTTGTGTTATGAGACCCAGCCTACCATGCATATGGAACCCCAATGTACTTGTCATCTACTCCCTGTGTAAAGACTAGACATAGAGGCTCTTTGGTGTGGAGGAACTGAATTACCAGCATCTTGATTTTGCTGATGTTAAGCTGCAGAACATCCTTTTTGCACCAAGAAGCAAAGTTCTCCACCTAACTCCTATGCTCTGTTTCATCCCTTTTATCAATACACTCCATAAGTACAGAATCATCTGAGGATTTCTACAAGTGATATGAACTCCTGTTATATTTATACATGTAGTCTGAGGTGTACAGAGTTAGGAGAAAGGCAGACAGGCCTGTTCCTTGTGGTGCTCTCTCAGTCCTTGAGCCTCACAAACCGATGTCTGCTGGACAGATTCTCCATTATCCAGGTCCCCACAGGCTCATCCACCTGTATATCTCTGAGCTTCCTCCTTAAAGCAGGGATCCCCAGCTCTGGTCTGCTTTTCAATCTAACCCTTTTCTTAATTGGTGACCCGTTTTTGCTGGTAATTAACTTCTTTTCAATTAATTTTAATGTATTTGCTCTTGAAGACTCAGACCCCTTAATGGTTTCTTTTTCTGTTATTGGCAGTTAAACAATAATGAGATACAAAACATGACCAACGAGCTGTGTCCCACATACAGTACAATATCTGAAAATAGGAATACTGCACCCAAAAACATTTTTTATATGCTACTTAACCCCCCTGTATTTTGTAATGGTGGCCAAAAATAATTTTTAATCTCATTTCCATGCAGAATGGAGACAGAGGTTTTACAAAGGTACTTTTGTCCAACAATCCACTTGTCTGTTATCCAGTTTCTTGCTCTAGTTATACAAAATTAGTTTTTTTTTTTTTTTGGTTAAATATTGTTATAGAGTAGTTGTGTCCAAAATTATCACTACATAAGCAAGAAACCTAAAGAATTGTGGCATTAACGTTTTGAGCTGAAAACCTGCCTCTACCTGTCATTCATTGGTCAAGACTCCTGTCTTCAGCTCAAAAACTCCAGAGGCAACTTGTAAAAGATGGCAGGGTGTCCCCACAGTGGCATTTATGTTAGGTAGAATGCCCAGAGGGGACTGGGCGGTCTCGTGGCCTGGAACCCCTGCAGATTTTATTTTATTTTTTTTCTCCAGCCATCTGGAGTTTTTTTTTCTGACCTCCCTGGCCATCGGAACTTACTCTTTTTCTATGTTAATTAATGTTGTCTTATTTTAATTTATTTTGTCTTTTATTTTTCTTCATTATATAAAGCACTTTGAGCTACGTTTTTGTATGAAAATGTGCTATATAAATAAATGTTGTTGTTGTTCTGATGCCCATCAGGCCTTCTGCTTTCTGACAACTGCTGCTTGACCAAAACCTTGAACAGGGAAAGCATCCATAAAAAGTGAATGAATCACAGGACATTTATTTTAATCCCGTGTTCATTTTAAACATTTACATTGAGAAGCGTTCTTTGTACTGCTTAACAAACAGTGATATTTAAGTAAAAATATAATAATTTTGGAAAAAATGAATGCTTGTAAATAACAATACGCACATTAATGTATCTCCTGTTATTAAGAAGTGGCCTTTGAATTGCCTAACATAAAAGATGTAATAAAAAGTAGTGATTTTGGAAAACCATCATTTGTACAGATTTGTACTCGCATTATGCACATGACGATACTAACCCTGGGAACCTGGTTACTGTCACTTTCTGTTCAAATGCTTTATTGCATCACTCTGCGTGTGTTTGTGTACTTCTTGTTTTGAATGAGGGTAAATCGTAAAGTACAGACAAATTGAAAATGACACGGTAACCACAATAGATAGCAGTTGTCACAGTACCATTTATACATGATATGTTGTGTATAGTTTGAACACACACACACAGTGTAGAGCTCCGCCGTTAGTCTAGGTGAAAATGAACGTACACGCTCCACTGCATTATTGCACCATTGTTAAACAAAGCAATGTTGTGAGATTTCTTTCAGCAGCAAGAGTGAAGCCTGCTGAAATTCCCCAAAGGATGTTGGCTCAATACGGAAATGAAAACACCATGACTCAATGAAAAGTTTATGAGCGGGTAGAGAGGTTTAAAGCAGGAAGAACAAGTGTAACCAACCAAGCTTGATCTGGCTGACCATCAACATCGCACACACAGGCCCACATCGACATGGCGAATGCCTTCACCAGAGAAGGCTGACAGATTACGTTGTTCGCTGTTGCTGCAGATTTGGATGTCAGCTGTGGATCTGCACGTGATTTAGTGTGTGATGACTTAGAGTACCACAAAAGTTTGGGTATGATGGGTACCCAAATAGCCTTCTGGTCTGCCCATGCCAACATCCTACATTAAATTTCAGCAGGTCCCCCAAGCCCAAAGTAATCTGACTTTGGTGTATTGTTCAGCGATGGTGCAATCCCATAGCGGAGCGTCCATGTACATTTGACCTTGGCTTCAGATAGACCAGCGGTGGGCAGCGTCGGTCCTGGAGAGCCTCAGTGGCTGCAGGTTTCTTAATGAGAAGTCAATTATCGCTAGTGAAGCACTTATTGCTCAAGTGACATTTTGATGCTTCATTTCAGTGGTCTCGCTTGTTAAGGTTCCCCACCCTTAATTGCTTGTTTCCATTTATTTCTCTGTGTGTTCATCATACACTGTTTGATTTTAATAAAACACTTAATAGAAAATGTGACAGACTGAAATTATCCTTTTTAGGCTTCAAATCATTTGGATGATATATCCTACAATATAAGACCTTACATTGCAAAGCAACAAGCCATCGAATTAAATAAGGTCTGAGATGGCAAGGATTGGTTTCTAATTAAGCAGTTGGGTTGGAATGAAAACCTGTAGCCACTGCGGCTCCTGAGGACCGACACTGCCCAGCCTGAGCTAGACCAATGGCAAAGTGCTGCACTGTGTGTGTTCAAACTACCCATAAGCCATCATGAACATGTTGCATTATGTCAGCTTCTATCCATTGCAGTTACTGCATAGTTTTCAAATTGACTTTACTTTTTGATTTACCCTTGTAATTTGTTAAAGCACTCAGTTTCCTAGCTGCATTAAATATTTTTAATATTTTACAATTTTTATCTTTTCAGAAATTATGGAAGCACATCAAGCACAATTATGAAAATCCACAGGAATAAGAAAAGGGAGAGCAAGAGAAGACTGTGCAGATCCAGATTCTGTGGAACTTGGGACAAAGTTGGAGTGCAAAGTATTGACGATGTCTTTTAGCACCAACACACCCAGAACTGTATGCACCTTGGGACTGATGTTCAAGAGAGGTTCCTAGACATTTGTTTCTCCTCTACAATTTCCAGTCATTTTTTTGTGTCAGTTGTGCTAGTCCATTATTTGAGAAATGAATAAATCAACCTAAATGGCCTGTACTTGATTAAGTGTTCGGCTTTGTGTTAATACTGCAAGGGTATCCTTCAGAAGTATGCAAAGGGGGGCCTGCCTTAACTCTGGTGAGCCGGAAAGTGCTAGGTGCCAAATATTGGCCGTAAGCTGTGATTGCAGCCACTCAAAGAAAACCATTAATTACTTGTGCAAGGGCAGCATAGTGCAGATAACCTCAGCTTTTGTATTTTACTATTTAATAAAGCATGCATTTTTTTCTCCCCAGTATTATGACATTTAAATTTACCAGGCTATGCTTTTAGTGTGTGACTAAGGTTCATTTTAATGCAAGTTTTGATCAAACACAGACCTGCATCTGTAATATGAATATGGGACAGAAGGGTTTTTTTTTGTTTTGTTTCAGGTTTTATATTTAAAATATACAGTACAGGACAAAAGTTTGGACACACCTTCTCATTCAATGTGTTTTCTTTATTTTCATGGTAGATTCTCACTGAAGGCATCAAAACTATGAATGAACACATGTGGAGTTATGTACTTAACAAAAAAAGGTGAAATAACTGAAAACATGTTTTATATTCTAGTTTCCTCAAAATAGCCACCCTTTGCTCTGATTACTGCTTTGCACACTCTTGACATTCTCTCGATGAGCTTCAACAGGTAGTCACCTGAAATGGTTTTCACTTCACAGGTGTGCCTTATCAGGGTTATTTAGTGGAATTTCTTGCTTTATCAATGGGGTTGGGAACAGCAGTTGTGTTGTGCAGAAGTCAGGTGACTACACAGCCGACAGCCCTACTGGACAACTGTTAAAATTCATATTATGGCAAGAACCAAGCAGCTAACTAAAGAAAAACGAGTGGCCATCATTACTTTAAGAAATGAAGGTCAGTCAGTCTGGAAAACTGCAAAAACTTTAATTGTGTCCCCAAGTGGAGTCGCAAAAACCATCAAGCACTACAACGAAACTGGCACACATGAGGACCGACCCAGGAAAGGAAGACCAAGAGTAACCTCTGCTTCTGAAGACAAGTTCATCCGAGTCACCAGCCTCAGAAATCGCAAGTTATCAGCAACTCGGATCAGAGACCAGAAATTGAAGGCACACTGAACCAGCATGGCTACCACAGCATCCTGCAGCGACACGCCATCTCATCCGGTTTGCGTTTAGTTGGACGATCATTTATTTTTCAACAGGACAATGACCCCAAACACACCTCCAGGCTGTGTAAGGGCTATTTGACCAAGAAGGAGAGTGATGGAGTGCTGTAAATAGTCATGAAAATAAAGAAAACACATTGAATGAGGAGGTGTGTCCAAACTTTTGGCCTGTACTGTAGCTGTTCAGAATAAATCGGTAAATTAGCTGCACTGGTGTGGGATTAATCTGATTGAGTGTAGTTGAGGTGTTGGTGAATGTAAACTGAGAGACCTAGTTAGAGCTGCTGTTCACAGTTTGTATAATCTTCATGCACAGTCTTTTTAATTTTAACACCGGTGGTCTTTAGCCTATTGGACGAATGATGAGTAGACTCTCCTAAACACCGTATTCTGTCGACAGTGTGGCTGAATATCGGTGACGTTATAATAAAGAGTTTCCTTGTTAAATATCACTGGGTTTTTCTCAAAGGGTTTAAGGATTAAAAACCTATTGGGGCATTATTTTATTATAATTGAAGATAATGAGTATTGAACTTCATGAAGGAGCAAATGTTTACCTGTGGGTGGAGAGTATTGATTTCTGTGAGCTGATTTTAGGCTTTTTTTTTTTCTTTTTTCATTCCAAGTAACATTATTTCCAGACAGCAGATTTGTTGTGTTTGTTAACCGCATCACTTCTCAAAATGATGTGTCCCTCAGGAATTGTGTTCTCCATAGATGGACTGAGTTCAACACTAGGAAATGCACAGTGGAAAGGTCATTGTTGTTATAGTGCTGCACAAAAGAGGACAAAAGTCAATCACGACACAGATCACAGTAGCCATACAACATACACTCCATGTCAAGCTCTGATGAGGAAAACCCCTTTGGGATTTGTCAGGATGAATACAGCTACGGGTGATAGGATACCTTCTCTTTCTCCTTCTCTTTCTCTCCGTCTTTGTCTTTTAGCTGTGGTGCACTTGATGCTCTGGCCCTCATCATCTGTGTTGAAGTGTGCAGACGTTTGGAGAGTACAAGAACAACAACAACATTTATTTATATAGCACATTTTCATACAAACAGTAGCTCAAAGTGCTTTACATATTAAAGAATAGAAAAATGAAAGACACAATTATAAAACAAAATAAATCAACATTAACATCGAATAAGAGTAAGGTTCAATGGCCAGGGGGGACAGAAAAAACAAAAAAACTCCAGACGGCTGGAGAAAAAAAAAAAATAAATAAATAAAATCTGTAGGGAGAAGAAGCCCTCCAAGAAGATGGAGGGCTGCAATTTAAAAGGTGCATTTCAGCAGTTCTGGTGTTCCAGTGTGTCTAGTAGATGAGGGGTTCTCAAATGTTGTTATATGTGCTGACACTTTTTATAACTTTCAAGACCAAGTTCTTTTGGTACAATAAACCAATCGGTGTTTGCTAGAAACCATTGGTGGAAAACTGTCTTAAGTGTTTCTCCTAGCAGAGCCCAAGAAATATGTTATCCCAGACTAACAACGGTATACTAAGGAAAACAAGTAATGATAAGGATAAGCAAACAGTGCAACATAATAGTAATAAATAGGAATGAAAAACATTGTACACCGTATGAAAGTATAATATTTCGCAAGCAGGCTGTGTAATATGAGTGCAAAGTTAATTTAGTTCCCAGTGCCATATTGAGTATTGCTTGAGCTTTATGGCTGCCTACAAGTTCTTTCCCGTTACTGTAGCTGATGTTCTGTCTTTTGATTGTCCTCCTCACGTTCTGTTTCCCAACATAAGGAAGTCGCTCTGCCGGTGCCCGTTGTGGCCCGTGCCATCGTCAAACTGGCTGAGATGATATTTCAGGGTGAGTTTCTGAGTCACTGCTTTCAAAGCCAGGAAGGCCATAACTGTTTCTGAGACAAGAAAAAGCAGGAATATCAGGTGAACAGCCCTCTCCAGGGGCAAGATGACAACCTCTTCATCGGTTTGGAAAAACAGCAGGAGGGGCAGCTGGAAGAATACAGTGAGAAGCCAGAAAGTGGCCAGTTCTGGAACCTATAGCAAGATGCAACAGGAGAGATGAAAGGTTCTTAGACTCAAATGAGATAAATAAACGGGCAACGATGAAATAAATAATCGTGAAAAAGTGTAGCAGAACATACAAATTGTGAAAACACGGATAAAAGCTGCCTAACTGCAGTGAAATACACCTAATCAGTTATTTTTATCGGTTGTTGTGGCTATGTCAAATTGAATTATTGCAGTTTTCAAAATGGCCTACTTTTTGGACCAAATTATAAATATGGAAAGTCATTGTGAAACCGTGCGGCTATCTAAAGGTTTAAACGTCGGTCACACAATTGGCAACAAACTACTGGGGCCGTTACTTTGATTGTGGTCTTCATTGAAGCTTATGACCTGACACGTTCTAAAAACATGAACAATTTTCACACATGCAATTTTTGTTTAGATTTTATCTGAGGACCACAGGGGGACATGTTTCACTAGTAAATAAATACTATGTTAGTATAATTAAATGTGTCACTAAATATGGTTTTGCTGCCAGTTTCTATATACATTTATTGGACCGGGGGGGCAATGTCGGGCCTGGAGAGCTGCGGTGGCTGCAGGTTTTCATTCCAACCCAATTGCTTAATTAAAAACCAATCCTTGCCATCTCAGACTTTTTTTTTTTTAATTTTATGGCTTGTTAGTCTGCAATGTAAGGTTCTTATATCGTAGATTTTTTGCTTTCCAAGAATATCATCAAAATGATTTTCAGTCTGTCACATTTTCTATTAAGTGTTTAATAAATCAAACAGTGCATGATGAACACACAGAGGTGTAAATCGAAACAAGCGAGATGGTGAGCTGCAGGCTGCTTTGTCATTTACATCTTATTGCTAATAAGGAGCCATTAAAACACTGAATGCAGCTGTTTAAGATTGAAATAAGCAATTAAAGGTGGGGAACCTTAACAAGTGAGACCACTAAAATGAAGCATCAAAATGTCACTTAAGCAATAAGTGCTTCATCACTAGTAACTGACTTCTCATTGAGAAGCTGGGGTGGAACAAAAACCTGCAGCCACTGTGGCCCTCCTGGGCCGACATTGCCCACCCCTGTTTTGGACCACTTATTTATTTCAGTGATTACTCAAGCAGCACAAACTACGCCTTGAAATGAAAGCTGTCATTTTTACCCATTTCTCGGGCTACGGTTTTTTGATTGGTGAATTGTCAGTAGAGAGGACATAAACCTTCAGCCATCAAGAGCCACATTTACTGCAGATACAGTTGTGCTTGAAAGTTTGTGAACCCTTTAAAATTTTCTATATTTCTGCATAAATATGACCTAAAACATCATCAGATTTTCACTCAAGTCCTAAAAGTAGATAAAGAGAAACCAGTTAAACAAATGAGACAAAAATATTATACTTGGTCATTTATTTATTAAGGAAAATGATCGAATATTACATATTTGTGAGTGGCAAAAGTATGTGAACCTTTGCTTTCAGTATCTGGTGTGACCCCTCTTTGCAGCAATAACTGCAACTAAACGTTTCCGGTAACTTTTGATCATTCCTGCACACTGGCTTGGAGGAATTTTAGCCCATTCCTCCGTACAGAACAGCTTCAACTCTGGGATGTTGGTGTGTTTCCTCACATTAACTGCTCATTTCAGGTCCTTCCACAACATTTCGATTGGATTAAGGTCAGGACTTTGATTTGGCCATTCCAAAACATGAACTTTATTCTTCTTTAACCATTCTTTGGTAGAACGACTTGTGTGCTTAGGGTGGTTGTCTTGCTGCATGACCCACCTTCTCTTGAGATTCAGTTCATGGACAGATGTCCTGACATTTTCCTTTAGAATTCTCTGATATAATTCAGAATTCATTGTTCCATCAATGAAGGCAAGCCGTCCTGGCCCAGATGCAGCAAAACAGGCCCAAACCATGATACTACCACCACCATGTTTCACAGATGGGATAAGGTTCTTATGCTGGAATGCAGTGTTTTCCTTTCTCCAAACATAACGCTTTTCATTTAAACCAAAAGTTCTATTTTGGTCTAATCCGTCCACAAAACATTCTTCCAATAGCCTTCTGGTTTGTCCACGTGATCTTTAGCAAACTGCAGATGAGCAGCAATGTTTTTTTTGGAGAGCAGTGGCTTTCTCCTTGCAACCCTGCCATACACACCATTGTTGTTCAGTGTTCTCCTGATTGTGGACTCATGAACATCAACATTAGCCAATGTGAGAGAGGCCTTCAGTTGCTTAGAAGTTACCCTGGGGTCCTTTGTGACCACGCCGACTATTACACGCCTTGCTCTTGGAGTGATCTTTGTTGGTCAACCACTCCTGGAGAGGGTAACAATGGTCTTGAATTTCCTCCATTTGTACACAATCTGTCTGACTGTGGATTGGTGGAGTCCAAACTCTTTAGAGATGGTTTTGCAACCTTTTCCAGCCTGATGAGCATCAACAACTCTTTTTGTGAGGTCCTCAGAAATCTCCTTTGTTCATGCCATGATACACTTCAACAAACATGTGTTGTGAAGAGCAGACTTTGATAGATCCTGTTCTTTAAATACCACAGGGTGCCTACTCACACCTGATTGGCATCCCATTGATTGAAAACACCTGACACCTCACCTTCAAACTAACTGCTAATCCTAGAGGTTCACATACTTTTGCCACTCACAAATATGTAATATTTGATTTTTTTCCTTAATAAATAAATGACCAAGTATAATATTTTTGTCCCATTTGTTTAACTGGTTTCTCTTTATCTACTTTTAGGACTTGAGTGAAAACCTGATGATGTTTTAGGTCATATTTATGCAGAAATACAGAAAATTCTAAAGGGTTCACAAACTTTCAAGCACAACTGTACTCGCAATGATGACTTCTGACCTTCTTGTATTAGAGTCTCTGCTGTTTGTAGTAAATCGGTGCACTCGTATCTACCAGGCACAGCCACAACTCTGAGCAACCGTTTCACTGGGGATTTACCAATCAAAAAACAGTATGTGCTAGAGCCCACCCTCTCAACCTTGATGGGTGAATATGACAAGTCATTATTTACATCTGGATAGGCATGTTAAGAAAATGGATGGAAGAACTGATTAATTGTCATATTTCACAATTCATTTATTTATTTGTGTATTTTGTCTGAAATGTCAGAAGGCTTCACCTTCAGGGTGACAGAGTGCTCTATCAAGGATGATTCCCTGTGTTGATCCTGTCATTAATTAAAATAATTTGAGGAGGACACGGATTATGTGGGAAATGTGATTAAAATGGCTAAACAAATGTACACACTATAGTGTGTATTATATTGATTGTATTTTATATTGATATATCAACATTAAACCATTTAGGTTTGTTCTCATTGGCATCTCTGGAAGTGATTATACACAACACCAAACTGTGGCCTTTAGGAGCAGAATAGGACCTTAAATCCCCAGGCTTGGCTCCATGGAGTCGTTTAGCCAGGCTAAGCCCCTCCAAATCATGTTGAGTTCCCACACCCATCCACTGTTACTGGTAGAATTTTTGCGAGTGTATAAGACCAGGTCCCTCAGACACTCTTCAAAGTGCTGCTTCAGAGCAATGCCATGGCGGGATCTATTTTTGGTTCTCTTTTCACGTGAAGGTTCCAGACCTTTATTTATTTAGATTGATAACAGGCTCCATAAGTAACCATGGCTAGATGATAACAGATTTATGAAATACCAGTGGGCTCCTGATATTAAAAGATCTCCTCCAGCATACAGTAACACAGACTAAGCTCAGGTGTTCCTGATCTGTTGGTATCTGCTAGGTAGCCTATAGATTTCAAGGCTTTCTTATTTATTCACATATTAGGAACCTTTTCAAGGCCCAAAGAAATTATTTCAAGTGCAAAGAACCCTTCACATAATAAAATGGTTCTGTGTCAATCGCTGGTTCGGCAGGAAACCACAGAACCCAGTAAAGTCCATTTTAGATCCTGTGTTTTTTAATATTTCAGACGTGCCCTTTTAACGTTGGTCTGGAGCTGGGGCTGCTAACCCCCCAAAGTTTATGGTTTCTGACTTTTTTTTTGTAACCCTGGCACAACAGTTATGATGAACGGTTTTCTAAAAGAAGGTTACCTTTTCCTGCAGGTTCCCTATATAGCCGAGGTAAAGCCGCAGTAGCTCAGTTGAGGTGATGACCACCATTCCCATAATAAGCAGAACCTGGTAGTAGCCGGCCAGCAGGGGTAACTGCAACCCAAAACGGGACAAAGAGAAGGTCACGCAGGCGCAGGACCGGGAGGTGCCACCTCCAACACGCCTGTCTCAACTTAACAATCTACTTAAAAAAAACATTTTATTAGCGTAAAGTTCTACTTGTACGTCGAATTTAGAAAATGTGAAGTTCATATCGCACCTTTCATGACTGAGCTGAAAGCGTTTCCGATGCATCTTACTGTCACACTCATTCCAGCTCCGACTGCGCCAATAGGCTAGCCCGACTTACCTTCAGCTCCAGCATCAGAACTTCAGAGAGCCACCAGAAGGGAAAATAGAAGACGTTGAAATAGAGCAGCATCTGCAGGGGTAGGTGGGACACCATCTGGTGAGCTAGGAGGAAGAACAGAACCAAAGGAGCTGAATGTCCGAAGTCGGGCTGAGCAGCTTAGCAGCGCTGCACCCGTCCGCCGGCGTCACTCACTCACCTGAGTTAAAAGCCACAGCTCGGTCGCCGCTGTCCCGCGTCTTGTTGTGGGTGAAGAGAGCCCCGCTCAGCTTTAGAAGACGGAGCTGCAAGCCAGCCGGGATCGGACCGCGAGGCGCTGCGTACATGGCGTCTCTCAAGTGACTGAGGACAGATAGCCGTCTGCTGCAAATCGGATTAAATGGTAGGGGGTGGCGACGATGCTACGCGGACTTGTTCTTAAGTACCGCTGTTAATGCACATTATACTCTATCATTCATCTACATGAAATTGAAAAATAATGTGTACATTATTGTATCTGTTGTATTTGGAAAGTGTAAACATAACAGCCTACATTAACAAATAACATCTTTTCCTATCCTGACGCGCTAGGGGAGTGGACGCCTGCTCTTACAGCATGAGGCACGAGGTAGGAACTGCATGGTAGGTGGAATGAGGTGCGATTCGACTCTACATCTCTGAAGCTGCGTTGGTTTTACCTTAAGAGCGAGGTGAGTTTTGTAGAAATTACATTTTCGATAGTGGCACAGGAAGCCCCTTAGCTGAGTCATAGTACCTTTTTTAATTTTATCACCTAGGAAGTCTGCACCATGCATTTATCCACCCACCATCCATTTTCTAAGCCCATTATCCAGCTTCTCCTTCCTTCACGTCAACTATCCTGTCACCGGGACGCCGGGAGGGGCGGGGACTGAAATGGGCGGAGTCAGACGCCACACCCTTCCCCTCTTCAGCAAACCTCTACTCGCAGGACTAAAGCGGAATATGGAAGGAATCTTCAGCATGGGCAGGGTCTAATGTTGCTGGAGTCTAATTCAGGCCTCGCCCACACATCGGAATGAGGGAGGCGAAACTTTAGGTTTGTATTTACAGTAGAGTCTTGCTTATCCTACCTTCGCTTATCCAACATTCCGTATTATCCGAAGTCCCACCGCAAAAGAAAAAAAAAAAACATCAATCGACAACAAGAACTGCAAGTTGCGAGCGTGACTGTAGTCTTTTTTTTGTTGCTCCCGACTCTACCGCACCTAATTACAGTGGAACCTCGGTTTTCAAGAATAACTCGTTTTGGAAATGTGCTAGTAGTCCAAAACACTCGTACAGTATATCAATGCGAATTTCCCCATAAGAAATAATGGAAACTCAGATGATTCATTCCACAACCCAAAACTATTCATATAAAAATGATTAATACAAAATATAAAGTAAAAATACATAAAGCAAATTAAGCTGCACTTTACCTTTGAAAAGAATCATGGCTGGTGTGAGTGAGTTTCTAAACTCTTGTAGGATTTCACCCAACGGGACGACACGCAGAAGAGCGTCCCAAAGCAATCGCAGTCTCCCACCGCTGTAGCAGTTCGCCATAAAAGCGAATCCAAAAAGATGCTATAAGTGCCTGCCGTCGATGGGTGATACAAGGACCAAGGACCATTATAAATGCACAGGGCACAGTGCTACTTTCCCCCCATCCCTGCCTGACGGCTGTGTCTGCGTATAGGAGAATGGCAGATCCCACTACAGCGCTGTTGCTGTTTCAAGCTTAATAAAGCTGATGTTGCTAAAGTACTGAAACTCTGCTTCGGGTTTTCGGGTGCAAGACGGGGACTCGCACGTCACAGCACAAACACACACACACAGTCACAATGCTGTAGTAAACGCTCGTACGGATGTTGACTATATGAGTGACGGAGTTAAGGCTCTAGAAACTGCAATTAATTACATTGAGCAACAAGAAGAAGCTACAGGAATCGACATATGATGCTGCAAAGATGGCGAGACTTGACAGCGAAGAAATGGCACTCGTCTGGAAAGCAGACTATGATCAAAAATGTCTTTAAATCATCACAGGACTGAAGTTTACAGTACATACTGTATTTAACTCCAGACAATTCTGTAAGTTCCTTTTTTCAGTTAATTTATTCAGTTGTTTTGTTGTAAAACATGATTATTAGGTTCGTAATGTGTAAAATTATAACATAGTTTGACGTTTAATAGGCTCTTTCTTAACACCTGCCATTATCCAACATTTTCGCTTATCCGACGTTCTGTCGGCCCGTTTATGTCGGATAAGCGAGACTCTACTGTATTTAATCCACCCTCGTAGTGTGAAGCAAGTACGCTTAGGGGACACCTGCAGCACTTCAGTCATGTAATCAATATAACTCTGGGAGCAAGAGGTGGTGCTGTTGCTTGCCTGATTTCCTCCTTCATCAGCAGTTCAGAATGAATGACCTCACTTCCTCAGCCCCCACCATAAAATCACAAAGGCCACTGAAATTGGGCGTTGAGTTTGGACTCGCATCTGAGGAAGACAGAGCTCCAACTCTTTATTGTTGCTGTGGCATTTTTACACCTGTAAAAATGAGTTATAAGAATTGAATTTATGTGTTATTATGTGTAACGAAACATGTAAATACCAAAACGGCAACATAATCACAGTAGGAAAGGTCTGTTGTGTGTTCAGTGCTATGCAGTACCTATGTAGTACCTAAGCAAATTTAGTACATGCGCTTCGTATGGCATGTTTTGCACACAGGCACTGCTCAAGCTGATGTCAAAAGAGTTCTTTGTGATATTTTTTCTGTTTCTTGCACATGACAGAGTAGAGTGACGATCAACACTGCCCATTGTGTAATGGCAGGCGCCAGGCATGGTGAATTCCATGTTTCTCCTGACGCAAACATCAGCCATTGCTCAGGGGGCAGACCTCTTTCTTGTCCTTCCACTTGATTGTGATCATCTTGCCTTTTTACCACGCTGCAGCTTGATGTGTTTATGCGACAGTAGTCACCAGGCATGTCATGGTGGTACAGTCTTACAGTGCTCTGTGCATCAGTTTTCCTTTGAAGTAAAATTTCAAGCAGTTCATACGAAGAACAGAGACAGTCCATCATTATATGGCAACCCTGGTCAAGCAAACGGTCCGCCAGCAACACTGTATTGATTGTACCTGCCATCCCACTGGGTCCCTCTACTGGTGTAAAGTATCTGGGCTTGCTTTGCACACACAGTATGTAATAATAATTCTTTGTATTTATATAGCACTTTGTCTCACTACTCAGGTTAAGGGCCTTGCTCAAGGGTCCAACAGAGCAGAGTCCCTTTTGGCATTTACGGGATTCAAACCGGCAACCTTCCGATTGCCAGCGCAGGTCCTTAGCCTCAGAGCCACCACTTCACCGATACCAAATCATTCCTGTTTGGATTAGATGTACTGTATCCATGACCACCTTCACTTGCAGCCCATAAGACTTTTACCGATACTTATGTCACAATCGAGAAAATACACCTTCTGCATATTTTTTGATGATCGCCTGATACACATCCCATAATTTCTGCAGTTTTGCTGCTGGGAGATTGCCTTATTAGTGAAATGCGGGTATTTAAAAAATGGGTGCCTGCAGCAATCAGCTTGTGGACCAGAACCATCTCTGGACTAGTTTACAACAACAACAACATTTATTTATATAGCACATATTCATACAAAAAAAATGTAGCTCAAAGTGCTTTACAAAATGAAGAATAGAAAAATAGAAGACACAATAAAAAATAAAAATAAGTCAACATTAATTAACATAGAATAAGTAAGGTCCGATGGCCAGGGTGGACAGAAAAAAACAACAAAAAAAAGAAACTCCAGATGGCTGGAAGAAAAAAAATAAAATCTGCAGGGATTCCAAACCATGAGACCACCCAGTCCCCTCTGGGCTATCTACCTAACATAAATGAAACAGTCTTCTTTGTATTTAGGGTTCTCATGGAAGGACTTGATGATGATGGTCACGTAGACTTCTGGCTTTCAGCCCATCAATGTTGGAGCATCATGATGCTTTGAGTAGGTGGTGGTGGCGCAGAAGAAACAGAAGAGAGTTTACCTACTATACCCTATAGTACCAGGAGACTGAAAAACACCCACGTGGCGTCTGAAGTGACTGCGATAAGCAAATGGCTTACTGCGACTTTTCTGTCACGAGTCAGCATAGTGGTTCATTTCACCAAGTATTTCCTCCACCAGACTACCAACGACAAATTGTTAATAGTCCAGATAATCATGATCAGCAGACATCTTTAGACCAGGGTTATCTGTAGAAGGACAACGTAGAGGTGTATGAAGCCGACACCAAACATGGACATCACTGGAACTTGGCGGGTTGGAATCTCCCGAACAGATGACAGTTTCACTGGCCATGCCAACGTCTGATGAGCAATTCACATCGTCATCACTATTATTCGATTTGAGCAACCATTCCGTTTTTGTTTGCTCTAAAACTGGCTACAGCCTCTCGTTCGCCATTGTGGTTTTAGTTCCACCCCTCTCATGAATATTAATGAGTTACCACTATTTGACCATAAACTGGCCGAAAATATTGAAATATTTGTGGATTTTTTTTTTGTCAGCATGTTATTTCATCCACTAGATGGCAGCAGAATACTGTCTTGAGAGTTAGGCTGTGTTCCATTGGAACTTCCTAGTGTGGAAGAAAAATGAGACTTGGGCTCACATAGTTATTAAGGGGTAATACAGTTATTGCACATCAAGTGTTTTGGTATGCTTTCCATGTTAAATTATAGCATGTATCTTAGAAGTGGTATAAAAGGGTTAATAAATGTCAGAAACTTGTTCAAGCATATCAGGAAACCAGACAGGGGTCAAGTGAAGAAGAAAGAACAAGAAGGTCCTGGGCGACGACTCAAGAGGTTGGCTAACTATTATGTGCCCAGTTACACTTGACAGATGGCACACACACTGGAACTCAAGAAGTTTTGAAAAGTATTGTATGGACCAAGAATGTAATAGAAGTGAGACTTTTATTTAGATATGTCATTTAGGCATATAAGCTAATGAAGCAATCAAATGATGGATGTCGAAGCCAACGAACCATTCAGAGTAAATGTTAGGTGATGTGTGTGTATTAATTCAGCACTGTTATGTAAATTCATTTGATTATAAATATAGACCTCTGCTCTTATTCTTTGACCATCTGCTGACACCTTTGCTCATGAACACTGTCCCTTAGTAGATTGTTCATGGTAGAGGTGTGGGGTATTTACAGCTTATAGACTCAATGTAGACAAGCATTTCCAGATTGGATTGTGATATTTATCTAATCTATCCTATCTAATGTATCTGTCAGTGGACATGCTTCCTCCTGCCTGATTCTTTGGTTTGATTAACTATAAAATTTGCACTGGGTGTGACAAGGATGGATAGGATTAGAAATGAGTACATTAAAGGGTCAGCACAAGTTGGACGGTTGGGAGACAAAGTCAGAGAGGCGAGATTGCATTGGTTTGGACATGTGCAGAGGAGAGATGCTGGGTGTATTGGGAGAAGGATGCTAAGGATAGAGCTGCCGGGGAAGAGGAAAAGAGGAAGGCCTAAGAGAAGGTTTATGGATGTGGTGAGAGAGGACATGCAGGTGATGGGTGTACCAGAACAAGATGCAGAGGACAGGAAGATATGGAGGAAGATGATCTGCTGTGGCAACCCCTAACAGGAGCAGCTGAAAGAAGAAGAAGAACTATATAAATTCTCAAAAAGGTCATAGTTTAGGACAGGATTTCTTTCTTTATTATATATTTCCAAATTTAATTTCTACCACACTAGTTGGAATTTTCAACTCTAACGTCCCCTCAAGTGAAATTTTCTATTCAGGAACTCAAACTTGGTCTGTCAAGCTTGAGGTTGTCTAACTTCAGATCATGATATCAATCCAAAATGGCAGTGTACACCACACACTTTAGTGAAAGGTGTGGCATTTACTTTTAACTTGTGTCTCATTAAATCAGTTGTACACACAGAAGTGTCTAACATCTATTTGTGAACATGCTACTACAGCGATTGGAGGTGCAAATAACTGCAGAACGTGCTTCTGTCAACTACTATTTATTCCAAAAAAGCAAGCACAGCAGAAGTGCTCCCGGAGGTGCTCATATTGGTTTTCCAAATGTTTTACTGGAACACAGTCAACGTGGGCGTGATGTCATTCCCAGCTCTGACTTCTGAAGTAAATGGAACACAGCATTATTTGGGCTTAACTCCGTAAAGTGGGTTGTTAAACGTCAACATAGTGTGACTTGGGTTTAACCGTATTTACATGAAATTCCAAGCCACGCTTCAGGTTGACGCCAAAATTGTGCTCTTTATTTGCTTAGTTCCACTATTAAATGGGTTTACCAAGGTTGTACCCTAATTCTGTCATTATTTTCATGCTAATCATATTTATTATTTATTAATTTTCCTAGTAATGATATTGTTTATTTATGCATCACCCTGTATGATAAATACTGTTGTGGTATGAAATTTTGTATAAAAGTTGATAAATATTTTGTATGCCTTTATTTCTAACTTAGACAAAGCAAAATAATATTAGTGTTATATCTCTATACAGTAGAACCTCGGTTCACGAACGTCTCGGAATATGAACAAATCGGTTTACGACTAAAAAGTTCACCAAACTTTTGCATCTGTTCACGACCACAGACTTTATATATGAACAAGCCTGTTCCCTTTCAGTTTGTGTGCGCCGATGATTTCCACACGTGTTGAGTCTCTCCCTGTGCAGTGAGAGAGAGCGCGAGAGCGACACACGCACGAGAGAGACACACACACTGTCACACACGTGTGCATGGGAGGCAGCTAAAGGGCTTGAGTGACGGCAGTTCTGAGGCATGCCGGGATGTGGCAGAGTGCACTGACTCTTTTTCTCCCTTTCCTGTAGACCATTCCCGGGAGATTCCACCTGGTTCTCTTGACGTCACTTCCGGGACCGAGCCAATGGAAGTAGACCTTACCAGCTCCGGCCCCTGTGATGTCACAACTGGGCCCGATCCTTATGACCTCACTTCCTGTCTCCCCTTTTAAAAGCCTGCCCTTTTCCCTTTTCCCTCAGTCTTGTTTTGGACTTGTTTGTATGCACTTCAGTGCTGTGTATTTTCATAAAAGAACGACTTTGCAGCCAGGATACCAGATTATATGGGTGGCTGCCCCAAATCTTTATCTGAGTATGTCTTGGAGTCGTTATTGTGACAACACACACACGCACACGTGAGAGAGGCACACATACGCGGGCGCGAGAGACACACATATGCGCACATGAGAGAGGCACACACACGCGCGAGAGACACACACACACACACGCGTGCATGAGAGAGGCAGACACACGTATGCACATGCGAGAGACACACACACACACGTGTGCGAGACAGAGAGACGGCTGGACGCATAAGGCCGAGAAGGCAGTTCAAAAATGCACCAGGCTTGTTTTTAAAGACACAGATCCGAGCATTGTTTTAACCTCGTTGTATTTAATGAAGACTTTTTTCTATTGGATTTTAACCTCCACTTCACTTCTGTTTACAGCGATCGGTTCGTAGCGTGCATTGTTGCAATGTTCCTTTTCTTGGTGGTTTATTAAATTACGGGTTTTTTAAATGTTCATTTTTTTCCCTGTGCTTGAAAAAAGTGTTTTTAGCGAGCGGTTCGTAGCGCTACAGCATGAACTCTTTTCAGTTTTCTCTGTTGTTCAAGGTTTTCTCAGTGTTATTCAATGTTTTTACATTTAGTTTACTATTACGCTGTGCATTCTATGGTGTAATTAACTATATTTGTGCCTAAAAATCTTTAAAAATATATATATTTACATACAGTTTGTACCATCTGGAACAGATTCATTGTATTTACATGCAATCCTATGGGGGAAATTACTTTGGTTCCCGACCAAATCGGTTTACGACCAGAGTTTTGGAACGAATTATAGTTGTGAGCCGAGGTTCCACTGTATATATAAAATCCAACGTCTGTCTGTATGTGTGTCTGCTTTTTGTGAGAGAACTACTTAACGGATTTAGATCTGTTTTTTTTTCTATAATTTGCTTGAGCATTCTGGTTGATTTTGCGACTTCTCTCATTTGCACTATGATCTCACTAAGAATCATAGTTCGCTTGCAGGAGTGATTTATTTGTGCTAATCCGAGGCAGAGGCTGTGGGCTGAGGAGAGGAGGAAGCGTGACGTCAGTAGTAGGGAGCCGGGAAGGGCCCTCATCACTGTCATGTTTCGCCGCAGGGGACGGCTAATTATTGATAAGAACAGCAATAGCTGGATGTTTAACTACCTCTCCACCCTTTTAAGACTGGGTCAGGATAGTGAATAATGTAATGACCGAGTGAGGGGAAGTGCCTAAACCAGTTTGGCAAGTGATTCTCAGCAGGACTCTCTCAATCAACCCCCACTGGAAAGCCAGACTGCCAAGCTGGCAAGCATCAACTCAACAAATGGCTTTGGGGTCAGATGTGAAGGTATTGTGTGCCCCTATTGGTCTGAGGTATGGCTGTTTGGGATTGGTTTGAATCAGAGGCCATTCTGTAGCATGACACCCTATTGGTGTAAAGATGTGGACAAAGAATGTATAAATGTGGTTTCTTTAATTTCTCTCTCTCACACACACTATCATGATGAAGGAGCATCTCACACACCATGGACTGAAAAGAAGACCACACTGAGATGCACAGCTCAGCAGCCATACTGAGACAGGCATGCGGCCTGTTTTGAAGAAAGCTGACCAAAATGATGATTTAACTGTAGACATGTTAAACAACTAACAAGTCTGTGTGCCACCTGAAAGTACACATCAGCATTTATCAGGTTGTATGATTGCCAGTATTCACATGCACCTTTCTTATTGTTATTATTTTACGAGTATTACCAATAATACATTATTTAAAGTTGAAACTTAACTCCCACTTGTCTTTTACTCTATGTAACTGCCTGAGCTTATAGATGTAGAAAGGGAAGGTGGGAAGAAGTTATAAAGTACAATAGCTGATAAACAGTGCCAAGTCTATGGGATCTGAGACATTCAGACAAAGGCTACACCAGTGGTTCTCAATCTGTGGGGTGCGAGGTAACAAAAAGGGGGCCGCGGAGAAGTGAAAAAAAGAAAACAAGAATCGAAAATATGAAAAATACATCTATTGAAGCCAAAACAAATTAACTTAAACTACATTCTGATACTAGAAAAATAAATATACAGTTATATAAATGTCGATAAAAGTTAAGCAGGTATAATAAAATAGGCATCTATGATATATCATTAATTAAAAAAGAACAAATTGGTATTAGTGGGCTCCTTTCAAAAAAACATTAGGGGGCGCGATTATGAAAACTCGGTTGTGTCAAATATTTAAAGGTTGAGAAATGCTGGGCTACACAATAAAGGATACAAAAGGTAAGAGTCGAGTAATACGGAGCTCTGCCAAGACAAAACAAATGCCATCCCCTACTACACCACAATCCAGTAATGTCACATATCTGCAGACCCACACCGTCATGAAGTCAGTGCAGTTTTAGGACTGAAGTCAAGGTTAAGGTCTTGTGCAAACACTAAAATGGTATCACTCAGACATCCAACCTCACCTCCATCCCACATCCCATAGTGAGGACCCCCCCCACACACACACACACACACACATTCTCCACAGGTCTGGGCGGATTTTGTTTCACATAATCCACTTTCCTCCCACATCTGAAAGGCATAACTGGGGGCGGCTGTGAGGGTGTTGCCATATGATGGTCTGTCTACATTTGGTTCCAGCCTCGCACCTGACAGACTCCAGCCTCCATGGCCCTGAACTCCATTAAGCAGGTCTGATAACAGACAGAGAGAGGGTAATTACTCTGTCTCACTGCTGGTTTAACATCTGTTCTTTGGGTTCCCTCAGGTTGGCTGGCATCCCCCCTGAAAGAGGACACCAACCTACTTTTAGGACTTGCAAGAGTGACGGTGACCTAATTTTAACACCAGGTCACAGGGGTGGTAGATATGACTATATTCTAAATTAATAATTATATATAGCAGTATAATATATCCGTCTATGTACTAATTAAGTCCAATTTCCACGTACAAGAAGATGAAGCCTATTCCAACAGCATTGGGGACAACACGCAGAACCAGTGCAATCACTTGGGTTGTTTGTTAACGTACTCCTAACAACCCAATGTGCTTGAGATGTAAGTGGAGTAACTGAACACACCTCACATGAGCAAGGGGAGAACATGCAAACTCCATACAGAAAACAGGATGGAATACAAATTCAGATCCTTGGAGTTGTCGGTTTAACCAGAACACCACTCTGCTCCTCAAACCACAATTACATACCTAAAAAATATCTCCCTTAAAAGCTAACTAACAAATAACTCAGACTATCCATATCTGTCCATAATTCATTCACCATCTAGAAAATCTCCTGCCGACTACGCTGCCATCATGTCTGTTACACCATAACATAACATATCAAGGTGCAGGGAGGTGGAGCTTTTCTCAACAACATTAGGGACAAGGCAAAAAAAATGTTCTTAGAGGGGGAACCAGTCCATCCCACACTGTAAGTCATCTGTAAAAGCTGATTACATTTGGTTAAGAGAGTTTGCTGGTTGCCTCCCTGAAGGGATGAATGGATTAAAAAAGCAAGAGCCATTGGTCAGACAAACACATTATGACAATATTGACAAGAACGGGCCATTCAGCCCCATCAAGCTCATCGATCCAGTTCACCTATTCTCTTCCAAAGGGCAACAATATGAGTCTGAAAGAACACAAGAAAAGACAAGAGGGGCTTTTATTTTTTATTTAATGACAAAAACCTCCCATGAGAAGCGTGGTTGCTCAGTCAGAAACTTTGTCCTGGCTTGACCTTTTGGTCCCTGACGTCATTCATGCATCCCACTAGGTGGCGCTGTCTCTCACAGTTCATCTCGTGGCACTCGAAGAGGCAGATGCTGAAACTCTTGAGGAACGTCTTCACCTTTCTGTGAGCGTTTGTAAAATCCAAAGGAGTCGAGGAGGGCGCTGATCTCATCAGCTTTCATATCCTTTATGCTGACGGCCTGAAGACAGAAGAAATGGAGAACTGCTAATATGCATATCCATCCATCCATATATATGCAGATCAGCCACAACATTAAGACCAATGACTGGTGAAGCTAATAACATGGATTATCTTGTTACAATGACAGCTTTCAAGTGGTTGGGTATGTTAGGAAGCAAGTGAACAATCAGTTCTTAAACCTCATGAGTCTGAAGCTGGGAAAATGGACAAGCAAAGCATCTGAGTGACTTTGACAAGGGCCGAATTGTGGTGGCTAGACAACTGGGTCAAAGCATCTCCAAAATGGCAGGTCTTGTGGGGTACTCCTGGTATGTAGTGGCTAGTTACTACCAAATGAGGTCCAAGATAGGACAACCAGTCCAAACTGGCTCATAGCTCTCAGAGTAATGGAATTTCGGTCCTACTCTTAGGAATAAAAGCATTTTATCAATTTTCCTAAGTTTCCTAAGTCTCCAGGAATTAGGAGAACCCATGAGGAAAGATGAAAGGACGATAAGATGAAGGAGGAACTGCAGCTCACAAATTTATCAGAGATTGTAACAGCTCCTCTTTATTTAAATGGGTGTTATTATCAGTAATTGTCCAGGAGGATCCTACTGAAAGGTTCATGACATGTATGGCTTAAACAACTCAGAAGAATACCCATCAGTTACTTTCAACCATTAGCAAAAGCAAGGACTGCAACTTTCATAATTTTCGGCATATCTTATATATAAATGTCTACGTGTGTGTGTGTGTGTGTGTGTGTATGTGTCTGTCTGTTCAGCCTGGAAGTGCAAGGCTGAAGCATGAAGCGCAAAGAGCCGGGAAGGCATCCCCAAGTTAACGAGTCGGAAGAAGAAAGAGGTACGAGGCTACAGTACAGCATGAAGCTGAAAGAAAGCAACTCCGTCGCCAAAGTGAAATCACTGAGTAAAGACACTTGGCCGCTGATAGACAAGGGGAGACAAACGGGGGTGGCGGGGGGATTGAGGACGTCCGCAAAACGAAACCGCTGACTCTGCGTTCAATTTTTTTTTCTGGTGATTTTAATAGTTTCTAGGAGCCTGGGCTTTTTACAGCATGGGCTTACACAGCTAGTGTTTTAATAATTGTTCCTAGATGCAGTACGCAATAAAACATTGGGCATTTGGAACGGACCCTTACCTAGTCCCAGTCCTGATTTGTATGCCAGATAACCATCTTAAATATCCAATATCTAGTTTATAAGGAAAATGTTTTATTTATGTATCAAATATTCAGTTTAAAAAGGGAGGCGTGGTGGCGCAGTGGGTAGCACTGCTGCCTCGCAGTTAGGAAACTTGGGTTCGCTTCCTGGGTCCTCACTGCGTGGAGTTTGCATGTTCTCCCTGTGTCTGCGTGGGTTCCCTCCCACAGTCCAAAGACATGCAGGTTAGGTGCATTGGCGATCCTAAATTGTCCCTAATGTGTGTGTGTGCCCTGCAGTGGGCTGGCACCCTGCCCGGGGTTTGTTTCCTGCCTTGTACCCTGTGTTGGCTGGGACTGGCTCCAGCAGACCCCCGTGACCCTGTAGTTAGGATATAGCGGGTTGGATAACGGATGGATGGATATTAAGTTTAAAAAGCTTAGCTCAAATGTGAAATATCTTAAATATATAATATCTACTTATATGGCAAATGTCTCTCTTATATGTTAAATATCCACTTTGTATAGCAAATGCCTTCCTTATATATTAAACATATAGCTTAAATATCCATTTTCATATGAAAAATGTCTCATCTATATGTCAAATATCTAGCTTATATGAATTACAAATGTCAAATATCCAGCATACATGGCAAATGTCCTAAAAATATCCAGTTTATACGGTAAATGTCTTGTTTATATGCCAAAAATCCACCGTAAATGTCAAGTATTTTTCATGCTGTAAATGGCAAATGTCTGATGATTATGGCAGATAGCAATGGATCTTAAACGTCCAATATTAGTTTTATGTGACAGAAATTACAATTGCATGCCAAATATTCAGTTTAAAAGTCTTATGTCTTATTTATAGACCGAAAATTCAGTTTATGTGTTAAATATCTGTATATATTATGTAATATTCATATATCAGCTATCCTAGTTACATGGCAAATGTCTCGCATATATGTGTTAAATGCTGCTTTTTATGTCAAATGTCAGGCTTAAATGTCTAATACCCAGTTCATACACCAAATATCTTTTTCTTATGTTTTAAATATCCAGTTTATGTGGCAAATGCATTTCTCATTTGTCAAATAGCAAGTATAAATGTCAAATATCCATCCTGCTAGGCAAATGTCTGACTTTTCTGCTGGATATACTGTACATCTAACTTGAACTAGCAGAGCGTAAGCTATCTGTCTCGCTCACACTGTGAATTTAGAAATCCGCTAGCCCTTGCGTCCCTCTTTCATCACGTGTCTTGTTGCTGTTGTTGTCATTGGACAATCTAGCCCTCTTGTGGACACCAGACAACATTACACCCGGCCACGGAAGAACGCAGGCAGTTTGTCATTTTATGTATACTGTATTAAGAGATCCAATATCTACTCTATATGGAAAATATTTGACTTAAGCATTAAAAATTGATTTTAAAGGCATATGTATTATTTATATACGAAATATTCAGCTTATATATGAAATTTCTTTTATGTCAAATAACCTATGGCAAATATTCATTATATATGACAAAAGTTTTATTTATATGTCAGATATCCAGCTTAACTGTCAAGCTTCCCATTTTACATGGCAAATGTCTTTCTTACATCTCAAATATTTAGTTTAAACACTTTTCAATATATTTTAAATGTCAAATTTAAATGTCAAAAATCCCTTTTACATGGCAACTGTCTCACTTAAATGTAAATTATCCATTGGAGGTGGTAAATATCCAGATTCATTGTCAAATGTCCATTTTATCCCTATGACCCTCGTTAGATAAGTGGGTTAAGAAGATGGGTGGATGGATTTCCATTTGAGATGGCAACTGTCTTTTGATATATATTAAATATCGTTTATGGGGCAAATGCCTTTCTCATATGTGAAATATCACATTTAAATATCATATATACATAATATGCCAAATGTCTTACTTCTATGCCAACTGTTCATATTAAAAGCCAAATATCAGTTTTATCCCCCTGGATCTCTCGCCAGCCCCAGATAAGCAGGTCAAGACATGGAAGGATGGATATTCATTTTATATGGCAAGCATGTCAGTTATATGTCAGATATCCTGTTTAAATGTCAAATATTCATTTTATCCCTATGACCCTCCCCTGGATAAACAGGATAAGAAGATCAATGGATGGATGGATACTTATTTTATATTTCAAATATCTGCTTTATGTTGCAAATGTTTTTCTCATATGTCAGTTGTCACATTTAAATGTCAAATATCCATAATATTGCAAATATCTCACTTATATGTCAACTGTCGAGTTTAAATATCAAATATTGATTTTATCGCTTTGGATCTCTTCCCCCAAAACCCCCAGAAAAGCAGTTAAAAAGATAAGAAGGTGGATGGCTGGATATCCATTTTATTTGGCAAATGTCTCACTTATGCATCAAATGTCCAGTTTATGTGACAAATGTCCTGTTGAAATGTCAAATATCTGTTTTATCCCCATGACCCTGTCCTATATAATCAGGTAAAAATGATGGATGGCTGGATGGAGGGATATCTAGTTTATAATCCGGTTTACATGCACCTCTTTGGCTGCCTGTATATATAACATTTCCAGCAGTAGTGCACTCGCCCTGAGCAGATTTCCACCGTTCATTTAATTAGCGCACATACTCACCTTCACAATTTTGTCCTCCTTGTCGTAGAGAACCAGCTGCGGCTCCTTTTGCTCAGTGGAGTCGTACTGAAGATTGTGACTGGAGTGAACAGGGTTAAGGACTTGAATGGTATGCTTTAGGAGGAAGCCTGAAAATGTCTGGCTGATTACTTTAGCATATTGTGGAAAACATGGACATCAGAGGCTTATTTATCTAACACCCCACTGGCAGCAAACACACACTCATTTAGTAACATAAAATTGCTTAATATTTATATACAGACACACAGACACTTATACTTTTATTACAGTGGATTAACTGATTTCTGTCCATCCAGCAGTTACTCTCTGTTAGATGTAATCATTGTTAATGTTTGCAGTGCACCATCTATCAGAATGTATTTAGTAACGCATGTAGCAACAAAATGCATTGCATTTGTCATTCCAACAGATGGTGCATTACAAACATTAGCACTACTTTTATGAATTATATACCAAAAGGCATATAACAGAGAAATATGCTTTGCATTTGTCATTCCAACAGACAGTGCATCACAAACATTTGAAGTAATAAAATACATTGCATATGCCATTGTAACAAATGATGTATCACTAGCATTTGTACTAATAAAATGCATTGCATTTGTAATTCCAACAGATGGTGCATCAAAAATATCAGCACTTGTTTTATGAATCCCATACCAAAAGGCATATATAACAGAGACATATTCATTGCATTTGTCATTCCAACAAATGGCATCTCACAAGCATTAACGCCGCTTTTATAAATCCGTTTGATATGATATTCATAAAAGCAGTGCTGATGTTTGTGATGTGCCATCTGTTGGATTTCAGAGACATAGCAACCGGATGGACACACAGATGACACAGACACGTCCCATTATGAAGGTGGTTATGACACGATTGCATCTTTTTGCAGTCTAAGCATCTCTAGAGTGTGTACAAACACTTGCTCACCAAACCGAAACTCTCCCACTTTTTACCATTTTACTTCAAGACACCCGCTCAATACTTGTGCCGTTTGCGGAGGATACTATAGCGCCCACCTCTCCATGAGGAACTCCCGCAGCTCCGGCATGCTCTTAATGGATCATCCAACTACACTGGGAGCCTGGAAAAGGCAAGAAAAAATAAATTAAAAAAAAAAAGGACAAACTGTTAGCGTTTCGTGACTTGTTCAAACTCACGGGTGGTTGAAACGCCATCCACTCACAATGACTTTCCCCCGTGCAATTTCTGGCTTGTCACCATCAGATTTGCCGGTGTCCCCGGTGTCGTTGTCAGCTGGATCCGCTCTCACCGAGGCAAGCGTCAGGCACAGTAAGGCGAGCCACCGCATTTTGGGTTCGAAGTCGACGGTGCCCTGGCTTTGTCCACTGGTGCAGTGAAGAGGCTTCGGCAGCGTTATGACTAACAGCCCAGATCCTGGTTTATTGTTTTTTTAAAAGTTTCCTTTCAAATTGTCCTTGACGGCAGGTGTAACCTTATCTACAGCTCCCAGGGCATTCATTTTCACATCTTTACACTTTTTTTAGCGTTCTGTTCTTCTCCGAAATAATCCTCCTTTTTGGGGGGGTTAATGGTTTGTCTGTACAGCCACTCGTTTGATGTTTGAGAGCCCGCAACACCTGACGTTTCCCATGCTGCGCACAGTTGTTATGGCTGAATCGGTCAAGTACAACGTTAATTAAACCCATTAAATCAAACATTCTTGGCCCCACTTAGGGTCGCATTGGCTGGATTGATGTTTTTCTCTGGTCGAAACCCATTCGGAATCGCGAATCTGCCTGACCTGTAAATCTTTTGGGAATGTGGGAGATAAATCTGGGCACTCGGGGAGAATTTACAAATTCCACACTGACTAAAATGCGGCAGGATTAATGAGCCGGCTGCGCTTTACATTGCCTTTAAAGTTGGTAGAAATCAATGATATTTAGTAAGGAATAGGGCTGTCTATGTCCAACAACAATTACGACCCTAAAACCTCAGTTATATAAGAAGAACAAGTTCACTTGGGTCCAAACCCACCACAAGGCAGCTCTCCCAACCTCCGATTAGGACTAAACGTTTCAGCTGTGATCTCTGCAATCCCGTTGCTTTACAGTTAGACCACTAGGTGTCAGTGTGGCGTCAAACCGAAGCCGCTCACAACGCATTCAGTCAATAGAGTGCAACTGCTGTACGGAAGCCGAGAGAGGCCATTTAATATCATTAGCGGTTTGAGTGTTTTCTCGAGATAAAGGAGTGAGCTTCTCGAGTATGTGCAATAAATATCATACAATTTTAGCAATTGTTTGCTCGAGATAACAGAATAATTTTCTCAAGATAAAGAAAACAATACAAAATAGTGATATTACACATCCTCTCTAGGCATCCATAGGCTATACTCTTCTACAATAAATATATATTTAATTTTGCAGTTCTTCATTTGAGTGTCTGCTTTGTAATGCTAATGTAAGTTGGTCCTGCCAATGAAACCCATTTAAATGACAGAACCACAGGCAGCCACACTAACTTGTGGAATGCACTTTGTGAAGGATCAGCAAACAAGAAAGTGATGAGAGCAACTCCAAGGTGGACATTTCACTGGCATCAGCAACTTAGAAACTAATTAGGAATCACATGAGGGGGAAAATGGGTTGAGTCTCTCATTTGGCTTTAATAATAAGTTATGTGCCAGCAAACAGCTTTTCTCCCCATGGCCGCGGCTCATTTAGGAGATTGGCATGTTCACGGCTTTTGGACTGAGTATTGAATTTCATTGCCGATTGTGTTCATTTAGTGAGTTGTCCAGCTTGCATTAATGATCCTGCCTCGTGTGACTTATAAACTATAAAACTGCCAGCCGTGTTGTGGGCATAGGGAAATTATGCCCTAATAAAAATGGAACCTGAGTAGGCAATGTTAAATCATGGCGGAGACTTTGTAAGGCTGCACAGATGTCCTCTTGGGAAAGCAGTCAGGGATGTGATTGAGCTAAAACTTTTAATAATCTTTTGATCAATTGTCTTATCAGACTAATGTAGGAAAAAGGAGTCAACTGGACCCAGTTTGAAAGAAACAGACTCGAATGGGATGCACAATATTCATGCATAGTAGTGCATGGGTCTACAGAGCACATTAGGCCTCCAGCCCACCATGTCTGTCTCCAGTGACTGCGGGCCATACGTGTGCGTCTCATCTGCCCATCCTGTTCTCATCGTTCTAATCTTAATTATGAATCACGTTATTGGGCTTTTTCACCTATCACATATGGCAAATCCGTCCATTATCCAACCCGCTGTATCCTAACTACAGGGTCACGGGGGTCCGCTGGAGCCAATCCCAGCCAACACAGGGCAGGAAACAAACCTCGGGCAGGGCGCCAGTCCACTGCAGGGCACACACACATACCCACACACACCAAGCACACACTAGGGTTAATTTAGGATCGCCAATGCACCTAACCTGCATGTCTTTGGACTGTGGGAGGAAACCCATACAGACACGGGGAAAAACTTCAAACTCCACACAGGGAGGACCCGGGAAGCAAACCCGCGTCTCCTATCTGCGAGGCAGCAGCGCTACCACTGCACCACCGTGCCGCAACATATGGCAGATCTTTTATGAAATTGTATAGTTCCTTTATATATGTATAGTGGCCACTTGGGGGGCATATCTGAGTCTCAAACCCTTGACAAAACTACAAAGGCAATGGCCCGGGGTTGAAATCACCCCTTTAATTAAACCGAAAATGCCTCTGACACAGATGTCTTCCACAATGCAAGATCCTTTTACTTTTCTTTTCATTTCTTTTCTTTCTCGTCCACTCCTCTCCAGCAAGCTTTGTTCTTCCTCCATACCCAAGTCTGACTTCCCAGTGGATATGGAGATCTCCCTTTTAAACCTGAACCAAGAGTACTTCCAGTGCCAAACCATTGTCCTTAGGTGGAACCATCCTGTAACAGGGGAGCCTCCATCCAACATCTTGTCAATGTCAATTTATTTATATCGCACATTTAAAACAACATGGGAATGCTGTGGCCAAAGTGCTTTAGTATAATAGAATAAAAGAAAACATACAAATAACATAAATAGAAATAAAATAAATGAACATGAATAAAATAAATAATAAATAGAAGTAATGTTACAAACTCACAATGAGAAAACCATCAGTATTACTGAAGGTCACAGAATGTAAGTGAATAGAAATGAGCCTTTAATCTCGTTTGAACAGTTCAATTGTAGACGACTCCTTTATGTGATGAGGTGAAGAGTTCCACAGGCGAGGAGCAGCAGTTGTCCCCCTTAGTTTGACACTCGGTACGAGGGACAACAAGATGACTGACCAGAAGATCTAAGCATTCTAGATGGCTGGTGTAAAACACACAATTCAGATAAATAGACAGGAGCAAAAACATGTAAAGATTTAAAAACTAGCAACAAGATTTTAAAATCAATTTGAAAACTGACAGGCAGCCAGTGTAAAGAAGTTAATATTGGAGAAACAGAGTCAGACTTTCTTGCCCCAACCAGGAAGCGAGTGACAGCATTCTGGACCAACTGTAACCTGCGGATCATTGATTTGCTAATCCCAGAATACAGCGAGTTGCAGTAATCGAGGAGAGAGAAGATAAAAGCAGGAGTAGCTTTCTCAAGATCCCTAGAAGATAAAAAAGGCTTGATCTTACCTAACAGACAAAGCTGGAAAAAGAAACTCTTGACTACAGAATTAACTTGTTTCTCAAAAGAGAGGTTACTGTCAAAGATAACACCAAGATTACAGACTTGAGGTTTACAAAAGACAGAGAAAGAGCTGAGAAGTCCAAGACCAATTTGGGCTTTAGCTGATTGACCCACTATAAGCACCTCCATTTTATTTTAATTCAGATCAAGAAAATTATTAGCTATCCAGAATCTTTGTTTAGATTGTGCAGTTGATTTATTGCAGAGTTGCAGACGGGAATATAAACCTGAGTATCATCAGCACAGCAGTGAAAAGAAATGTTAAATTTCCTAAAAAGAGCTCCAATAGGGTGAAGGTATATAGAGAATAAAAAAAGGACCCAAAATGGATCTCTGAGGAACACCACATTTAAGAGGAGCAGTAGATGAGAAAGAGGAATTTAAAGTCACTGAAAAGTGTCTACCAGTTAGATATGACCTGAACCCGTTAAGGGCAGCCCCTTTAAACCCAACAAGATGTTCAAGGCACATCAGCAATTACTCATGATCAGTAGTGTCAACAGGTCAAGGAGGACAAGGAGGACAAGGACTGCAGCGCCACCTGAGTCAGTAATAATAGAGATGTCGTTGAATATTTTAAGGAGGGCCATCTCAACACCATGATAACACCTAAAGCCAGATTGGTAGATCTCAAACAGATTATTGGAGTTAAGGTGATCAACCAATTGATTATAAATAATTCTTTCTAGAATTTTAGCCAAAAATGGCAGTTGGGAAATCAGGTGAAAATTAACTAAAACTCCAGGATCTAATTCTGCCTTTCTTAGACAGGTACACACCACAGCCTGTTTAAAAAATGAGGGCACAAAACCCTCAGTAATTGAATTATTGATAATGGCTAGTAAAGATGGACCCAAAACATCAAAGGCTTCCACTACGAGGTGTGGTGGTATAATATCAACGATATCAAGAGGGCAGCAGTGCCTTTGAAACCCATCAGTACAGCCCTATGAGACTACAACTCCAAATACTTCCCTCTGGGTTTCCAAAGGGGGGTCACCAAGAGTGATGCTGCCAGCCAGTGTAATTGAGAATGACATGCAGATGGAAGGCAATCTTCCATTGCCACTAATTTGTTCTGGCCTCCCAAACATCAACCATCCTGGATGAAATGCTCCACTCATTATACAGTCCTTCCATTATACTGGCCTCCCAGTTGGGTAAGGGAGGTCAGTTCACCCCCACTGGGATGCCAGTCCATGTGTTTCTCCCACCAATCTGGCATCCAATGTCAGGGTTCTGGATGAGACAGGGAATATGCTGCCACTATTCTAGACCATCCATTATATTGACACAGTTATACAACACATGTTTTAGGAATAAAATAAAATATATTTATTTTTACAAAGCTCCTTTTCGCAATCCTCTCCAGCAATTAGCCACAATAACAAGACAAATTGAACAATTCTTCTTCCTTTTCTACCTCTGTTGAGTGTTGCCCGCTGCCTCTCGACTTTGACTCCCTGATGTGAGACTCCTTTTAAGTTGAGGGAGCACTTCTGGGCCATAGAAAAAAGTAGGGAGGTCCTCTCTTGACACTGGCCTCTATCAATACCCAGGGACGCCAACAGGGCTGCACCCCTGGACTCCAACTCCCAAGAACCTCTGCAAATGTCCTAACTGGATTACCATATGAGGACCACTGCCACCTAGTGTATGAGGCATGGAACAACTCCTGATCCTTGGCTTTTATCAGTCCATCCATTAAACCATACTGGCCAGGAACAAATTTATTTCCTCTCCCTGTTGGCTAATTCGTTTGCGTCATCATACTGGCCTACTTTCGGGGTAATGAATCATCCATCCATCCATTATCCGACCCGCTATATCCTAACTACAGGGTCACGGGGGTCTGCTGGAGCCAATCCCAGCCAACACAGGGTGCAAGACAGGAAACAAACCCCGGGCAGGACGCCAGCCCACCGCAGACGCGCGCACACACACAATTTTGAATCACCAAGGCACCTAACCTGCATGTCTTTGGACTGTAGGAGGAAGCTGGAGCACCCGGAGGAGACCCACGCAGAAACGGGGACAACATGCAAACTCCACGCAGGGAGGACCTGAGAAGTGAACCCAGGTCTCCTAACTGCGAGGCAGCAGCGCTACCCACCTCGCCACCCGTAATGAATCATCCTCCATCCTAACCGGGATGCTCTTTCTCCTCCTTGTGGGAGATGGCCGGCTGTTCATCCTGGCCAATACCCCCAGGCTGCCAGATGGAGCCCTCCCTGTAGCATGGAAGTGCCCCAAAGACCAGCAGGGAATCCTGGACAATTGGAGTTTCTATTCCCAACACTGCTGGATGCCGTGGGGCCCACCAGAGGACGCTGCAGGGAGGCTGAAGGACTTGCATGTGAACTATAACCCAGAAGTACGTCTCAGTCACAGTGACAGAGGAAATGACGTGCTTCTGGGATGAAGAAGGAGAGTTTTATCCGACCCGGAAGTGCTAAGAAGTCACGTGGACAGGGTTTCAGGAGTACTTCCGGGTCATGGACTATAAAAGACTATGAGAAACCCCAGACGAGTGAGTTGAGCTTGGTGGAAGGGTGGCATTGCATCTGGGAGAGGAGGATTTTGTATTGATTATTGATTTGATTGTGTTTATGAATATAGTGGAGTGGAGAGTGCTTGGCGCACGTTATCATAATAAAGACAGTAATAATTGGACTTTTACCCGGTGTTTGGCATGGTACCTAAGGGTTCAAGGAAGTGACAGCACCTCCTACTGTTACATCCTATAATATATGTGTGTATACAGTATGTGTGTATGCGTGTGTATATGTATACAGAATTGTTAAAAAAAACCCATTATTATCCACCTTAGAGTCCCAGCTTCTCTCATTCTATGCGTTTAGTAAAGTGACATGGTTGGTATGAAGTTGTGCAGAGTAATTAAATGTTGCAGTTGCCCTGTGCCCTCTCCTATCTGATTAGTTTCATTCTGTCTCTGCTCCACACATGATCCCCACGCCATGTTCCCAATGCTCCATCTAGACGAATGAACTGCTTCACACATGCTCTCAATGCTTGTGCCCAGTGTTCTTGTTTTTGGAGTACCTGCATGGCCGTGGAGAGCAGGAGACGCTCCAAGATCTGAAGAAATGTAAGATGTTTTTGGTCAGGCCTGGAAACAGAAGGGCGATCGGGGCGCCCGCTCACGTGTTTTCAGTCTAGCAGGCAGGAAAGGCAGCATTCATATCCCACAGCTGGTGAAAATGTGGAGTCCTGGCGCAGTGGTGAAGGCAGGTCACTTGGTCACAGCAGCTGGTCCCTTTGCAGTTAATGTGTAACAGGACTCTCTGTTCCTTGGGTTTTCAAAGCAAATGGAAAAAAAAAAACAAAAACAAAACAGAGCACCAGAACGCCAGAGCAGATATGAAGCAGATTTTCTTGGCTAACGAGATGATGGCTATGGGAAAGTCTGTCTCTACTAATAATGCTGGATGCAGATGTGCCCTGAATGAAGCCCTACTATGAAACCTCAATGAAGGATACCACTGGAGACATTTGGGACCTTCAAGGTAATCCTGGAGATTGTGAAGCACTTTCAGTAAAGAAAATGAAAGAAATCAGCTTTTGCAGAGAAACAGAATGAGAACAAAAGGGGCTGCATAGCAGTGCATTGACCGCTGAGTTCATACATACTGGGGTCCGCACAGCGAGTGTGCAGCACAGGTATGGTAACCTGCACGGCACAATAATGTAGCTTGGCTTATCCAAAGTAAACGTTCTTGTCCTTTGTGTATTCCACAGTCGAGCTCAGACTCTTCGGCAGCACAAATACAGTCACAGCCGCTTATGAAGTCAGTTGAACAGCCATGGTCAGTGAAGGACACAGTCCAGACTAAGATGCTGTGCTTTGACTGGGAGTTAAGGGGGATTGTTGGCTGGGATACTTTCTGTGGACCCCCAGTTCTCATAAAATACTCTTTAAGGACTCTAGTTAAATGTGTTAGTTTGATAAATGTGACAGTGACTGCCGGATCTTGTTAACAATAACGTTCTTTCACTGATTTCTGTTGCCACTCTATCAGACTTCGGTTGCAACGTAAAAGGTTGACAAAAAACAAATCTAGTTAAAATGTCCTGAGGGGAAGGGGACAGCTTAACATAGCCAGTCATGTCTGAAATTGAAATTAGAAAATTAGAAGAGTCTAGACGAGAACAGGCTGTTCAGCCCAACAAAGCTCCCCAAGTCCTATCCGTTTAACTCCTCCAGAATAACATCAAGTCGAGTTTTGAAGGTCCCTAAAGTCCAACTGTCTACCACACGACTTGGCAACTTATTCCACGTATCTGTGGTTCTCTGTGTGAAGAAAAACTTTGTCAGAGTAAATGGCTTAACCAACCCACGGCCACCACTTCACAATCCATCTGTCACCCATTTACCTTTAAATGCAGCAGTAACTCGCAACCCAAAGGTGCCAATCCAGGACCAGTTTAGGAAGCCTTGCTCTAAGGTTATCGGCCTCATGGAAGGTTCATCCTCCAGAGGGCACCCTCTTCATTAGTCTTGCCTTACTTGTCCTCAGGAGCTCTCCTCCACTGTTCCATATTATCTTCATTACTTTTAGGATTATCAGGTTCAGTCTGGTTTGATGCACCAGCTCCATCCATGTTTCGTAGGCTCTGGAAATTGGTCTGAGATGAAATGCCAAGTTTTCTCCATGCCTAATAAGGTCACCAAAGTTAGCCATTCTTATGGTGGTGGCCATTCACTTTGTTGAAAAGTCCATTTTTTTAAAAATTGTGTAGGCAACAGACATTTGATGTAATCTCCATTGTTTGTCACTGTAAAGTGAACAGAAGAAGGAGATAAAGAGAAGAAAAGGTGAAGAAGATGAAAAACCGAAGAAGAAAGGGCAAAGTAAAAGAAGAAAAGGTGAAAAAGATGAAAAGATGATGATGATGAAGAAAAAGAAGAAAATGTGAAGAAGAAAAAAAGATTCCAAACAAGAATAAGAAAAGGTGAAGATAAGGTTAAAAAGAAGAGCATTCTTGGTTTACACACAAGAAGTCTACCATTGACTGCATCCTGCCAGAAGAAAAGAACAAAAGGTAAATGAGATCAAAGGATGATGATGATGATGATGATGAAGAATAAGCGAAGAAAAAGTGAAGAAAAAGAAGAAAATATAATTACGATGAAAGGATGAAGAAGAAGTGAAAAAAGGTGAAGAAAAAGAAAGAAATGTGAATTAGATGAAAGGATGATGATTATGACGAAGAACAAGAAGAAAAGGTGGAGACAAGAAAAAGAAGAAAAGATGAGGAAAAAGAAGAAAAGGTGAAAAAGGTGAAAAGACGATGATGATGAAGAAAAGGTGAAGAAGACGAAAAGATGCCAAACAAGAATAAGAAAAGGCAAAGCTAAGGTAAAGAAGAAGAGCATTCTTGTTTTACACCCAAGAAGTCTACCATTGACTGCATCCTGGTGGAAGAAAAAAAAGAAAAGGTGAATAAGATTAAAGGATGATGATGAAGAAAAAGAAGAAGAAAAGGTGAGAAAAAAGAAGAAAAGGTAAAAACATGAAAAGATGATGAAGACACCCTCTGGGTTCCACATCCATCTTGGCACATGTGTTAGCTGGTTTGATGCATCAATACCAATTATGTTTCATATGACCAAGAAATTGTCAGAACTGAAATGTTGTGTTTGCTCGATACCCACAAGGGCCACCAGAGTTAGTGTTTCTTATGGTGATGACCATTCACTGTGTTGGAAATTTTCTCTTTCTTTCTTTCTTTCTTTCTTTCTTTTTCTTTCTTTCTTTCTTTCTTTCTTTCTTTAATATGTTCAGTCTCCAGACATTTCATGTGGTCTCAACCTGCAAAGCTGCAGTAAAGTGAAGAGAAGTAGAAGCCCCCTGGGTTTCAAGTCCAGCCTGGCACATGTGTTAGCTGGCAGCAGATGGTTTTCGTAGCACAGCAATGGTAAGTAAATAAAAGGCAAACTTGCTCGCTTTGGCAGTTTTTCATTTCCTGCTGGGTACACAAAATGAAGCAGTGGAGGAGAATTTTGGGTATAATCGTTTTTGGCTGCCACCCCAAACACTGGCCACATCACACATCCAAACTGGGAAAACAGAGATTGAGTGAAGAAAGGAACAAAAACCAGGAGACAGCAATGCAGTCCGTGGGATGATTTTAGAGGGAGCAGCAAGCTGACACCTCCTGATGAGTCTCACGATGAGACGCAATTCCTGGGCTCACCAGTCCTCAGATACCCAGCTTTGATCCATTTAGCTCCTATTTTAGAATGCCTCCATTCTTTTTTTTCTTTTTGGACCGCCAAATCGGCTAGCCTCTTTTTTAGATGTCTTATAAATATCTCCTGTTGGCGGCAGAGAGCAGGGCTGTCCCTCCCGTCCTGGTGCCACAGGAAACTCTAAATGGCTGTCAGATGTGCTACTGCTGTACCAAAAAAGATGAGCTCTCCCAACACCCTAAAGACCACTAAGCATTTCTTCTTCAGAACACATTTAAAACCTCCCTGAGTGACACAAGTGACATACTCTTCATTTAAAGGTGTAGTGTGGTGGTGCAGAGTTTAGTACTGTTGCCTTTATTACACTAGAGTCCTGGGCTCAACGCTAGTGTGGAATTTGCATGTTTCCTTTTGTCTTTCTCCTGATACTTTGGCTTCCTTCCATATCCCTACAACACATCTGCCAGGTCTTTACATATGTGGGAGTATGTGCGTAACTGTGACCCATGGTGGCCTGGCACTCCTTTCAAGGCTGGTTATAACACCACGCCCTGTGATGTAACATTGGATCAAAGTGCTGACAGGTTAAAGGACTGGTGGATAATTAACCTCAGACCTCAGTGGTCGCTGTCACTAATGGCAAGACACCTTTCTGATATTGTGGAATTGTCACTAGATGAAAAGCTAGTGCTACTGTGCCACATGTACAATTACCAACTGGGTAGATGTCTGTGGATTTTTTATTTGAATCCGTTTTGCCTTTCTTCACATTCCTATTGATGTACTTGTGGGATTAAAAGTGGTTCAGTGTGTGACTTTGAAGAACTTTGCCAGGTATGTGGGCACTGCTGCTCCTGGATGGCACTCACTTGATTTGGCAACTCATCAAGATATTTTTGGAGACCCGATTGCGAAGTTCTGAGTGCTCCGATGACGACCTCACTCGCATGTGCCTTTGTGTTCCACATGTGTGAATTCTCAAACCTTAGGTCTTTGTATTTGTTGAGTTTTCTACCACTTTGACTGGGAGTCCACTGGGTTCCTTTGGCCTTATTGTCCGATGGTAAGGACTTCTTATTATCCAATGGTGAGTACTTTATGAAGTGTTTGGGCTGTTTCAAGGAGGAAGATCTTCTGCTTCTGGGTGGCACTCACTTTACCCGGCAGTTTATCAAGATATTTTTGGAGAACTAGTTGAGAAGTTCTAAGTGCTCCGATGACGATCTCACTCACATGAGCCTTTGTGTTCCAAATGTGCGAAATCTCAATGCTAAGGTTTTCGCATTTGTTACATTTTCTAGCTCTTTGACTGGGAGTCCAGTAGGTTCCTTTGGTCTTATTGTCGAACAGTAAGGACTTCTTATTGTCCGATGGTAAGGACTTTATGAAATATGTAGACAGTTTTGAGGAGGGTGATCTTCTGCCTCTGTGTGGTCAAGAAGTTCCAAGTGCTCTGATTACAACCGGAATCACACAAGCCTTTGTATTCCACTTGCACATAATCTCAAACTCAAGGTCTTTGCATTTGCTGAATTTACTACCTCTTTGACTGGGAATCCACTGGGTTCCTTTGGGCCGATGGTGGTAAGGACTTCACCAAGTATGTGAGCAGTTCCAAGGAGGGCAGTTCTTCATTTTAGGAGAGCTAGCTGAGTGGTTTCAAGTTCTTCAATCACATGAGCCTATTGTCACACATGTGAGCATGGGAGACAGCTAAAGGGTCTAAATGAGAGTAATTCCACGTCAGACCAGGGGGTGGCGGAAGAGTGCACTGACCTTTTTTCTCACTTTCCTGCAGAGCGTTCACGGGAAATTCCACCTGGCCCTGATGACATCACTTCCAGTTCTGACCTGAATGACATCACTTCCAGTGGAGAACCCATGAATAAAGAGACTTCCGGTTCCGGCCCTTTTGATGACATCACGTTCGGGTCCGAGCTATGGAAGAGGACCCTTCCGCCTCCACCCTTGATGACATCACTTCCTTTTCAGAGCCTTAAAGCCGCCATATTCGACTAACCTGATCAGTTCTGTTTTGGACTTCAATCTATGCACATCAGTGCTATTAATTTCCCCTTTTTTTTAGCCAGTGAACCTTCTACAGGTGGCTGCCCCAAACCTTTTATGACTCCCGTCTCTGGTTTTTGTGACACTGTGTATTCCAGATGTGCAAAATTTCAATCTCAAGGTCTTTGTATTGCCTGAGTTTTCCGCCTTTTTCACTGAGATGTTCACGTCATCTGGAATGGCTGTGTTGAAGAGCACACTTTGCCTCTTGCTGCTCTCGTGGAGAATGATGTCCAGTTGGTTGGCTCCGCCGGTGTTCACAATCATATGGTACATAACGGTGGGGTTCACACGGGCTCAGGAAGCCGTGCAGCTCCCCCTGGTGGTAGCCATGGAGCCCAACAGGGCTGAGCTCCAAAGTCCCATGTCTGTGACCCCGATGCCACCCAGGGGGGCTGCAACCATGCATTCTGGGGGAAGTAGTATGTCGCCCATGGCTGTTTCCCTGGACCAAGTGTCGAAGGGGCCCGGCTGTCCGCCACACCACTGTATTTAAGTAAAGGTAATATATAGCGATGTAACTATTTTAAGGGTGTTGGAATCTTAGGTGTTCTTAACCCTTTGGCTGCCACATACTTGGGGGATTAATGCACCCCCCTGGACACCAAATACGTTTTTGCTGCACTTTTTAAGGAAACGTCACAATTCATTAAGAGTGAAATTTTAATGGAACACATAGTTTTTTCATGCAAAGAGCATCACAATTACTGCAGCACTGATCATTTCACACACTGCTAATGAACTGTAAAAACTACTGCAACAATCTCGTATTATATGTAGAAGGTGCAACTGACGCCATTGATGAAATTCAGTAAATCACCGAGCCAACTGCACATGAACTGGCTGCACACAAGCACACAGAGGCCAATGCTGGTTAGTCTAGTGCAGAATCCCAGGGACAGTGATGTTGGCAGGGGTCATGAGCTGGCTGCTCAACAAATGTACGGCACGGACTGATCGGCTCTGGCGTGCTGTCAAATTGAAATATGAACCGCCTATAGCCAATTGCGGTGTTCAACTAATGAATGTCGCCGAATATTCTTGTTTCCGGCGGGCTGACAAATTGTACTGGGAACTGATCATAGCCGGTTACGGTGGTTCAAGGGTTAATAGGTGTTGGTTCCCCCTGTGTTGGGCTATGAGAATACAGAAAATAAAAGTTTCAGTGAAAGTTCACATGTCAGCACCATGCAGTCTGTTTAAATGCCATGCAGTGCCAAGAAGTGCAGGAGCTCGGTTTTCAGTTGCTTTACCACAGATGAACTCAATGCCAACTTGGCCTTTACAGCTGGTGCCGGAGCACTTCTCTCCCCCTTTCTTCCTATTAGAAGGGAGCAATCCCCTTAACATAATTCTCTTTACTCCAAGAAAGAAAAAATAAAAAGAAAGAGAAGAAAGAAATAGAAAATCACATGAATACCCACCACAAGCAGATGAAAGGGCACTGTTCAGACTGTGTAACCCAACGCGAGAAAGGAGTCTGGAGACAGTGGCAACAACTATGCCATTTAGTTTGAAGCAAGCCTCAGTTTAGATCCGCTCTCCAACCCCAAATCTCTCACATCTGTTCTAAAACAGTCACAAGACAAGCCATAATCATGGGGGGCACGGTCCGGCCAATTAGGGAAAGTACACAGAAGGGAAGTGCCGGGTTCACATGACACACTAGCCAAGCACTCGCCCAACACGATATCCCAAATTTAGCAGCCTAGCCTAGAGACGTCACCTCCCTGTCTCAGCAACTACTCCAAACTAACGTAAAATGCGACTTTGAAAGCATTATGGGTATCAGGAGAACCCAAAGTGTTTTCATGTCATGTGAAAGTGTAAAGTAAAGAGGAGCAGCGCGCTCATGGATATCTGACTCTTGAGTTGTCAGAGGAGTGATTTATTTTCATTATTAAATCGGTTGATTTTTCTATTGGCGGTACGCCTGTGACTTGCAGGGAAACTGGTGGTGGCCCAAAGGGGTGCCCCCCCCCAAACCCCAAGGCTCCAGACACAAGTGTACTGCCACAGTCAAGAGTTCAAATAAATGCTGTTTTATTACACCAAAGGACATTTAACAGGTTCTTCCTGCAAAAGCAAGTCAAGTATAGAAAACTCTTGACACCTTTATTATAATGTCATGCGTGAGTGTTACTGATGTTCACTTGGGGGTGACCTTCCTGTGACGAGAGGGGGCGCTGCCATTAACATCCATCCATCCATTATCCAACCTGCTATATCCTAACTGCAGGGTCACGGGGGTCTGCTGGAGCCAATCCCAGCCAACACAGGGCACAAGGCAGGAAACAAACCCCGGGCAGGGTGCCAGCCAACCGCAGGGCGCTTACACACACACACACTAAGCACACACTAGGGACAATTTAGAATCACCAACGGATCTAACCTGCATGTCTTTGGACTGTGGGAGGAAACCCACGCAGACACGGAGAGAACATGCAAACTCCACACAGGGAGGACCCGGGAAGCGAACCCAGGTCTCCTAACTGCGTTACCACTGCGCCACCATGCTGCCCGTCATTAACATTATTTTTTCTTCAAAAGCAGCCATTTTGAGAGGTGGAAGCGTCGCCCTTCAGCCCCTTCTGGGTGGGACATGATATAAAATTGGGCAGTCATCGGGAGATGGCCACTTATTCTGGAACCACTGCCAATGGAGATGGAGCTCCTGCTGATGGGACCCTTTATCTTTTGTGCCATCATTAATGACTTCATTGCCTAAAACTTTTGAGCTCAAATATTGAGTGATCTTTTCTTTTCTGTTTACTCCTGTGGCCAGATGCCTGTAAATTATTAGTATTAGTTCTGCCATTTTCTTAGCTCCCTCACAATCTGTCCACTGATCACGATGTATAATAGCAGAATAGCACAATAATGGCCACCTTTCATCTATTTCGTCCCTGGTGGTGAGTTGCATAGCTTCATCAACCTCACACTGAGTATGCTACCTAACATTGCAGTTGGTTGAAATATCTCACGGAAGGTCTAAATCAGCCCTAACAGAGTGAACACCTGGCAAACCTCTGTCGTAGCATTCATGAAAATGAATGAAAAAAATGAATTGAGGAATGGGGAATATGATGGAAGAAATTTCACTGATATGTTTGGCTGAGCCTGAATCCATGGCATATGTCCCATATGATTACATAGTGTGGGTCATTGAGGGTGGGATTCTGCTCCTCCATGGACACAGAGAGTGGTCTGTAAAGCCCATCAATGGTGTATGATAAGGCGTGAGGTGTCACATGGCCTGCATCATTAGGTGGCCCCGCCTCCTTGGCCTCAACTCTACAGGATAAGTCAAAGTGATTTCTTCATAATTATGATATATAAATGAATTTGTCAAATAAAATTATGTTCTAAAGTGAAGGCTTTTTTTAAAAAAAAATATTAAAAATACTTGCAATGGGGCTGGTGGGTCCAAACATAAAAAAGGGCATCCATTTTTAAGACAAGAATGTTATTAGGTATTAACCACCGTCTTTGAGACTGCACAGATATTATGAAACAGAGTATCAATGTTGGTTTAGAAAGTGTGACTGAAGGCAACAAAAACAAATGTTATTAATATTAAAAAATATTAATTGTTAATTAATATTGATAATGATTATTATTACAATATGAAATTATTATTTACTTAGCCATTAAACCAAAAAAACAACAAAAATTTTCCCCGGACACAAAGAAGGGGGAGTTTGATTCAGTCTTGCAGCAAAAAGATCTGTCAGTGGCAGTTCTGTCCTTACTGATGGACCAAAATGAAAGTTCACTGTTAATGGTGTCTGATGTGGAAGGGGCGGGGCCAACTCAGTGGGTGGAGTTAGGCATCATCGTTGGTTTTCATGCGGCGGAAAGAGAAGATACAGTTAGCATCCAGCGCCCCCTTTCGTCCTGGACTGGTATTGCTTTCCTCATCAGAGCCTTAAAGGTGGTCCCCACGCGCACATGCGTGACAAAAAAAAATAAGTAAATAAGAAATCAAACCCTTTATGAGATGTGGTCATTTGAAAAAGAAAGCAGGCTCTTGCACCTCACTTTGTTACCTGTAGCTCGTTTTGTGAATGCAGCATGTGATGATGCGGATTCGCTCCACCCTCCCAACGTCCCTATGGGACACCTGATCCCAACACTGTCAGTAATGTCACCGAGTTGAGCTGACAAGTGAGGACAGTTCTCAAATGAAGCCAGGGGATATTTCCAACAATGCTAAAGTGCTTTTATTAAAATCAAACAATGTCCAAAAAAAAGTCAATAGTGCAGTGCAACAGTTTTCAATAAATCCATATAACGAGTGTCCATTGAGGATATAATCAATAAATAAATCCTTTAAATCTCAAGGTTAAAAATGCAGAAATTAAAATGCAGTCTCTGCCTTTACTCTCCGACCCACCTCCATCTCTCTTTCTCCCCGGCTCACCCATTGCTCCTTCAGCCAACCTCCGTCTTGGCCTCCTTACGGTCGTCACTGCCAGACCGTCCACGGTTGGCTCTCCTCCCTTCATCTTTTCACACTCCCACAGTTGCTCCTCAGATCCTTCGGGAGGACCTGTCCTGCTCACCCCACTCACTCAAACTTTCAGTGGGGCGAACTAGCCCCTAGAGCGCTGCCAACTAACGCTCCTTCGCGAGGCCCCAGCTCGTGCTGTCTCATCCTTACAGGGCGGCAAGATCGTAGCTGCTAAGATGGCTCTTCACGTCTTCTAACCTCCTTTTTCTTCACCATTTATTTCCCGATCCTTCCATTTTTTTCTCTATCTCTCCTCCGTCCTGCTTGCTCCAGCCACCTCCATCTTTCTTTCTTTCTTTCTTTCTTTCTTTCTTTCTTTCTTTCTTTCTTTCTTTCTTTCTTCCACTCCTTCTCTGGTCTGGTGTCGACCCGTATGTATATACTGTATATATATATATATATATATATATATATATATATATATATATATATATATATATATATATATATATATTGTAGCAACCCGTGGTTGATTATTGAAGTTTTTGGAGCCGAACTCTGCCGTGCACTTCCCCCAAGCTATCGGCGAGCGGAATGCCAGCGTCATGCACGCAGCTGTACCCAGCTCATTAAGTAGGCGAGCACTTGTGTCCCATACACCGCACGACTCCGAGTGTCTCCGTAATAATTGCATAGATGAAATCTAGCAACACACAGCTCTGTCCTTTTGTATCTCTTTATTAGAGCAGATAGTCAGAAACAAAGCTCAACATATTGCAAGGCCATTGCCAAGGTCATTTCTGAAGACATCTTTCTCATTGATGGTAACTGCTACACTTATTATACTTGGGCTACAAATGTCCCAAACCCCCCAAGCAACTGCAACACAATACACATATACATTCCCAATACAAAAGGAAAATCGACTGCCTTGCTTGCCCAGCGCAAACAGTGAACGTTACAGAATTACCCACAATGCACCAATGCCGCCAGCGCTGACTGCCGGGTCATTACACAGCCCCCAAGAGGGTTAGTGTCCCCACAACCCTAATCTTCACAATAAAAATCTAACAAATGTCCTGGCCGGCGACGGACACGCTTTGGCCTGCCTGACTTTCCATCACCCGTGCCAGGCTCAGTCCTGAGTCTGTCAATGTCTGTCTCGGCTCCGAGGGTGGAGGTTGGAGATCTACTTTGGTTTTCAGGTCTTTCTTGTACTGGGGTCAATGGGTGGTATGGTGCTAACCGGTCCTTATGCAGCACAACCCGTCTGCCCCGTCCAGGCATTCGGACCCGGAAAACTACCTCTGAAATTTGGTCCAAAATCTCCACAGGTCCCTGCCAATGGTGAGTCATTTTGGGAGACAGTCCCCACTTCCTTTGTGAGCAAAACACCCACACTTTGTCCCCTTGTTTCAGAGTCGGACCATGAGCCCGAGTGTCATATGCCCATTTCTGGCGGGCTCCAGCTTCCTCTAGGCCTCCCTGGCCAGTTGATGAACGGTGTCCAGACGCTCCTTCAACCACCTAAAATAGTCCAGTTCGGGCCCACCAACAATCTCAGGCTCAGGGGGTGAGCCAAACACCAAATCCACTGGCGTGCGAAGTTCTCTCCCGAACATCAGCCCCACCGGTGTGCACTGACTTGACTCCTGTACTGCTGTCCTATACGCCCACAGGACCAGAGGCAAATGTTGGTCCCAGTCTCTCTGATGCTGACTGGTCAGGATTGCAAGTTGGGTGGCCAGGGTGCGGTTAAACGCTCGACCAGTCCATCGCTTTGAGGGTGAAGGGGAGTGGTTCTGGTCTTTTTCACCCCCAGCCGCTGATACACCTCCTTAAACAACCGACTCTCAAAATTCCGCCCTTGGTCACTGTGAAGTTCGTCCGGTACTCCGAATCGGGTGAACATTTCATCCACTAACCGCTGAGCTGCTGTGGAGGCACTCTGGTCAGGAACTGCATATGCCTCTGGCCATTTTGTGAAATAATCCATCGCGACCAAGACAAAACGGTTTCCGGCTTCGGTGACAGGAAAAGGACCCAGTACATCCACCCCAATCCTCTCCATGGGTGCCCGACTAGGTACTGCTGCAATGGCGTGAGAGCGTTGGCCGGGTCCTTTCTGCGCGGTACAGATATCACAGCAGTGGACATGCAGCTCTGCATCTTGCCGACACCCTGGCCAATAGAACCGCTGCCGCAGCCGTCGCACTGTCTTAGCATTCCCAAAGTGGCCGGATCCAGCTGCTCCATGAACCCAACGGAGGACCTCTGCGCAGAGCCTGGGGAACCAGAAGTTGTAAACGGTTAATTCCCCCCCTTGGTGCTTGCCACCGTCTGTAGACCACGCCATCGTGCAACTCCAGGTTGCCCCACTGGGAGTGAAGTGACTTGATCTCAGGCCCCTGGGAGGACACGGTTTGCCAGTCGGGACATGCTTGGGTCTCCAGCCAGCCCTTTACCTTCACTAGCACTTGGTCGTTCACCTGCAGTTGCCTCAGCTGGTCAGTGGTGAACGGCTCCCTGCTCCATCAGTGTCATCTAGCCCTGCTGATGCTGATGATGGCCCCAGACCTCTTTCTTCTTGTCGACGCAATATCGACACTCGCCGGTGAGGCATGGACGCCTGGAGAGGGCATCAGCATTGGCATGCTGCCGCCCTGGTCGGTGCTGTATCTCGAAGTCGTATTCTTGGAGGATCTCCATCCACCTTGCCACCTGGCCCTCTGGTTGCCGGAAATTTAACATCCAAGTAAGGCTAGCATGGTCAGTCCGAAGCGTGAACCTAGTACCCAAGAGGTAGGGCCTAAAGTGCCATACTGCCAGGATCACTGCCAACAACTCCCGCCGGGTGACGCAGTAATTTCTTTCTGGTCGACTGAGGCTGCAGCTATAGTAGGCCACCACTCTCTCTCTGGTCTCCCCCCTCTGGGAGAGTACGGCCCCAACCCCCACATTGCTAGCGTCAGTGTCCACAAGGAAAGGTTGGTTGGGGTCAGGGTAAGCCAGGACAGGTGCACTGATGAGGGCGGCTTTTAGTTGCTGGAAAGCTGCTGCGCAGTCCTCAGACCACCCAAACTGCTGGCCCTTACTTGTCAGCTGGTGCAAGGGGCTGGCAATGGTTGCAAAGTTTCTGAGAAACCTTCTGTAGTATGAAGCTAAGCCCAAAAAGCTCCGCAGCTCAGTGATGTTGGCTGGTGGGGGCCAGTTGCTCACGGCAGCCACCTTCGCTGGGTTGGTAGCCACCCCAGTCTCGCTAACCACGTGTCCCAGAAACTGGGTCTATCGGGTGAGTAGGTTACACTTAGCGGGGTTCAGCCGCAACCCGGCGCTACGGATGGCTGTCAGGACCTCCCCTAAATTGTGAACAGCCTGGTCAAAGTCTCTGGCATGGATCAACAGATCATCCAAATAGACTACGCAGCGGGTTCGGGGAATGTCTTTAAGGACCCGCTCCATCAGTCTTTCGAAGGTGGCCGGTGCGTTACAAAGTCCAAAAGGCATCACCTTAAACTGCCACAGCCCTTGTCCGATGGTGAATGCAGTTTTGGGCCGGTCCTCTGATGCCAGTTCTACTTGCCAATACCCACTGCGCAAGTCCAAGGTGCTGAACCAACAGGATCCAGCCACATAATCCAATGCATCATCGATGCGTGGCAGTGGGTATGAATCCTTGCGAGTGACTGCATTTAGTCTACGGAAATCCACACAGGGGCGCAACCCCCCGTTTTCTTCCGCACCATGACCATAGGTGCAGCCCAGGGGCTGTCCGAAGGCTCAATAATGTCATTAGCTGCCATGTCACGAATCATTTCTTCAGCAGCTTGACGCTTCGCAAGAGGCAATCGGTGGGGGCGCAAACGAATGGGAGCGGCGTGGCCAGTGTCAATGTGATGTTTCACTAGAGCTGTCCTGGTACAGTCCTCCTCTCGGGCCGCAAAAATGTCCACAAAGTCTTTCAATAGGTGCTGAAGTTGCTCCTGCTGTGGCGCGCTCAGATGTTCACCACTTCGACGGCCCAATTCCACTACAGCGGCAACTGTCTCAGATGATGGGGGGTCGTGTGATGAAAGCAGTTGGGAAACACTGGTCTGAGCTGCAATACTCTCCTGGGGGTCCTCTTGAGTCCTTGTAACTTCCAAGCAACGGTCGGGAGCTGGTGAGCAGGGGTGTCCAGGTGAATTTAAGTTAGCAGTCCTTCCAGGACGGTTCCAGCCCAACCGGAGCGGCACAGTCTCATTACTGAGGCAGAGGACGGCCCTTGACACATCAACACGTGCTCCCCAGTGGGCCAACAAGTCCAACCCAATAATGCACTCATCTCTGATGTCAGCGAGCCAGAATTCGTGGCTGGTCTGGCTCATCCCCACCACCACAGACAACAGTTTCTTTCCGGGCATTACTGTCCGTTCACCTGTAACAGTGCGCAGTTCGATATTGGTGGGGGTCCAGTCCTCTGGAAGAGGACCAGCTGTTTCGGGCAACACTCCTTTTTGTAGCAAACAAATAGTGGACCCCGTGTCCACTAAGGCACTGCATGGCCGCCCGTCAATAATGCAGTCTAAGTACAGTCCACTGGAAAACCCACAGCGCCCCACTTTAGGGCAGTCATTGTGGAGGGGTGCTGAAAAATGGAGCGAGGGTCCCCTCACGGCCTCACTCCAAGGTCGTTTCCCGGAGATGATGTTGTACGAGGCAGGGGACTTGGAGCAGGGCAGTCCCTGGCAAAGTGCCCTGGTTCTCCGCATCGGAAACAGCGGTCTAGTCTTTGTCTCCGTCGGGGGGTTGATGTTGGTTGGGCGCGACTGACCTCCACTCCCTCAGGCTGGTCTCCTTCCACCCCTCGTTCAACTGCTCTCGTTAGCCGGCGCGGGCGTGGCGATCGACCCGTCGGTGACCCAGCCTGTAGCACCTCCTCAGCCCGCTCAGCCTCCCGCAGTGCCTCACTCAAATCTCGGGGTGACAACAGACGGACATGCTGGCGGAGACGCTCTGGTGTAAGGCCCCGCAGGAAAGCATGGAGGCTGAGTTCCTCCCTCACTGCTGTCGAAAGTAGGGTAACCTTTTCGTGCATAGACCCTGATGTCAGCTGCGAATGCTCCCACACTCTCACCTTCACGCCAACGTCGGTTAGTCAGCTCCTCTCTGCTGTGTTCCGCTGAGGTTCTCTGTCCAAAGCGACGGGTGAGAGCAGCGGTGAGGGCCTGAAGATCACGACACTCCTCAGGTGGCAGATCAATGAGTACCTGAAGTGCGGGACCCTCCAAGGCAAGGGCCAAGTGTGTCGCAGCTTCCTCGCAGCTCCATCCATCGTGGAGGGCAGCCAGATCTACCTGTGCAAGGTATGGCTCCAGGGGCGTCAACCCGCTGTATCGCGGTAGCTTAGCAGGTGACCGTGTGAGGAGGACCGCCGACTGGTGACTTGGGGTGTCGCTTGCGGCAGCTGAAGGTTCATTCTGGCCGTGCCTAGAAGAGCGTAACACTGTCCGGGGAATACTGGCACCATCAGGCCAGTGTGACCCTTTTCTCCGCATAGTTCCACTGATCAGGCGCTCTAGCATAACGCTGTTCTCTAGGATGGCACGCTCTAATTCGTCAATACTCTGTTCCATAACGGCGTCTTCTAAACAGCCTGGAATCCCACTTCTGACACCAATGTAGCAACCCGTGGTTGAGTATTGAAGTTTTCGAGCCGAACTCTGCGCACTTCCCCAAGCTATCGGCGAGCGGAATGCCAGCGTCATGCACGCAGCTGTACCCAGCTCATTAAGTAGGCGAGCACTCGTGTCCCATACACCGCACGACTCCGAGTGTCTCCGTAATAATTGCATAGATGAAATCTAGCAACACACAGCTCTGTCCTTTTGTATCTCTTTATTAGAGCAGATAGTCAGAAACAAAGCTCAACATATTGCAAGGCCATTGCCAAGGTCATTTCTGAAGACATCTTTCTCATTGATGGCAACTGTTACACTTATTATATTTGGGCTACAAATGTCCCAAACCCCCCAAGCAACTGCAACACAATACACATATACATTCCCAATACAAAAGGAAATCGACTGCCTTGCTTGCCCAGCGCAAACAGTGAACGTTACAGAATTACCCACAATGCACCATGCCAGGGCTGACTGCGGGTCATTACAATATATATATATATATATATATATATATATATATACACACACATCCACTGCGCGCCTATACTGATTTAAAACCGACCCTTTTTAATTGGAAGGCGCAGACCCGCTATACCACACAGCACACGCCATTTACGTTTTGAAAAATCGACTTCTTGCAGGCACGATCTCGTTCAGGATTTCTATCATTTTAAATCGGCAACATGTCCGACTGTAAAGATGGGGATACAACATATTTGTGTGAGCTGATGAGGACATCCAAAAGATCAAATAGGAAAGAACAGGACGGAGAATAGAATTGGAGAGATAAAAATGAGCAAAATATGCAACAGGAAGGTACAACGATGAGATGAACAAGCAGTTCTTAGAGGTGGACATGCGGAGAATGTGACATGATGGCCACTGAGGAAATAAGTGCCCTGTTGCAGGGGGTTCCTTACTTTAATAATGAGTAGATACCAAAAAAAAAAAAACGTAAACACCCATGATTACCATAATATTAAAAAGCGAAACATTTAACATTTATTTCTATAGCATGTTTTTATACAAATGATCTAGCTCAAAGTGCTTTACAAGAAGAAACACCAAATTACAAAAATTATTAAGAGACTCCTCTGTTGCATCTTGTATCTAAACTCTTCCCCTTAAATAAAGATACACAATCACCGACCCCTTTTACAGTGTATGTATGCTGGTTTGTTTAAGACCAGATTTGTAATGATTGCCCATTTCCATGCCAAATTGTGCATCTTCGAGTCAATAATCTGGTCAAATGTTGTGTTGAGATGTCTGCTGTTTTACTAAAACGATGCTTCGAACTGATCATCTGCACCAATCTGCACTTGATTAAGCGGTCTAGGCTACTGAGAAAAACTATTGTTATTGCTGGATTATTATCCACTTGTACAGTATATTCTAGCCTATAATTTTTAATACCACCATGTTCAGGACAAATACTTGCCCCAGAAGAAATCCAAGTCAATGGACCAACAGAGACATCGGCTTTTTCCCTAGCAGTAGGTTATTCACATCACATTCCCAGGATCAGGAAGGAACAGAAGAGGCAGTGACCTCCGGAAGCACGGTGAACACACATGCACTTGGTGTCGGCCGTGTTATTCCACACAGATGTTCATTTGCACTGCCGGCACTTCTGCCAAACTCATCAGCACTGCCTCACCGGAACAAAAGTCAGAACGATTTCCGTTTGAATGAATTCCCAGCCAGCGCGTAAGAGTAGAAGCGCTGTCCCTTGAAGATGTTTTAATGTTAGTATGATTCTGGCACTTCATAACTAAACTCTACAGAGGTATCTTTAAGTCTGTGCACTTCCTTACTTCTCTAGCAATTTAAGTTTTGTTTTTTTTACTGCAGAGTGTCTCCAGCTTAGACCTGTTTATAGTAATAAAATACATTGCATTTGTCATTCCAACAGGTGGCGTATCACAAACATTTACACTGCTTTTACTATTCTTATACCTATTGGCATATGACAGACATGTAATTCAAATGTCACTATAACAGTTTGATCAAATCCCATACCAAACAGCATATAACAAATACATATACATTGCATTTGTAATTCCAACAGATCACAAACATTTACACTGCTTTTACAAATCCCATACCAAATAATAAATAAGAAATACATTTGCTTTGCATTTGACATTCTAACAGATAGCACAATGCAAACATTTGTAGTAATAAAATGCATTGCATTTTTCATTCCAACAGATGGAGCATCACAGATATTTGTAGTAATAAAATGCATTGCATTTGTCATTCCAACAGATGGCATCTCACAAACATTAGCACTGCTTTAATGAATCCCATACCAAATGAAACATAACAGAGACATTTGCATTGCATTTGTCATTCTAACACAAACATTTGCAGTAATATATTTTGCTACTACAAATGCTTGTGATAAGTCATCTATTGGAATGACAATCATTATAAAACATGTGGTGTACTGCAGGTGTTAATGCTGAGGTCTAAGTTGATTACTTGGATTTGAATCCATCTCGTGGTCTGGCCACCCAATCAGACCCTCCCAAGTTGATGTTTACTTGATTATGTTGATCTTTTTGGTAATTCGCTCTGCTAAGCAAATAAATGAAAAAGGCTTCGTCCAGAGCAGATCTCTTCATTTGCATGTCTCTCAGCTCTGTTCTCCACAAGTCTTTGGCAAATTGGCTCCGCCTAAACAGATCACCTCATTTGCATATCCCTCGTCTCTATTCTCCACTGGTCTTAGGCAAACTGGCTCCACCTAAACAGATCACCTTATTTGCATATGGTAGTTATAATCTAAAAAGAAACTTGATTTAAGAGAAAGTAATATTAATGAGGCATGTGATGCACAGAGGCAGTTTAAACTTTGCCATTAACAACGTTAAACTTCACTATAAAAATAAAATTGAACAGTCATTGTACACACAAAATTTGAGCTCTGTGGTCAAGCATTGGATTTATAGAATACTACAGGAGATCTGAGCAGTTTGATTTTACTGAGCAACTGCAGCACCTAAAGCAGAAGGTTTAAAATAAGGCAGAGATATATTTTGTTTAAATGGATGTAGAGAACATTTTTAGAAATTTAAAAATAAATGAAAAGTCCTGGACCAGACCTTGGTAGAAGACTCTTGAAATCTTGTGCAGAGCAGCTCAGCTCCATTATTATTATTCTTATTATCTTGTTTTTTACTCTGTTCTTATGGTGGGCAGCACAGTTGGCACAGTGGTAGCGCTGCTGCCTCACAGTGCCAGTTCCTCCCTGGGTGGAGTTTCCATGTTATCCCTGTGCCTGCATGGGTTTTCTCTCACAGTCCAAAGAGACGTGACACTAAGTTGGCCTGTGTGTGTGTGTTTGCTGTGTCCAAGAGTGTGCTCGTGCTGTGATGGACTGGTGCCATTTTTTGGTTTTGTTCCTGCCTTGTGCCCTATGCTGGCTGGGATGGGATCCAGCAGCCCTCGGGATCCTGGTCTGGATTTAGCAAGTTAGAAAATGGCATGACATGACCTCTTGTTAGGTTGTCATTAACACCGCAGAAGGCTCCAAAGCTGCGGTAACAGGCTGGTGTTATTCCAGTAGCTAAAAACAAAACCCCCAAAACCTTAAATGACTTCAGAAGAGTGGCTCTGACATCACTGGTTATTAAATCATTTGACGGACTTACAAAGTAAAAACCGACAGAGAAAACGCAGGTTTTATTAAATCCACTTCAATTTGTCTATCGGAGTAATAAGAGAACAGAAGACGCGTTTGTCAGTTTGCTTCATCTTTTTTAGGAACACATGCGAGGCGCCTGTTTGCATGAGGAAAAGAAGCAATTTAGGGGACTGAATCTTAAAAAGAAAAAGTAATTGAAAATGAAGGGAAAACAACAGAACAAATTGATCACTTATTAAGAAAAGGGTTAGAATGAATACCGGCAACCACTGTAGCGCTCCAGGACAGGAGTTGGGAACTCCTGCCCTAAGTATTATCCTCACTATTACATTTAGTTATGTTTGATGGCTGCGTTCCCTATTTAATGGGTTTTGATTGTCACACCGTGGTCTTTCTGTAAAACTTGCTGACAAATTAAATGTCCCACTTAGGGAACTGAATTGACGTTTTAGTGCAAAAGGACGCAGAATGCCAAAGAGGAGCCGCTGCATCGGCTCGATGACCGTTCAGTGCGTTGCGTACGGCAGCCAGCAGAGGGCACCAGTGCTCACTCTTTGCAAAAGCAACCGACAAAGCAACCCTGTGAGAGTAGGATCGGTACATAAATAAGAACTCGAGAGACGAGCTAAGAAGTGGGTCAAGTAGATGGGCCGAGGGTGGGGGGAGCCATGGCATTCTTTAAAAAAGGAGCACCAGACATCCACTTGTGGGCCCCTCTAGAGCGCGCCACCCCTGCTGCGAGAAGATTGCATCATCGTGCCCCGTTTGCTAGAACCGCAGCATTTCCTCTGCAGAAAAGAGAGGGAGAGAAGGAGCGAGCGGATCAGCCTGTTTTTCATTAAACCGAGATCGTCTTTATTAAAACATCGGCAAAGAGTGCTGACGAGAGGGAAACAGAAAGTGCAATCTCTCAGGAATTTGAGTTGAATTCTTACAGATGGAAGGACTGACTTGGGGTTTGGAGGAGGCGGGTTGGTTTAGCAGAGTGGGTCCGAAAAAAATTACAATTCAGTTGGGAAACAGGGGCTGGAGAACGGCGCAGCAGTGAAACAGGGGCTGGAGAACGGCGCAGCAGTGAAAGAAAAAGAAAGAAAGAAAGAAAGGATGTTGCGTGTATAATTCAGACGAGAGTGTCTGAATTGTTCAGGCTGGAACTGCATTTGTGGACCACAAGAGGAGGAGGAAGAGGAGGAGCTGTCCAGCAAGAAGCAGAAAAGAAACCTCACGGTCCAAGAAGACCGCGCAGAATAACACAGACAAGCTGCTCCTGTCATGTGGGTCTTGAATTGGACTTTTTATCACCTTTATATGGCGCCGTTCACTGTGAACAGTAAGAAAGCATCATACCATTAGGCTAAACGTTTTTCAGAGCACACAGATAGATGGACCAGATGGATTGACAGGAAATGTACAATATAAAGATACAACAATAAGGAATAGGCAGAAATTAAGTCAAACACTTAATCTACAAAGTTTGGAGAAGAAAAGTAAATTGTATTAAATACACAAAAATGCATTTTTCTAAATGAGCATCTTATTCAAATCAATTGACAGAGTGAAGACTTACAATAAAATACCCAAATATATTTACCAAAATTTAAAAATAATGGAAAATGAAAAAAAAAAAAGTAATACCATAAGGATCAATCTATGCAAATTAAGAAAGAGAAATTAAAAAAACAAGCAAAAAGACGGGAATTTAAAGAAAACAATGAATGTAATGACGTGTGCACACCCTATTATATAACCGATAGATAGATAGATAGATAGATAGATAGATAGATAGATAGATAGATAGATAGATAGATAGATAGATAGATAGATAGATAGATAGATAGATAGATTATAAGAATATGTTTTATATGCAAGATCAATGATTTTCTTTTGATTATCTACTTACTTGTATATAACACAACTCTAAGTTCTCTGTGTTTGTTTGGTCCCTCAGAGCAATCTGATTGGTCAGTTTAGCTTTGGTCTGATTGGTCAGTTTGGTGGTGTTTGCTCAGAGAGAAGCGACAGGCAAGAGAGTTGGATACAAACATGGACACCAAGACAGATTAGTCAAAGGCCCTATATATATACTAGTAAGAATGTCACTGCACCCTGTACATGTGACAATAGTGACAGTATAAGCCAATCTCTTAAGGTGTCTGTTGCCCAAGTGCTGCTCCACTGGGTTGTTCTTATGGCTCATGTGACTTGCTGTTTTCCCATTCGGTCCCCATGAAGGCATGTTTTCAATACTGACCCTCGGTTTGTATTGCCTTGCACCAGTTCTCCATTGAACTGGATTAAGATTAAGAGGATCTCAAAGTGGATGAGCAGATTGAAGGATGACATTTAGTTTCCTGCCCATGGAAAAGACACCTGAGATACTGGGAGCCCTTGGATTCAACACGTGGAAATATTAGACAGCCCAGTGGAGACTCTGCTATGAAATGCATAGGAGTTGGATGGGCTCAGATCTTCAGGATTGTGACTTTGTCCGACTTTGTCCATGGAGCTCCATAGGTTTTTAAATTCCAGGGATGTTGCTGACTGGAGTTTTTGTTTCTCTCTCCTCCATTATCAACTGGCCACAGTTCAACATTTATTTAATGGACAGATAGTACTGGGGCCCATTTATGTTAATCAGTTATAAAGTACCAAAGTGGCTCATGTGGGTGTGTGGACCCTGCGATGGACTGGCTTCCTGTCCAGGGCTGCTTCTTGCCTTGCCTTGTGGCTCTTTGTGACCCTGCACAGGATTAGGTGGGTTCCACAATGTTATGTTTTACAGTATATATTTACAGTGTTACGTCATGGCTGCACATGTGCATGTATGACATCTGATAAAGTGGAAGTGGCATTTGTTTCCAGGGCAGCTCAAAGGGGTGATGGGCATCACTTATGGATTGGCGAAAGTTGCAAGGAGGAAGAGACAGAGGACAGAATATTCAGAAGCAGCCAGCACAGTGTGAAAACATCAAGCACTTGAATGTCCAGTAGATCTCTATGCAATGTGAAGCAGACGCCACTGAGGTGAAGACCATCAATGGAACAGCTTTCAAAGGGGCCGTGCCTCCACAAGCCGTGTTTTTCTTTCCGTTTAATGACTCCAGGAAACAGCGTGCACTGCCCGCTTTATTGAAAGCATTTCTTGTGTCTGGTCGTCAGAGCTGCTCGGATCCCTGCTTACGCCAGCACTGTAGGTGAAGCCGGTGAGCAGGGGGCACGCATGTCAGCATGCTTTCCCGGGGATGTGATGTCACTGCCGTCTCAGGTTTCACTACCAGACGGCGATTTGTTTTCACATCTTTGTCACGGAGAGTAATTTCATAGGAAAAGTTCAGCATTCAGGAAGCCCTGGGACTTCCTGTCTCGCTCTTCGCCTGTTCTGCCAGTCCAGATGTCTTCAGCTCAGATCCAGGGTGGGAATTAACACAAGTCCTACTGAGCTCTGCCAAAGTTGAATAAATGCAGGCTGCTTTTACAAATATTTAGTTTTTGTTTTAGACAGCAAACTGCAGGAGAAAAGTGGCAAATGAAGCATACACCTCTTCGCAATGTTCCTCCACCTTAGCTGAGCCGGAGCTGGGGTGGTCTTCTAAGAGGACACTGTGGTCACCTTTAGCCTTCTTGTCTGTGTTTACTATGAAATGAACTCTATAAATAAAGACGGACAGGCTGATTTTGTCACCTTTGGGATGTCACCTGCCCGCACCTCCCTCGATCTCACTCGCTTTCTTAGTGTCTGGATTATTTGAGAAGATCTGCCTGGCCTTCTTCATTCCAGCTTGCTTTGAGGTTGCTGTTATCATAATTGTTATGTTAAAATGCTAAATGAGTTGCATTTAGTTCATATGGAATCATGTCTTGTGAATAGTGACAACTGGGCATTGTGTGCTCTATTCATTTCCTACAATCATTAACAATTATATTATATCTTATCTTAATATAATATATTATTATATCTTACCACAACATCATGATTGTTTATTTTAGTTGTCCCCATTGCAGTGACATTTTAGTTAGGGTCGCTGTGATAAAATTACCCAGAAAGAAGGGGAATTGCAGGCTTCTGACATTATTGACGCCACCATAAAGGTCAGAAAGCTCATTTCAGATCATGTGAAATTATGGCTAGCATCACACGTGAGCACAATGGGAACATCTTCACCCAGGTCATGTAACTTCATGCCAGTCTTCCTTGAGCGTTCACAGTAGGAAAGTTCTCAGTTATGCTAGTACTAATATGATTTGTCGCGGAGACCGCTGTCTCTTGAGGAGAGAGGTGCTCGCTAACAAAGATGTCTTGTTTCAAGGTAGTAGGTAGGAACCGTGTTGTCTTCTGATTGAGAGTTCTTGGGTTCTATTTATTTGGAGTTAACCTGCTGTCTCTTGAGGAGAGGTGCCTGCTATCCATGTTTGAAGGTGGTAGATGTCTTCTGATTGAGGTTTCTTGGGTCATACTGGCTTGGAGTCAACCTGCATTGGTGGAATGTGTATCTCCTCAGGAGGTCTACCTGGTTTTGCTTAATCTGATTTTCTTAAAAGTGTTGTCTTGAGGAGTTGGGGTGGTGTTTCCTTTGAACTGATGGGGTAAAGGTGAAAAGTGAGGAGAGGTGTCTGTCCTGCTTAGTTTTGATCTGAGCTATCTTAAAGATGAGATATGGAGACCGGATCATTTCTTGCTATATATGGGCACTGCCTCCTGAGGGGAGGTTCATGTGGTGGTCTAGAGTGCCTTGTGTCTCCAATCTATGGTAGTTCGACCATGAATATCTGGATTGTTGATTAGCCACAAAGCAGACAGTAATCTCTGATAGGAAGTGCCACATTTCCTGATTTATAGAAAAAACAACTTTATTTTTTAAGAAGAAGCAAACTCCTTCACATTTTGAAGCGTTGGACGGCCCTGGCATTTATTGTGCTATGCTCTGCAGAAAATATGTGCCTTTTTTTCTCTCCAGTCATAAATTTCCTTTGCATTTTCTTTTCAGAGTCAAAATTGCTACCAGATGTGAATCTTGAGCTCCGACTCGTCGCCATGGTGACCAGCCGCTCATTAGGCATCTGGCTTCTAGACAGGCTTTGCTCTGGCCTAGCAGCTCCTCCTGAAGCCTGGGACTTGGTTACAAGCCAGATTCCGGGATACGTTTAGCTTGGCAGCAAGAGAAGACATTTTGGTTTTCTCTTTTCTGACCCCTTTCTGCTGAAACGTTGGTAACTGTGGTGCCAGAAAAGGACACAACAGTGCTATGTCGTCTGTGCACAAGTGTCTAATGCCTAAGACTTATGAGGAAGAGAATGGAGGGATATGCAAATGAGATGATCTGCTTAGGCGGAGCCAATTTGCCAAAGATGTGTGAAGAAAAGAACTGAGGGATATGCAAATGAGATGATCTGCTTAGGCGGAGCCAATCTGCCAGAGACGTGTGGAGAACAGAGCTGAGGGATATGCAAATGAGGCAATCTGCTTGAGGCAGAACCTTTGTCATTTATTCACCTACCAGAGCGACTTACAAAAAAAGATCAACATAATCAAGTAAACATCAGTCTGGAAGGGTCTATTTGGGAGGCCAGATTCCAAGTAAAGAATCTCAGACCAATTGAGTTACAATTCCTAGGTTATGAAACCAACCAGTTAGAAATTGACCAAGCAAGAGAGTCTTCAAACACTTCAGAAACACATTGAGGGAGTCCAAACAGAGGTGGGCAGCTCCTTCCACCAGCTAGGAGTTACACATGAAATGATTCTGGGCTGAGATTTAATACCACGCAGAGGTAGCATCACCAGATGCCATTCATCAGCAGACCTCAGTGGGTGAGAAGGAGCATAGGACCTCACATCACTGACCTACTGACTACTCTCTACTCAAGCATCATGGATTTGAACTCAGTAGGTGCTACCACAGGGAGCCAATGTGGTAATCTGAAGAGAGGATTGACATGTGCTTGAACACCAGACATGCGGATGCATTTTGAATCATCTGCAGTAACTTGGTGACACCTGCCAGGAGTATGAAAGCCAAGACTAGGAGTTGTGCTGCATTCTCGGTCTGATCTTGCTGGGAGAATCTGCAAGAATGAGAGACATTAGCAACACGATCACTGAAGAATGGCTGGTCATCGATCACCACCGACTTGATGGGTGTTAGCCATAATGACACAAGCCAAACAGAGATTCAGCTTCAACACTGTGCCACCTTGAAGTGACTACCATCAATCCAAATACAAGCACACTTCAGCAACAGTGTGTAGAACTCTCAGCGGATTACTGGAGATAGCGGACAAAAGCAAACGGGGCTTTGCCATATAAAACACACAACCAACAGCAGAGCAGGTCGCATGATTTGTTTAGTCTGTCCGGCAAACAGCAGCCCTCCAAGTTTCACGTCAGGAGAGTGGGCCTTGCAAGATCTGGATTCAATTAGAAGCCACATGATGCATCTTCTCAGTTTTCAGGTTAACATGCCCGGTCCTCCCAACCCCTCCAGCCCCAAAATGCGAGGCACATGATGTGCGCCGACTGGCCCTCCACACACACACTGCACTGACTGTTCAGCCATGAATGGGCCTCTTATCCCCCGGTGCAGCCCAGCAGCAAGTCCCCGGCTCCAGTTTCTGCACTCGTTTGATGTGACTGCAGCAAAGCGCCCCCGGTTAAATGGATGGTCTTGTTTCCAAAGGGTCAGCCAGCAGTGGGTTGGGAGCTGTAAAACAGCAATTATTTTAAGAGCAGATGACTTGTTCCCTTTTTTTTTATAACTTGACTGGCAGAGATCAGTAGGAAGCTGTTAAGACCCAATGCTGTCACTAAACATCTTCAAATATAAAGCCCATGGCTTGGGGTTTCAAAAAGGGAGGAGAACCTCACCACGACTTTTTACTGTTTTTTTTTTTTTAAGAGGATGACTTACAATGATTTTGCACTTTTCTCATCTGAGACACAGTCTGTAAAATGTCTCGCTAGACAAATCAGAATTGCAGAAAGCTGTCCTGAAGATCCTATGATGAGAATTCGCAAGCCACTCGCCCATTAAAACTGCCCTTCTGTATTATTGGAGTGACAGCTTAAAGGTGTTTGGTGTTAAGTTCAAACCTCTCTTCTTCTCGTTTCTTACTACTGGTTTTTGACATCTCCAGTTTGTTTGAAAGACGTTAGCTTGCCTTTTGAATACATGTTGTATTTCCTGGTGCTCTACATTAAAAAATGTGCTGTCTCACCCTGGGACGCAGAAGTGGCCTTTATGGGATGTGTGGGGCCTAGGGCTGACCAAAACCATGCGGGCCTGGTTACGTCAGACGCTGTTACTGATATGTGTGGACTGTATAAACTGGAGAATATAACTTGACAAATATGACACGTGGACCTCAAAAGTGGGCCCACTTAGGCGCGGAGCCTGGGGCGGTCGTGCCACTTGCCACCCCTAAACGCCGCTGTCGCTGGGTCGGATGTCAAACAGCACAACTAGAAATGGCAGGACATGTCTGGAGGACTGAGTGACAACTTTCCGGCACGGTTGCACAATTCCAGAGAATCACGAGCTCACCCCATTTTCTGACACCCAATTATGTGCTCCATGACTGAACCAGTGTCTGTGCAAAGGCTTTACAGGTATGGTGAGCTCAATTGCAAACTCAGCCCTTTTCTTTCTTTTATAACATTCTGTTCTGGTATATAAAACACGCAATATCAGGCAGACCAGTCACAGCGCACTACACGATAACGTGCCGTGAATCCACTTGACTTGAGCATTCCAAGCTCTCATCCTCTTCCTCTGTATGTTTAGCATTTGTTTACTCAGAGGTTGATGCGCTTGCTGCTTCCTGAGCAGGTCTTGTTTTCTCCACCCTAGCGGCCGGTTTCTTCTCTTCTTCCGTCGGCATGTTTTCACGTTAAAACTGATTAATTCAGTGTTTGTGTTGCAATTACTTAGTACTTTTTTCTTAATTTTTCACTTAAACAGTCACTTAAGTCTTCAATCTGCCTCAAGAATGATTTAAGATATGAAGAGGTAGAGGAAGTGACGGCAAAGGTGGTAGAGATGAGAATGGCGCCTGTACACATGCGCTGCACGGCTGCCCACTGCCGAGAGTTGATTCTAGAATAAAACAAAATAAAAATAAAAAGAGCAATCACCTTGGAGGCCAATCATCACCCCGAACGCGGACAGTAGAGGTCACGTAGTATATGTATACCAAATTTCAGGTCAATAGGTCAAACGGTTTTCAAGCTACAGTTGATTTAAAATCCTGGACAGACAAACAGACAGCCACAGTAGCGTATTATATAAGAAGATGATCTCTCTTGTGTTTGTCAGGTCCAAAACAACCATGTTACTTAGTGTCTGTAGCCATGTTATATGCATTGTACTTTCAGGTGGGTGATACTTAGTGGTCAGCTCTCACATACAGAGAGTTAGCCCCTGTGATTCAAGGCAAAATTAAACCTGTTCAATTATGTCGGGGACCCGGGTTCGCTTCCTGGGTCCTCCCTGCGTGGAGTTTGCATGTTCTCCCGTGTCTCGTGGGTTTCCTCCGGGTACTCCGGTTTCCTCCCACAATCCAAAGACATGCAGGTTAGGTGGATTGGCGATTCTAAATTGGCCCTAGTGTGTGCTTGGTGTGTTTGTGTGTGTCCTGCGGTGGGTTGGCACCCTGCCCAGGATTGGTTCCTGCCTTGTGCCCTGTGTTGGCTGGGATTGGCTCCAGCAGACCCCCGTGACCCTGTATTCGGATTCAGCGGGTTAGAGAATGGATGGTTGGATGGAATTATGTCGGGATGAAGCGCATACTTGTTGGATCGAGCTGCTGGATATGTCAGGCTACACAACTGGAGGTCACTGGAGCTCACCCTGACTGCCCCGACTCTCTAAAATGATATAAACGACTGAAAGCAGTGAAGGAAACATCGTGGAATGTGACCGGAGTAAATTCACTGTTAAACGGAAAAGAATCCCAAGATGAAATCCTTCATCCTCTTTCAATGGCAGAATGAATCACATGCATGCTAATAAAGTCTTGAATGAAATATAAAAGCCAGTTTATTGACACTAGTATAAAACAGAAGTAGCAATGGATTTATATTAATAAGCACAGCTTATAACCCTTTAACAATAATACTGTCAAAACACACGTCAAGTCTTCGAATGCAGGCACAAGGAGAGCACATAGCCTGGAGAACGGCTGTACCTTCCATGCTCTCTCTTGGTGCGCAGAAAAAAAAAACAGCTTGGTGGGCACGATGCCCCCGCCACCTCCCCCGCTTCAATACTGATAGAAGAGCTCCAGGCACAAGTCTCCCTTTATTGGCACTTACAGTCCAGTGAACCGTACCCTGAATGTAGCTCCTTTTTCACTTTTGCTCCCAATCATTGACAGTCCAGGATGCAAGAAAAAACAGATGACCTGTAGATTGGCTTTCCTAGGGTCCAAATATCTGAACTATTTCCATATTTATTTTGAAAGTTTATTGACTAGACAGTTTCATTCGCATCACAATGACAGAAAAATGGCAAATGCAGGGTAGGTGTTAACATAGGAACGGCAATCCGGGGGTAGGCAGTGAGACTGTTGGCTGGTCTGATTAAAATGTTGGCCCCATCTGAATGTTTTCTGGTTCCTTGTTAAACACCAAAGTGCACCTCAGGACTATTCATGGAGTTTCGGTGGAGTTCATTTACCCCAAATGACACTTTATGGTTATAAATGTATTTTCTATAACATAATCAAACCATCTAGACTGTCATCCTCTGTGAAGTGGATGAATGGCACCATTGCAGTTTGGACTCGACTTCTCTTAAGCACAATGGCACGGCAACTTCCAACAAAGCCAAATGTCGATAAGCAGTGGCTACAATTCATCACAACCCGCTAAGAGGTAGATGTTAGCTGTGGCCGTGACCCTTAAGGTGTAGACAACTGCCATCTTAACATTTAGCAGCAATGTCTGAGAAGTGCCAAGCTGTCCTCTCCCTTAGGCTGTCACAGGTATTTCATTTAAAGGGACAAATTCTCGGAAAGTATACTCAAATATTTTACGATTCATGAATCATTCAAGTACCAAAATGGGCTTAGCATTCTGAGGCGGTCAGACATAAGCATGACCAGTGTGCACCATCCATCGCTCCTCATTGATCTGCCAAATGTTTCAGGTTATGGTCGAGAGATGAGTATAAGGAGCTGAGTACATGTTTATCTGGAATTCATCTAAATTTCTTTACTGGTGCTTGTTTGCAACATTTGTACTTTGGCGGGATCTTCAAAAATGACACTTTGGATATGGCTGTAGCAGAGGAACCTACCATTCTTCATGGGAGTCGTTTTGAACATTGATATGGTAATCAAGCTTTTGGATGAAGAGCTATCACATTACTGAACGTACTTAGTACCAGCAGAATTTCGGCAGCCACACACATGGCTGAGCTGTTAATTGCTGTCAAAAATCTCACACGCTGTAACAACGCAGACACTTCATGAGTCTTCAGGGCAGAGGAGAACAATCTGTCTATCTGTGTTTATGTTTTTGGAGATCTTCTCAAAGAGCTCTATGGAATTGTCATTCCTTGTTCTCCGAATTTTAAGCAAAGTTGTCGAATGTTTGTTGTGCAGCTTATAAAAAAACAAAACAAAATATGGAAGCGCGTGCCTTTTTCTTCCCCATAATAGGATTCCAGAATGTACAGAAACTTTGGATTCAATACAAAATGTGTACAAAAAAAAAATAGAAAATAGTCACATCCAGCCTTAGGACAATCCTAAACGTTTAGTTCTCCGAAACACTGCTATGTTTAAAAAAAAAAAAACTCTTTCGGAGTTTATTCAAAGATGTTTTGAACACCCCTGGTGTCAAAGTCTCTTACTTTACAATCTGAGGGGGCATTATTGCAGTTTTGGGGTGGGATTTAAATTCAGAGTCCAAAGTTCCTTCCCTGCCCTTCTTCCTTGGGGGCTTTTTGATTGGCGTCTTCTTGGGTGTCGAGTCCTCCGTTTCCTGTTTGATGTTATTCGAGTCCTGCTTCTCAAGACTCTTCTTGGCCTCCAACGCCAAGGTTTCTGACACGGGGGCAACCATCTTCTGCAGATTGTTAGAAGTGGGCAGCAGAGGTTTGCTGGGGCTCTGGTTGGTGCTGGATATGGAACGTTTGGCTTTCTGAGGAGGAGTGGGCTTCTCCCTCTGGGCTTGGGGGGACGCCACCCCATTCTGTTTAGTGGAGCCTTCATTCCGGTTAATGGTCTGGGTCTTCTCTTTTAGCTGGGCAGCTAAAAGAGTAGCTGCCTCTGAGCTCAGGTGTGGGTGAACAACTTCCGATCGAGATTTACTTGGACCTTTGGGGCCCTCTTTGCTTTCACTGGTTTTCCTCTCCCTGGGGAAGTTGCCGATTTTTTTCAAAGCATTCTGAACTGCACCATTGATATGCTCCATTTGCTCATGACCAGACTTGGCCTTTCGAGATCGATGCTTGTCTGGCGATTGACTGGAGTCTGGGGAACTTTGTTCCTTGCCAAGCTTTGCAGACCTCTCCTTTGTCCGGCTACTGTGCTTCTCCCTGCTTTTGTCAGAAGTGTCACTTTGTTTCTTATCCTTGCTAGAAGGAGACATTTGACTTGTCTCAGATGACTGGCTGGTATCAAACTTGCTATGAATCCATGAGATTTTGGGTTTGGTGGAAGGGTCGGGTGGGCGAGGCTTAGCTCTTTCTGGTGATGGAGGCTTCCCGTTGCCCTTGATATCACTGATGATGCTATCATCTTCCTCTTTTGACTGTTTGGACAATCTGGCAATCCGTGCATAGAGAGCACCACTTATGGATTCTGATCCGCTGCTGGAGCCATCACTGTCTGATGATTTCAGCACAGGCACTTCACTAGTGTTGTCCCAGGGAGAAGCTTTGGGTGAGCTAGTTTCTTTTAGGGAAGTGTATTCACCAGCATCTTCTTCGCTGATTGGTGGAGCGACCTTTTCTAGGACGTTTTGGCTTCCTTTGTCTTTATTCTCAGTTATGGATTCTGAAAAGACAAGGATACACATTTAGATATATTAAGATGATATTTTAAGATATTGTATTTTGTAAATTCTTGTATCATCAAAAAACAGGACTGAACTTCTGAAACAAGTGTACGTTTGGATGAGCACAAGAAGTTTAACTGCCTACTATAGGATTGAATTTTCCACAAAAGTGGGAACATCAAAAAAACAGAGACCTAAACAAAGATATATGTAGCATGGGAGGCTTTTATCTCTCTTCATTCTCAACATTACTTCATGACCATTTCCTAGGTTTTCCTGGGTTAGCTGATTGACCTTCAAGTCTTCCTCCTCCTCTTCTTTCTGCAGTCCTTAACATCCTTTTGGGGTGAGGCCTGTTCTTTTCATATCATCCAGAACCACCTCCAACCACATCATTTTTGGCCTCCCAAAGGACCTCATCTCCGTCACCTCCATCTTGTTACACCACTTTACCCACTCATCCTCTGACTTTCCTTCCACTTGTCCAAACCTGCCTAGTCTCTTTCTCCTCAGCACAACTCTGATCCCCTCCACACAAAGCTTTTGTCTTAAACCAGCACTCAGTTCAGTAACCCTCCATGTATTCATCTAAACTCTGTTCTATCCTGCTTTCCTTCATGTTCTTCCTTTATCTACCGTGTCTAACTCTCATAGACTATACTATTCTTCCCACCGCTTTCACAAACTTCTGTCCTTTAAAGTCAGAGAGACTCCTTTAGAAGTCACGATGTGGGACTTCCATGTACTTCTCAACCTGCCTGTCTCTGCTGTGCCCTGTCTCCACTCAACATGCCATTTAAGTAGCACAACATCCCTACTTTCTCCAAAAATCCATTTTCAATATCAAAATGTACATTTACTACAGCTATCAACATTCCGCACTCCTCTCAGAGACTTTCTAGAAACAAAGGTCGCACTGTGGACTAACCTTCACACGTGGAGTAAGCTACCAAGTAGCTACATCATTTATATGAAAACATGCTATATAAATAAATATTGTTGATGTTGTTGTTGTAGTGTGGTAGACAGTAAGACTTTAGGGACTTTCAGAACTCAACTTGATGTTTTTCAGAAGAATTAAGTGGATAGGACTGGCGAGCTTTTTTGGGCCAAATGGCTTTTTCTCATCTAGATTGTTCTTAAGTTCTCTACACCTTTTGCACACCCACTTTCAGCAACCCAAGCAATGGATCGTGTTTTTATCCACCCACGTCACGCACCTCTTCCATGCCTCCTATCCCTTTGCAGCCAGCTATCATTGCTCACACATTTACCTTCCAAACTAGCTCTCCATTTCAGTATCTTCTCCTTCAGTTCTGCTTTACTTTTTGCCATTAACACAAAGTCATTGGTGTACATAGGCTCCCATGACAATCCTTTCCTCACTTTTTTGGTTATCGCCTCCACTATCACAAAAAGCAATGGATTGTAACGGATTTCCTAGTGCAGCCCTGCTGTCACCCCAAAGCATTCATTATCCCCATCTTCTGTCCTGACCACCATTCGTGTCTTCCCATACATTGATATCAATTCATTGCTCACCTCAGCACATCTCATGGAACGTCTTCTTCAGATCTACAAATACATACACACGGCTTCTTTCTCTTTCAACTGAGTCTTTTCTTGCATACATCTAATGACAAAGATCTCATCTGTTGTTCTCTATGCAGGCACAAATGTTGCTAACTTCCACTTCATCCCTGATTCTTTTCTCTAGCACTACTGATCCCATGACCTTAACAGAAGATTTTCACAGCACTGTTACACTTGTGTAAAGTGTTATTTTGACTAATCTTGGTAATATTTCAGAAACTGATATATAAATCTGTAGACTTTAGAGTAGGCACAATCATGGGTGAGCATCACCATTGCACAGTGATCACAGTGGAGCTTCACAGCTCCAGGACTCTGGCCTCACCACTGTCTGTGCAGACATCATACATTCTCCTGCTATGTGTTATTTAAAATGTATTACATTTTTAGTTAATTATGTATCCCTTGTAATTGTATTTTTCTTGTAAAATATTTTGAGTGTCATATCTTATATAAAAATATTCTCCAGAGTTAAATGTCTTTGTTGTGTGAGCTTCTCTTTGGAAATTCTCTGCTTTTCCTGCTACTTTTCAGATATGTGGTTTGCATTAAAAGACATCTCTGTACTGGCACTGGGTGGACAAGTGTGGGTATCTGTGTGAATGTGTGATGCAGTGACCAGAAAGGCCTTCTAGGTTTCTCTCCTACCTTGAGGTTGATGTAATGGTGTAGTGGTTTGGACTTCAAACCCTGGGGCTATTGGTTCAAGTCCCACTGCTGACACTGAGCAAGTCACTTGAGTTGCCTGTGCTCCAATTGGAAAATGCAAAGAAATGTAACCAATTGTATCATAAATGGTGTAAGCTGCCTTGGGTAAAGGCGTCAGCCAAATAAATAAATGTAACTGGACCTGGTTATATGTTTTTATGATCCTGAAAGGGATTAAGCTGGTTTACAAACGAGTGAATGGGTAATACTGTGGACGCACAGTTGTTTTCTGATCAAAGACATAATATTAGTTTGATTTGTCACTTTAAATATATATTTGTGTGCTTGAGGGGGGAATTCCATAGTTGCACTTTTTGCACTGAACAGAGCTTATGTAGGCTTAGAAAATTGAGGAATGGATTAATTATTTACACACTTCCAGGTTTTTCATTTTTTCCTTCTGTCTATTGTATAAACAGAATATTCCATCCATTCATCCATCAATCTGATGGCTGCAGTAAGGACCTTCTCCTAAACTCTGATTTGTGCAACTCTGAATTTAATTCTGGTACAGTTATGGCACGCATGGGTCACATATCACATATACCGAACTAAGTGTCAATGTAGGGTTGTGAAGTTTTTATATTTTCTGATCTTTCCACCTTTTGCCTGGACTTACTATCATTGGACTTACAATGACCTTAAAGTTAAATAATTTTCATCTATCTTGTGCTACAAACCATTAAAGCAGAAGGTTAATACATATTTGGTTTACTGATGAGCACTGCCTTATTTCCAAATTATGTTTTATTTGTAGGTTAGTAGGTTTATGGTTTATAGGGTCATCATTGTCACATCTACAGAGTCCAGTGACATTCTAACTGGCGTGTGCTAATGAATATGCTACACGTCACCATGCTCTGGCACCAAAATCAGAAACTTATGGTATGGTAGTAACAATATACTCAGTAATCATGAGTATAAGAATTCCACCTTACTCTGTACCTGTGACAATATTCACCTACATACAGGGGATTCAGAATGTATTCAGAAGATCTTCAAATGCATAAACTTGCCATTTTGGACACCAGTCTACACTCAATAACACATAATTGCAAAGTGAAGACAGGTTTTCAGAAAGGCTACAAGTTTATAAAAAAAATTCAAAGACTGGAATCTCTCATTCATAGCCCCTTTAGAAGCAATTCCAACATTGAGTCTTCTTGATAAGTCTCTACAAGGTTTTCCACACCTGGATTGGAATAGTTTATTCCATTCTTCATAGCAGATCCTTCTGAAGCTCCATTAGGATGGGAAGTATTCATAAACTGTCATCTTCAGGTCTCTCCACAGATATTCTGTGGGGTTTTAGCCTTGGCTTTGGTTAGGCCACTCAAGGACACTCAGAGACTTGTCTCAAACTCACTCCAGCATTGTCTTGGCTGTATGATTCAGGTCATTGTCTTGCTGAAAGGTGAACCATCACCCCAGGACATCTCTGTGTTTGGTTCTGCATTTGATCAGTCTTAGTTTCCCCATTGCTGAGAAGCACCCCATGGTAAGATGCTATCACCACCATGCTTCAACATAGGAATGGTATTAGGAAGGGGTTGAGCAGTGCCTGGTCTTTTCCAGACATAGTGCTTAAAATTCTGCTGTAAGTGTTCAATTTTTCCCACATCAGACAAGTTAATCATTTTCCTCATGCTATCAGAGTCCTTTAAATGCTGTCCTATGTCTTTTAGTCAAGAGTGTCTTCTGTCTACCATAAACACCTAAAAACATGGAGTGCTGCTGGGATGGTTGTCCTTCCAACAGATTCTTCTATCTCAACAGAGGATCTTGGTAGTTATATTAGAGTAACCTTTGGGTTTCTGCTCATCTACTTGTCCAAAGGCTGTTCATGTCTGGATGCTCACTTTGGCCTGTTGGCCAACTCTAAGAAGAGTCCTGGTGGTTCCAAACTTCTTCCATGTCACAATTTAGAAGCCACTAAGAACATTAAAGTGGTTTTATCATCTTGCCCTGATCTATGCCTCACCAAGATTTGATCGTGGAGGTTCTTCAGAGAGCTTCTTGGACTTCATTGCTATAAGATTTGTGGGACCTTCTACACACAGGTACACGTGTGCCTTTCTAAATGATTTGTAATCAGTTGAGTTTGCCACAGGTGGACTCCAATCAAATTCTAGACAGATCTGAAGAAGAATTTAGATTAGATTAGATAAACTATTAATCCAATGGGAAATTTTAGAATTAGGGTTAGGGTTAGGATAAGCAGGGTGAATCTAACCACAATTTAGAGTACCAAAGCAAAGGGTCTGAATACTTCTAGAAATGAGAGATTTCAGTTTTTGATGTTTAATAAATCTGCAAACCTTTCTGAAAGTCTTCACATTGTCATTATAGGATATTGAGTACAGACTGATGGGCAAATTTACCTATTTAGAATGGAACCTACAACACAATAAAGTGTGGAGGGAACAAAGGGGTCTGAATACGTTGTGAATGGACTGTATATGCACAGAAACTTCTAAATGCAGGGTGGACAGTCTGTCAGGGCTGTACATGTGAGCTGGAGTGGAGAGATTGAAATTCCTGCAGTCCGTTTCTTTCAGTCTCTATCAGTCTCAGATTTGTGAGTCATACTTTGGAACGCCGCCGCAGACCGCATTTGCCCTCCATCACACTTCCTGTTTGTGTTAGTTTAATTAATCAGTGGAGTGCAGAGGCTGGCCATGTCAGTGGGTTCTGTGTGTACACAAAGCTCTGCTCTGAGATGTTCATTGGTTAAGTAACAGACATTTTTATTTATTCAGGAACTCACTGTCTCAAATTTTATCTTTATCATCCTCCAAAATAAGAAAGTACAGTTTAGGTTTCAGTGCCAGGAAGATCTGTCAGTCTTGCTTTTCTAGCAGGCACAGCAGCAAAGCCTTAATAGAAAATAGAATAGGATTAAAGTAAGATGAGCATGGAAACCAGACCATCCTGCTGAGCTCCTAACTCAATTACTTCTTCTTCCAAAGTGACTTGACAAGCTCACCTTGAATTTTGATGACTGTCATGTATGCGTATCAGAGCATCTCCTTCTGGGATCACATAAGGTATGTGGTACCACCCTGTGATGAGAGGGGGATGCTATCGTTAACAGGCTTGTCTTCTTATTCCCTCACAGCCTTCAAAGAACCAGACCTTGAGGGCAATGGGGCCAAAGAAGCCCCGCACCTTCCGCTCTTGGCAGTATAAAGGAGGGATGCTCCTCTTATTTGGGATTAATAAAGTATCTATCTATCTATCTATCTATCTATCTATCTATCTATCTATCTATCTATCTATCTATCTATCTATCTATCTATCTATCTATCTATCTATCTATCTATCTATCTATCTATCTATCTATCTATCTATCTATCTATCTATCTATCTATCTATCTATCTATCTATCTATCTATCTATCTATCTATCTATCTAATTCAGACCTGATGAGGAAGGTTTGCATGATGGCAACTTGCCAATCATTTTTTGCGCCATTGTGCACTCCTTTGGCGACAACTTATTAAATGGGGTTTTGCCCGGTTGGCACTCCAATTATGTTTGGTCTCGCCTGGAGTGATCCCTCAACCCGCTACATGACAAATCACTTTAATCTGTTAAAGAAGAAGTGAATGGACCATACATGACAGAAAGCATTGAAGAAGTATCCATGTTGATTTTTTTTTTGTTTGCTTGTAGTACTGAGCTTTTGCTCCAAATGGTGGCCCCTGGCAAGTGCCCATTGTGTCCACAAGATAAGATGGTCCTGCTGGTTTTCAAAGCAACCAATCCTCTGGATCAGCTCTTATTCCAGAAGAAGCCATTTTAGCTCAATTACTCCTATATTAAAGTCACACACCGTTAAGACTGTTAGAACTTATCAGTCGTGAGGTTTTCAACACTTTATATAGACGACCGTCATTACCAGATACTTCTAAAAATTTCTGTATAGACTGTGAATGAACTAGAGGTCGAAACACCTACTCACTACAAACTCCTACTTGACACTAGAATGTTCTGGAAACTTCCTCTTGCTACCAGCGTTGCCAGATGTGCACGTTTCACAGTAAATTTGGCTATTTTTGAAAATGTTGTGAGGGGAAAAAGTCAGATGTTTTTGTCATTTTCTAAGGGTATACCTTATAACCTCCAAGGGGAATGGATGTTGATGGTAGTCAAACTCCAAGGAGGACCCAACTCAGATGTTCACAGCACGAAAACTCCTCCGGGCCATCAACAGCATCATTCATTGGACTGGCTAGGTGGGGTTTCAGCTGTCATTGGGCTGGAAATATTTCCTGGATCTGGCAACCTTGCTTACTACTAGAATGTTCTGGAAACTCCACCTTAGGACTAGAATGTCCTCATTTGCCTCTTTGTTTGTTAATAACTAATCACTTAGTCAGTTAAGAAGCCCATGCATAGTGATAACAATACAGATGAAATGTTCAAAATGGAGTGACCTCTAAACGTTTAACAATCAGGCTGGAAATTCACAGGTAAGCAAGCTATCCCTAAGGACAATGCTTGTGGAGAGGTCATTCTACAAACATCAATGGACCACTCTGTTCGACAGTAAGCAAGGTAATAAGTAGGCCAGCCCTAATGGACAAACCTTGGGGAGAGATGAACCTACAAAAATCAACTCTTTGCATTGGTTTGTGGACCATCTTATTCTACAGTATAGAATGTGTTACTATACTTGGTTGATTATGAACCTTATAAATGGTGGACAGAAACTCACAATCATCTGGTGGGAGTGCTGAGAGATGCACACTTGAAAGATCTGCTCTGTTTGCCTTTATAAAGCAGCAAGTGTTGTGTGGAAGGCAGCTGGGTTCCCAAAATATTCTTTGTCACCCTCACCACTCTTAAGCCGAGCAGGTGGCGGACTCCACTGCACACTTGCTGATGGAGAAATGCGAGGTACATCTGAGAAAATAGAGTCCTCTGAACTGAGTTCAACCTGTTTCAATTAATTCATTTATTTTTGATCCCAAGTAAGAATCGTGTTAAAGTAATCCTTTTACATGAGAAAACACAAACGTCTGAAAGGAGAAACGGGCAACACGCACCACTCTCTCCAGTCGCCTACTGTGGTGTTTTGCTCCAGCAACTCATTTTCTTAGCTGACACATTGCTAAATGTCCACAAGTGCTGCTGTGATCACCTATTGGGCTGGAATCATCTGCCAACTTCCTCCTGGAAGATGCCTTCTGTTGAACACTTGTAGCTGCACATGGTTGGAATTGAGGAACTGTGATGGTGATAGCAACATGTGTTTAGATGCTAAAGTGATGACCCATGTATATATATATATATATATATATATATATATATATATATATATATATATATATATATATATATATATTTTTTTTTTGTTAGACTATATAATCCCGAGGGGAAATGGATAACTGTTGGGGTTCACAGCACAGGGTCAGCCATTGTACGAGCACCCTGGGGCAATTTTCAGGTTAAGGGTTTTGCTGAAGGGCCCAACGGGGTAGCATCCCTTCTGGCAGTAATGGGATTTGAAGTCGTATCCTTATCCTTAGAGCCACAACTCACACTCTAAAAGAAAGAAAGTGAGTGGAAAAACACATATGATGAAGTAAAGCAGAATCAAAGCCAAGGAAGGAGCAAGAACTCAAAAAAATGCAAGATGATAAAACTGCTTAGATTTCAAATATTTCAATTCAACAAATATTAAGGTTGAGGTGTGTTAGGAGCAGTAAGCTAAAAATGTTGGATGATGTTAGTTAAAAATCTCAGTGTGTTCAGTCACTAAGTGTTTTATTTGTGTGTTTGATACTCAAAAGAACCTTCCCAAGTTGCTGGATGTTAGCGGTGCCAGTTGGTGACCTAAGCTTTCTCTGGCTTTGTCATTTTGCACTGCACTGCTAGTCCAACCAGTCCTCGTCGTAATTGTATTCTGTTGCGTTACACACACCCTTCCTCTTGGATCAGCTTGCTTGTGGTTTTTAAACTCAAGTAAAGAAGCAGCGTGGAGTGGGGGCAGTCATCTAGTCATGTTTTCCAAAACACAAAACAAAAATAAAGATCAAGACTCTACCTTCATGAGGTACACAGTACACAGGCCCATCATCAGTGGTTTCAAATGAAGAGAAAGAACCCTGGGATGACCAGGAGGGGGATGGCTGCTCCGCCACGGAGGGAGGTTCAATGAAGCTGCAGTTAAATGTATTTTCAGGGTCATGGTGTGCAACTGCAAGTGAAAAAAAAAAAATGACATCTTGTTACCATCCATCCATTTGCTTAACTCACTTATACAGGGCAGAGTCGTGGAGAAGGGGGATCCATTCCTAGCAAGCAACAGGAGCAGGATGCCGATCCATTGCAAGGCAAACACACACTTGCCAGTTTAGCATCATCGATCCAACTAACTTGCATGTCTTTGGACTGTGTGAGGAGATTGGAACCGCACAGGGAGAACATGCAAACTCCACACAAGTGGCATGAACTAGGAGTCCAAAAGCACTTCAGAGAATGCCCACTAGAGAGAGAAATCCCAACAAAAACACTGGCAAGACACAAAAAGGATCTTCTACAATCTTTATAAAATACAAGATTTAGTCTTTACAAAATATGAACAACACAAGCACAGCAAAAACACAACTAACTCATAATGAACCACCAGTAACTGTGGGAGACCCTCAGGATTTCCCTGGAAGTGATTTGCAGGTGGACCCACCTCTTGTAGTACCACCCACAAAATACATGTTACATAACCAAAGCAGCTTACATACATAGACAAAGCCAAAAAAAAAGAATAATTCACATAATCAACATAAATAAAAGAATCAAGAATGAACGAAAGAATCAAAAAACATGAATTAGAAACTGAGAAATGACAGCAGGGAGCACCCAGGACTCTGAAATCTTTGCTGCAAGAAAGGATGCTGCCCATTCGTCACTATCATCAACAAAACCATCATTTGTGTTTCATAAAGTGCCTTACACAACAAGAACAAAGCTCCGAGACTGAAACTTGTCATAAACTTCCTTCTATAACTTTCTAAAGATCAGATCATATCTGACAGAGTGTACAACTTGACATCTCATCCTGGCACTGGTCACGTCATGCCTTGATTACGTCAACTGCTTGCTGGTAGCAGTACCCGCACGTGCTGTCAAGGCACTGCAGATGCTTCAATATGTGGAAGCTCGTCTCATATGTAACCAGCCTGCCCCTGCAGAAACGAAATATATTGCAGTGTGTCCAATAAGTACTTGCACATATCTTCCATATAATGCAAATATATACAATTCAAATATATATATTTTAAGATTATACCTGGAATGAAGTATAATGAAATATATATCTCACTTATTTGATTGTAACAAACAAATTTCCAAATATATTGTGCACAACACATGCAGTATACTGTGTGTTTATCTTTTACCTGGAATGAATAAAGTTGTCCCAATGAAATCCCCTTAACTCACGTAAAGTAGTTCAAGTAGGTAGCTACCGAAACATGTAGGCCCCAATTAACTCTATTGTTCAAACAATGGTGTATTCCTTCTCTGATATTCAGTAAGCACCTCACTCGTCCTGCGGTCTAACTATTCAAGCTAGACAGGCAGGGTGAGCTCCAGTGGATTTTATTACACCCCATACAAGATAAATACATTATTTCAACAATTATTGACAGACATTTTGTTAAATGTAAATCTTCAATATTAGTTTCTGGATATTGATAAAATCTACATTAACGTGTCATGCATGTGTGTAGGAGGAGCACCTTCCAGACTCATCAGAGGCATGTCAAATTAGCATTGTTCATGATGGCCATCAGTTCTGTCCTCCACCACTACCTCCAGCAGGTCCAGAAAGCATCCCATAATTGAGACTGCCTTCTTAATAAGCTTTCTGCGTGCTGTGGCTGCCAGTTTGCCAGAAATGTGTGGCAGGCTGGAAGCCGGTCTGTCTTTGCATGGCAGGGGGCTGGGATGGTAGTGGTGGTCATGGCCACGGTGCATCCCAATCTGGTTTGGACCTCTCGTCATTGTAAGTGGTGGTCCTACCAGGCAAACATTGCCATAGGTGTGTCAGCTACACGAACCTGTTTAGCACCACGATAGCTGGGGACCGATCAACTGATACTACTACCTCACATTTACATTCGTTTTCAATCACTTCGATCAAAATCAGAGTCCGACAAGTCAGAGAGTCTAATTCAGCGACAATATGCAAGATGTCATCCACACAATATTTCGCTTTATGCGGTCACTTTGATCAACGGCGCAATGTTGATGCCATTTTTGCTGTTGTTTGCTCCTCGCTACTTATTTGAGCACATGGTATCTCGGTCAAATTAATGAAGCTAACTTTCCTTCTAATGAGGAGAATCCAACTAAAACATAACTTGGGTTTTGTCGTCATTTACAGTTGATTACTGCCTTCGATCTCTCCTTTTGAAAAAAATCGACATTCTCCTTGAAAGAGTTAAGTGATGTTACTGTGTAGGGCTAAGATTCACACCGTCTATAAGACAGTGATTTATTTTTTTTTTTTGGTGGAAATTCAAGGGATTCACCCAGCCTTGGCCTGACCCGCACACACTCACAAGCAGAAACACAAAACCAATGAATGAATAAATATATTAAATGAAAACCCAATACAAAACAACAACAATCAGACAAACATCCCCTTTCCCCTATGGCGGCACAGTTGTAACATAACAATGAACCACAATAATAAACTCTCATGACAATGGCCTTATACAGTCCAATACAACAAAAGTGGATGAAATGGTTTGGTGTGAAGATGACAGTCCCAAGAACAGCTTCCGTAGAAAATGAGTGAAACAGTCCTACTGGTGGTCCTGAGCGGCAAGGAGTGAGATTTACAGGAATGCTCCTTTTCAAGACGCACATCGGTTAATCCACCATTTTGCACATGACAGGCAGGCATGAGGCAGTCTATTCATCTTAACAGGAAATGATCCAGGGCACAATTGGCTTTTCAGATGACACGCTGGACAGGATACACAAAAACACAGATCTCCTGTTGCTCTGCCAGGCCCCCCTTTTCAACTTTCCCACTGGCCTCTTTCGTGCCCAGCAGCCCCTACTTCCGTTTCATTCATCCTAGGTGGGTAATCCCCCTTGGGCTGCTGGGAAATGGAGTTCTTTCCAAGGTAGTAATGCTACAACTGCCCAACACAAAGTTGTTCAACATTTGAAACACGTCATTAAGGGAATGCGGTCTCCCAATAAAAACGAGCATGCTCTGCTCTTACAGTTTCTCTGTGCTATAAGACCAGTCCAATCTGTCATTGATGCAGACCCCCAAGTACTTGTAGCAGTGCACCCCTTCCACATCCACTCCCTGAATTGGGACTGGATATTGAAGCTCTTTGTTGTGACAGTTGCTGGGTTTTGCTGATGTTAACTGGCAGGCAATTCTCAAAGTTCTCCGATCTGCCATTAATATGGACCCTGAAGAACTGGTAGGAGTGGACCACCTCTACTTCCAATCCCTGAACAGTGACCAGACATAGAGGTTCTTTGGTGTGGGGAAATGTAACTACCAGCTCCTTGGTCTTGCTGATGTTAAGCTGTAGACAATTCTCTTTGCACTAAGTTCTCCACCTGACTCCCCTCCTCTGTCTCATCCCATTTGTCAACACACCCCATAAGTGCTGAGAATTTCTGCAAGTTGCTTGACCTGTTGCTATATTTATAGTCTGAGGTGTACAGAAAAAAGCAGACAGGCCTGTTCATTGTGGTGCTCCAGTGTTGCTCTCATGGTCCTTGAGCCTCACAAACTGTGGTCTTCTGAACAGATGGTCCGTTATCCAGGACACCACAGGCTCATCAGCCTGCATATCTCTGAACTTACCACCCCTTCACAGGGATGGCTGGATGGTGTTGAAGGTTTTGGTGACATCATCATGTAGGTAATGGCATCTTATCCTTCAGTCTTTGTCTGATATAAGGAGACTTCACACACTATCCCTCATAAGCCTTTAAAGATAGATGGCGTTATTAAAGTTCTCGTGAAAACTATACATGAGTCTGCTAATTTCAATTAGCATCTTAAAATCTGGATGGCCATTGCACATTATAAAATAGCTCCTCATTATAAACTGATCAAGAAGATTATCAAAGAAAAAGCCATCTTATAATATTTTGCACTAAACACAATGACTCAAACTCAATCGTGCAGATGTTCACAATAATATTGGAATTGGAATTTAGATCAAAGGGCGACAACTTTAGTGCATTTTCTCCTGCGTACCAGCAGAGGTGATAATCCCAAATGCTCTTCCCATTAGAAGAAATGTTCAATTTCTCCAGAGTTATTACTTCTGCTCTTCTGGTTTGCTGATCATGGCTTGCTCTTTTCCAAATTGGAAAGCTAATTATAGCAAAAACAAGTAAAGATGAAATTTCACATTTCTCTGTCCTGTGTATTCTAAGGAATCGGAGAGAGTCACCGAGGAGCACACGATTTCCTTTCGACTTCTTCCTTTTGTCTCTTAACATCTGTTGCTTTGTTGGCCTCGCTTCAGATAAATCACTGAGCTGAAATGGCTGGGATAAATTTGGCCACTTCCTATGGGAGGCCCAGAGGCCCCCGTATGGAATGTGTTGGGTTTGGGTTCCCTGATGGGATAGGGTTTCACACAACAGCAAGCCACGTTCTGCGAGCAATGAGGAAATCAGAGATGTCGGAGAGAAAAAGAACAACAGACAGACGTGGCTCCCCTCACATTGCAAAGAGGCTGGCATTTCGTAGGTTCAACCTCTGCCCTCAATCAAGGGGACAAAGAAAGGTTTTTGCTAGTGCCTTTAGGGTGCTGAGCCTCTGCATCATATCAGAAAATACTGGCATTTGCTCAAAAACTGCTTTGTAGAAATAAATTTTTTCTGGGCCACAGCACCATTTTGGAAGTGACAGCTGGCACAGGGGTTTCCTTGAGTCTGTCTGTCTGTCGTTTTTACTTCAGGTTGAAGGTTACTTGAAGCTCCTATTGATGCAGAGGTCTCTCCTGGCTGAATGCTTCTCCGAGGCTCATCCGGTCACCAGCACCCCAGCTGCCTAATAACTGCACCTTGGCTTCAAAGCAGCTTTAGAAAGAACAGTTGAAGCCTATAATAATATGAACACATGGCACACACCAACTGCCAAGACAAATAAGGCAAAGGACCAGAGCATTCCTTTCAGATTGAATAACATACCCCTTTGGCAATAAAAACACACTTCTTTTAGCTCGCTCTACGCTGGAAAAATGACTTTACTGAAAGTGCCTTGCAAATGGGGTCTAAAACCGACATCTCTTTAATGACCCGCCATGAAACACAGGTCCTCCATTGTTCTCCTGGCTACCTCTAATGAGCTTACTCTTTGGATAAGCGCAGGTCTCACACCCCCTGTCTCCTCTCGGGTCCTCAGAGAGTTCCCATAGGCCTCCAGGCTAGTCTTGTGCTGGTAAGTCTGGCTTGCTTTCTTTCTTTGATACCTGTTGACTGCACTGGAATGTTAAATGGTTCATGTAAGAGCAGCAAGTGGGTGGAGGTACATCAGAACGGTAGCAACTGAAGCCTTGTTCCAATTTATTGCATTTTCATATTGTTTCTATAACTGTTCAGTTAAAGCTATGGCTTACTGTGCCATCTGGTCACTAAAGACACTTGATCCATGCAGAAAGAAGAGGAAAATAAGCATGAGGAGGATATTCCAGTGGAGAAGCAGGGACAAAGGTGTGTTAACATTTGTTCTGCATCCAAGCTAGAAAAACCGGCTTCTGTCCATTTGTTCTAATCTTATCTACTATATAATGAGATGTTACTGTCTGTGTCTTTGTCTGGTCCCTCCGAGCAATCTGATTGGTTGTTCCATCAGACATGATGGAGAGAGTTGAAATGTTGAGCTTGAGAGGTTGACACAAACAAGGATACCAAGGAAAGGCAGAGGAGGAATGCTGAAGGTCACTTTCAAAGACAGGAAGTATTCACAAGAATACAACTGATGCTTTCACAGTGGGGGCCTGTCTGCCACGGGTGATAGTCCAAAAGCAGGACGGAGGTGAGTATCGCCTCTTGAAATGAAAGAGTCTGAGAAGCAGCTTTTATGGGAATGCAATCTAGAGAAGTGGCGGGCAAAAGAGGTTGAGACACACGAGGATACATGTAGGAGGAATGCTGAGAGTCACCTTCAAAGACAGGAAGTATTTGTAAGAACACAAATGATGTTTTCACAGTGGGGACCCATCTACCACTGGTGGCAGTCCAAAAGCAGAAAGGAGGTGAGCAACACACCTCGAAATGTGCGTCTGAGAAGTAGGCTTTATGGGAAAAAGATCGAGAGAAGTGCCCTGCACTCACGAATGCTGAGAGCCGTCTTTTAAGATGCAAGGTACAGTATTTGCAGGAATATAATTGAGGTATTCACAATGGGGAATTGGGACCGATCTACCATTGCTGGTAGTCCAAAAGCAGAAAGGAGGTGAGCAAGGTCCATCAAATGACAGAGTCTGATATGAACTTTATAGGAACATGATAGAGAGAAGAAGTGCCAGGAAACAGAGGTTGAGACACACAAAGATACAGAGGAAAGGTGTAGAAGGAACACTGCGAGTTGCATTCAAAGACAAGAAGAATACAAATAATGTTTTCACAGTGGGTAATGGGGGTCCATCTACCATTGGTGGTCGTCCAGAAGCAGAAAGGAGATAAGCAAGGCATCTTGAAGTGACAGAGTCTGACAAGCAGGCTTTACAGGAACACAATCAAGGAAAATGGAAATGATGGGCAAGAGGGTTTGATAAAAATGACGATACTGAGAAAAGGTGTAAGAGGAACGCTGAGAGTTGCCTTTATAGATGGGAAGCATTTAAAAGAATACAAATGATGTTTTTACAGTGCGGACCCGTCTACCATTGGTGGTAGGCCAAAAGCAGAAAGGAGGTGAGCAGCGCAATTGAGATAGGAACAGGCACACTAGAGGATACCGAAGGGAAGTGTAGGCAAAACATAGAGGGTACATGAGGGGATAGCCAATACTTTTTGATTTTTTGTATTATCTATCTTTGACGTGTAACATAGCTAGTATTTAATTAAGTACAGAAGAGAAAAAGATGACTCCTTGCTGTGAGCCAGAGCCATAAATAAAACAAATTCTTTTACAAAATAATTTAACAGGTTTCTACATCTCATCTCATCCCATCTAATTTTCTGAGATCACTTTTCCAGGTGAGTTATGGTGGCAGCAGGCCAAGAAGGTCCGCCCAAACTTCCCCGTCCTCAGCTCAACCTCAGATTCGAGTTCTTCTCAGATATTACCAAGCCAGTCAAGAGACTAAAACCCTCTAGTGTTGTCCTGAGTCTGCTGCAGGGACTCCACCCAATGGGACATGCTGAGAGAAGAATATTTATGACATGTCCTCTACTACCTGGCTCTTCCGATTCGCTGAGCTTCTCACCCTGTCATGGAGTGTCAGCACAGTGGCCCTTTGAAGACACCTCATTATTGCCATTTGTACTCTCAGTCTCGTTCTGTCAGTCATTACCCATAGGTCATGACCATAGGTGAGGACAGGGGTGTAGATTGACTGGTAAATCAAGCGTTTTGACTTTAAACTCCTCCTCTGCTTCACCATCCTGGACCAGTATGGAATTTCAGCAGGCTTCACTCCCTCCCTCTGCCCAAAGAAATCTCACTACGGTGCATTATTCAACCATGGTGCCATTTTATGGCAGAGCGTCCATGTTCATTTGACCTTGGCTTCAACCGGAATAATGGCAGTGCTGTGCTGTGTGTGTATGAACTACCCATAAGCCATTGCAAATTTGTTGCATTGCGTCAGCTTTTTTCCCAATGCAGTTACTGAATAACTTTCAGATTGCTTTTTCTTTTTGCGTTACCCTCATATTTTAGCCGACAGATGCTAATCTTTACAGAACTTATAAAACAGCATAGACTACTCTTTTACGGACCAGACTCAAAACGTTTTGATCACTCTTCATATGCTGGACTGTTTCACTTGAAGTACACTGGCTGGCTTAGTGCAAGTAAAGTTGGAGAGGCCTCTCTCGCTGCAAATTACAAAAAAGCCGTTACTGAGTAGTTATGCAAAAGTAGAGGATAGTGAAGAATTATTTTGATATGTGTGTGATCTCTAAATTTCCTCAGTTTCTGGTCACTCCTTAAGCACAAGTGACTAACAAACATCTGGACAACAAAGTGGCAGGACAAAGAACTTACTTTACATTTTGGAGAGGACACAACAGTGGCTTCCAAATAATCTCGGCAGAATAAGACAGGGCTTCTCTAAGTCGTCAGACTTTTGAAGTAGTGGTGGTCCATATAAAATAAGGAGGTGGGAACTGCACCGCTTGCTTGCAAAATGAAAAGGGTCTGGTAAATCTCTTGCTAGGTCAATTAATGATAGAACTGGAAGGAAGACCTCCAGGTGCACACTGAATAAGATCTGCTATAATTTTAAAAGCTCTGATCTTTCCAGGTTTAAAATTTTACAAGATGCCTCTGAGCTTGCGAGCTTTTACATAAAAGTGGCATCCTAGTGAGGCAGCTGATATGGCTACCGATGACAAACTGCTGTTTATGTTGAGACATTAGCACTGCATGTTCTGCTTGTTAGAAAATATGTTTGTATTTATATTTAAATGTGAATCTCATTTCTGTGCCTCAGTCTTCTGCTATTTATGTTTAATCATTTTTTCATTGCTGTCAAATGTTGGTTGCCATCCAGAATTCTGGGATAGGCACTGGAGCCAGTGCTCCTACGTACATTAAATGTTTCAAAAAAGAATAAGTAGTTGAGAGAATGACTTTAATGAATAAACATAAATGATAACAAAGAGGACTAGACTTACCCACAACTTTTGGAAGTTTTTGCCGCCTCAGTGGAATTCTTGGTAATTTGGTGCTGATTCGGCTAAATCGGCCACAAAATCGTCTTCGAGTGGTCTTTCCTTTTCCAGAGCTTTCATTGTCTGAGCTGCAGTGCAAAATAAATAGAAAAAAAATTAACATTGACAACACATGGATATCCGATGCAGATGTTTTTATGGAATAAGCAAACAGCCCGACAGCTGTTGGATACCACATCTCTGAGGAGCTGCAGGTGGCCATATACCATTTAACCTGAAAGGATTAAAAGAGCTGAGTAAAGTGCAAAAAAAGTGGTCACACTTTATAATAACTTCCACTAATTAGTCACAAATAGTGTCACGCATGCGTGCTGGAGGATCACCTTCCAGGCTCATCGAGAGTGGGTGTTGTCACCAACATTATCACCTCCTTCTTCCTCTGAGAATACACCCAGGAAAGGCAACTGACCTCAACCCGGTCCTATATAGCCGGGCATTCCCAGAAAGAGGCGTCTCACTTTGGTTTTGATCCAGAATGGAAGAAAGAGCTCCTCAGTGCCAGACCCGCAACTTCTGCTGTTTAATGTCATCGCACGTTTGTTTTGTTTGCAATTTGTTTGCTGGATTTAATACCTAGCGGGTATCCCAGCATTTAGTTTGGACTTGATCCTTACTCCTGCTTGGCCACAATAACCACATTCTACAAGACTCGACAGATTGATAGATCATCTTATAAATGATAATTCATGTGTAGTGATGAGCTAAAAGGTTGATGCTAATTAAATAAAGATCACAGTACTCCTGGATAAGTGTTCAGACTTATTTGTGAATGAACTGGATGACCGTGAGATCAGTGAAGCTTATTTCCAGCAAGATGGGGCAACCTGTCACATGTCAGCTTACAATATGGCACAAATTGAATCTTTTTTAGCAATGGAGTCATTTTAAATGGACAACAGCCACCTCACTCCCCGGTCCAGATCTGTTCATTTGGGGAGTGCTGAAAGGAAAAGTGTACAAGAACAAGCCACGTACACTGGAACAATTACAGCGAAACACTGAACAGGTAATTGCTGCCATCACCCCTACAATGCTTGCCTATATGGAATGCCGTATGTCGATCCATGATTGCAAGAAGAAGGCGACCATTTCCAACACCAAATGTGATTGGATCATTTACACATCTATCGAAGTATACACTGTATTTATTTTGTTTCATTATTACGTGAGTAACATATCATAACTCGGAGCCCCGCCCATTAGAATCTCCCTGTATTTTCATGCATTAATTTCACATGTGCCTGCCTGAAGTTTAGTATTTAAGTGAAGATCTGTAGAGGAGAAAAATAAAAATCACCGGAATCCTCTACTAGGATAAGTCAGTCGGTAGGTAGTGGCAGGGGATTGTGTTTTTAAACATTTATAAAGGATTTAACAAATCCTTAATAACATACTTCTACAATTCAGCAACACCTGATAACTCATTTGTTAATGTCTCGTAGAGCTGTGAAAGACAAATCACGACTGTCTTATTTATTATATACAAGCACGACATAAAATGGCAAAGAACCCTGTGTGCGCCACTCTCCTTTACCTATTGATTATGACGGAGTACGACCTCCATCACGTGTTCTTGAGTGTCTTAATCAATATTCTTATGACATTAAGTCCGCAATAACCTCATCACTCTGGCTGGGGCTTAGGCCACACTAACATTTGAAAACGCTATTTTCGTTTAGAAGTTTTCCATTCACCCTATCGTTTTTTCGATCATTTTCTGACACCGAAACATCAAAAACATGTAAATCTTTTATCAGCCATGTGCATCATTTGTTTATGAAGTAAACTCTTAGTAAAGTGAAACGCAGAAAGAATGAGGAAGAAACAAACAAGGACTTCTTTGTCTGGACAGATAATGGAGTGCAACTGCCTTTAAACTTTGCAACTGAGTGTATAATTACTAATTTCTTGGAAAGTATCGTCCAGAGTGTGTGTGTGTTTTTTCCTGCTAAATATTTGGGAATTTTTCAGTTGTTTCTAGGTGTTAGCTACTGCAGAGATGTTAGGACAGAGCAATCCTGATGTTACTGATGAGATCACAAAGCCGTCAGTTAGCATATAAATAGTATATTTTATGTACATTTTATATACATAGTATATAAAGATTGAAACTACTGCCTGATCACATGACAATTATATGGTAGGGCTTTCTAAAAGCTACAATTTCCCCTGCCACACTACTGAGTGAGACCCGGTGTGTTCAAATTTACATAAGTTTTACAAAAAAATACTTCTTCTGTGGTCAGAAATGCCATTCCAGTGGGACTGGAAGGCCAAAATGAATAAAACAAGATGTGTTTCCAAAATTATCCATATTAGTGTGGTCTTGGCCTGAGGCTCACTTCACAGAGCTGAATCGATACCCTGTAGCCCAACAGACGTCCATTAGACTTACTCGTTTTTGTCTTTATTGCGGCAGACACAGCAACAGCACAGCAGAGAGAGGAGGAGGAGGAGAAGGAAAGCCACCAGTGCTCCAGCTGCTATCACACCCATCCTCTGGTTAGCTTCTGCAAAAGAGAAAAGCGGACTACTAGAAAATGTGGAAGAAAAGTCAAGCGAAATGACAACATGAGTTTGACTAGACAGAAAATGTCACCCCATCAGCTACAACTGTCTGGCAGAAAGGAACATGAATAACATTCAGTAGTAAAGGAACCAGAGAAGAAGATTTCGAGGAATAGGTCTGCAAATCTTAATAGATAGATAGATAGATAGATAGATAGATAGATAGATAGATAGATAGATAGATAGATAGATAGATAGATAGATAGATAGATAGATAGGAAAGGTACTATATAACAGATAGATAGATAGATAGATAGATAGATAGATAGATAGGAAAGGTACTATATAACAGATAGATAGATAGATAGATAGATAGATAGATAGATAGATAGATAGATAGATAGATAGATAGATAGATAGATAGTAATTTATTTGTTGCAAGATGGATATTTAATAAGTATAATATAAGTATGTGGTGGGCTGGCGCCCTGCCCAAAGTTTGTTTCCTGCCTTGCGCCCTGGGTTGGCTGGGATTGGCTCCAGCAGACCCCCGTGACAATATAGTTAGGATATAGCAGGTTGGATACTGGATGGATGATATAAGTAAATGTAATAACAATTCCCCCAAAAACACACAAAGAATTGCGAGGATGAATCAAATGGTAAAGGAAATTTGAAAATTACACGGTACCCTCAACAGATAGCAGCTGACAAAATGCACCACATTCACGGTGGCATACGTGTAGGTCAAACATGTACAGCACATCGCTCTGTCATTAGTCTAGTTGAAGCCAAAATCAAATGAACATGGACGATCCACTGTGAGATTGCACCATTGGTTAACAAAGCGCTGTAGTAAGATTTCATTGGGCAGAGGGAGTGAAACCTGCTGAAATGACCACAAAGCGTGAGTCAAAAGGGCAGCTTTGTTCTTCGTGAGTGCCAGTTGGTTATCTGACATCACCTTAATAGGGTTGACAATGGAAGGGCAGGGTTTTCTTTGGGTGGTGGGGTCGGGGTCAGGCTTCTTTCCTGGGCATCTTTTCTTGGCTCGAGGATGAAGGAGAAGATATTCACACCAACACACCTTATCTTCATGGGATAAAACTGTTTACCTCCCCAGTGTCAGGAAGGTGGTCCCCAGATGGGCATGCGTGACACCATTTAGTTCCTATCTGGAAATGTTTACATGCAGTAATCCTTCTTCCATCTGCTTATCACTTAGCATTAAAACAAAGATGTTTAGTGACAAAAAAGTCATCTAAATTATTTTCTGTCAAGTTTAGACATTTTGTTGAGCTACCAAATGTGTTCCAGTAGTACGATCACCACTTTGCCATTTATGATGATAATCTTGGCCATCGTAATCCTAAAGATGTACCAAAGGCATAAAAGAAACTTAAAGCTCCGTGGCACTTGGAAAGTGCATGTCTGGATGAATCAAGGGTGGCTGCTAGGTTACGGTGTTGGTGATGGTGCTTCTTGTGAAGTGAATTTCTCCTGTCGACAAAACTGGGTAATGCGCACAATGGTGCATTTTGGTGTTTCGTTACGTGGAAAATATTTTACAAAATGCACTGCGCTTCTCCACTTTAAGGTGAATGAGAGGCATAAATAGAATTAATTTGACTGGGTTGCTTCTGCGAAAATAAACACAGGTAAATACGTAAGGGTGAATGAGACACTGCGGTGGGCTGGCGCCCTGCCCAGGGTTTGTTTCCTGTCTTGAGCCCTGTGCTGGCTGGGATTGGCTCCAGCAGACCCCCGTGACCCTGTGTTAGGATATACAGTACAGTAGTGGGTTGGAGGATAACTGACTGATTGAATGAGACATTGGGAAGCACTACTCCCTGTTTTCCTCTCTTTCTCCACCTCCACAAAAATTCTTTTTAGTGTGTTTAACGTTTTGCAATTGCAAATTGAATTCAATCGTCACTTTCGCAAGATTGAATAAGTATCGACATTTTTTGGTGCCATCCAAAGCATTTTGGAATGCACAGAAAACTGCTTTTGTCTTACTGCGACCTATGCTTTGTGATACGACTACCATCTGAATTTGTTATACTCATTTGAATTTCCAGTCAGAAATGTAAGGTTTTTGTTGATATAGTACTTGGACTGCACAGCAATTATTTTAAAAATAAGATTCACTGTTGTTTTTTTTTTGTGAAAACAGAACGCAAACAAATGCAATATGAATGCTGTTGTCCTACGTGAAAATCTAATAAAAGTAGTTGAAAAAGTAACCAGTAGTAAAGACAAAGTCAAAAGCCAAAAAGAGTCATATTAACCAGAAGATCAGATGCACCGTAACCAACGACAAATTGTGTGACGAGAAACAAAGTCAAAAATACTAACGTGAGTTGAGAAACCAGAAAAATCAGAAAAAGAAACTGTAAAACGAGAAAGGGTTTCGTCAGCTCGATAGGAAATGAACTTCTGAGCAACTCTAAACCCCGCTAGTAATTAATCAAAGGTAAAAACCTCCAAAAGCCGCTCCTAACACAGGAACGACCGTACGTACAGGAGCAAAAGGCAGTGCTGACCGTACGGTGGTGATGACAGTAGAAAGAAAGTCACCAAATTAAATAAGCTCTAGCCCTGCAGTAGGCTGGTGCTCAGCCCGGGGTTTGTTTCCTGCCTTGCGCCCTGTGTTGGCTGGGATTGACTCCTGCGGACCCCCGTGACCCTGTAGTTAGGATGTAGCGGAATGAATAATGGATAGATGGAAATAAGCTCTATATGTGAAAACTGTCAAGGTTTAAGCTGAATATTGACGTTTTGTAGCTAGAGAAGTCATATTGTGTACTGTTGTCATGGTTACTTCCCGTGTTTCTAGGGCTGTGGTCTCAGGGGCCATGACCTTGACTTAATCTGCATAAAAGCTCTGAGCGTTATCCGATCTGTGGATAAAATGTATTTATTTAGTTTTACTTCTTTATATTTATTTTTTAAAATTTTTTACTTATTACTTATAATTTTGTAATTTATTACTTATTACTTTATTATTATTATTATTGTTACTTATTATTTTTATTAGTTATTTATCTCTTATTATTTATTTTGACTTAATCTGCATAAAAGCTCTGAGCGTTATCCGATCTGTGGATAAAATGTATTTATTTATTTTTACTTATTTTTATTTCTTTTTATAATTTTTACTTATTACTTATAATTTTATAATTTATTACTTATTACTTTATTATTATAATTACTTATTATTTTTATTACTTATTTATCTCTTATTATTTATCTTTTAAACATTTTTATTTATTACTTTTTACTAATTCTTTTTATTTTACCTATTTTTTTATAATGTATTTATTTTTATTTTTTTTTATAATTTTTTTACTTATTACTTTAAATTTTATAACTTTATTACTTAGTACTTTTTTATAATTATTATTACTCATTATTATTTTTATTACTTATTATCTCTTGTTACTTATCTTTTATCATTTTTGACTTATTACTTTATTATTATTGTTACTTATTGTTTTATTACTTATTTATCTCTTATTATTTATCTTTTATAATTTTTTATGTATTACTTTTTACTAATTCTTTTTTATTTCACTTATTTTTTATAATGTATCTATTTATTTTTACTTTTTCCATTTTGACTTATTGTGTGTTTACTCTTCTTGTCTCACATTGGTTTCGACTCACTGCCTGTTCTTTGACCTTGATTTTTGACTCTCGTCTGAGTTGTGGTCACTTTGGTTTACTCACGAAATTAAGTTATCTGTTTTCCTGCCGAGTCGGGGCAAAGAACTAATGAAAGACACACTATCTGCAACCTTACAAACTCCCAAATGGAGTGTCAAAACTCTCAAAACAAGTAAAAGGAAGGAAGATGAATACATAAATGGCTGATTACGAGAAGAATCTGACCGCAAAAAATGCTATTTCTGGCTGACCTACTGTAGTTATTACACTGAAAAAACTAAAAAGTCACCACTCACAAATTTGGATAGCATTGTTTTATATGAATCATCTCACTGGGAGTTACCATCTGAAGATCACTCACATGAAGTTTCCCACCGTAAGCATGTACCTCTCAGAAATAATAGCAATGAAAAGGGCTTACCCATGTAACAAGTCCCCGTGGTAGGATCGCAGTTATCCTCATGGCAAGAGCAAGAAAAGGCACAGTTGACGCCATATTGACCAGCTGGACAACTCATATTACAGCTGTAAGAGTGTAAAAGAAAACACACTGTGTGATTCAAACAGACATTTTTAGTGGTTAAAAAGGCACATTTATTGGCAAATCTAATCCAAGTTGAGCAAAAGAGACAGCTTAATAGAAACTGAGACCTGTGTCTTGGGTACAGAAGCTTGGTTAGATGTCATTCCCTAACCTTCAAAAGTGGGATTTGCAGATGTTTTATTTAATCACATGAAAAATATCTCTTTCTGCTATCTATTCCCAGCTAGAATATAAGAAATTTGACAAATGAGAGGAGACCATTCAGTTCATTAAGCTCGTTTGTTTAGCTAATGGCTAAGTTGTCCATCTAGCTCATCCAGATTCTCCTTAAAGGCTATCGAGGTTTCTACTTCAACTGCATGTCTTGGCCAGTTGGTTCCAGAGTCCCACAACTCTTTGCATTAAGTAGTGGCTTCACTTTTAAATGCACGCCCCCTTAATTTCCACTCAAGTCCTCGAGTATGTGGTTCACCCTTAGTTAACCATACTTACTGAGTCCCATGAGAGCCAGGATTGCAGTGACATTCCCCAGTGACAAAATGGCATTCTCCATCAAAACAGTCTTTACAGACATTTCCGCAGTTTTCACCATATGTACCATTGGGACATTTCTTCTCACACCTAAAAAATAAATGTTTGCATAATGAGAGCCAACGTGACAGAACAGGAGCGGTTTAAGTGAAACAAAAGGACAAGAATGTGTGGAGGACAGAGGTGTTCAATAATTGGATACAGCAGGCTGATAAGGATACGATTATCCATGCATTTTAATTCAGACTCTAGCTGCCTCCATAATTCGCTATACTTTTCAATACATTAAGCGATGTAAGAAAGCCAGATGTATTTTTGTGACACAGTCCCAATGTGTTTCAGTATAGACCACTGCTGTGGAGTTGGAATTGGAGTCGAGGAGTTGGCTATATTTTGCTGGAATCGTAGTCGCACTAATGTTATCCTCAGAATGCAAATCTCCAGTGTTTTAATAATCAAGAGTCCTGCAGCTCCATTTGTCACTTTTTAGTAACTAACAGGTTTAGTAAATGCACACCTATATGACAGCTACAAATGGTATTTGACTTGAATTCAAAAAAGTTGTCACCTGCACCAAGCTGGCCTGCAATGGTTACACAAGGGCTACATCCTGATTGAAGCTACACAGTCCAAGCAAGACATGCACATAATTCTTAATCCCATTCTCAGAAATACCCCTCAATTGCAAAGCACAGACAAATATTTGGGAGTGTTAAAAAATTTTTTGGGGGGTTGGAAAACAAGGAATTCCATTCGCTCGAGCCTCGTTCACACTTCTGTGTTTATCGTTGTTTTCTTCTGCAAGTATTCTGGACCGCTGTGCACATTTATTGTGTTTTCTCCACAGGAAAATCTCACTTCATAGGAAGCCACCCACTGACTGCCTCATCCTAGTTGAGGATATGCACATGTTCATTGATTTATTTCTTCTTTTGCTAGAGATCTTTATTTAAATACTAAATACCAGACAGACACATGGAAATTAATACATGAAAAAGCTTCCGGTCAGGAACTAAATGTTTTACTTTTTGTGTTAATGCCACAAATTTCAATGGAAGGCAAATATAATTTATAGCACAAAATCTTTTGTGAAGTGAAACACTGACATATACTGCCAATTCAGTTATTACTCAAATCATTTCACATATCACTAGCCCCTAGTCCCAGACTGGCATGGCTTCTACATACAGTTAGGTCCATAAATATTTGGACAGAGACAACTATTATCTAATTTTGGTTCTGTACATTACCACAATGAATTTTAAATGAAACAACTCAGATGCAGTTGAAGTGCAGACTTTCAGCTTTAATTCAGTGGGTTGAACAAAACGATTGCATAAAAATGTGAGGCAACTAAAGTATTTTTTAACACAATCCCTTCATTTCAGGGGCTCAAAAGTAATTGGACAATTGACTCAAAGGCTATTTCATGGGCAGGTGTGTTCAAGTCCGTCGTTATGTCATATCAATTAAGCAGATAAAAGGCCTGGAGTTGATCTGAGGTGTGGTGCTTGCATGTGAAGGTTTTGCTGTGAACAGACAACATGCGGTCAAAGGAGCTCTCCATGCAGGTGAAAGAAGCCGTCCTTAAGCTGTGAAAACAGAAAAAACCCATCTGAGAAATTGCTACAATATTACGAGTGGCAAAATCTACAGTTTGGTACATCCTGAGAAAGAAAGCAAGCACTGGTGAACTCAGCAACGCAAAAAGACCTGGACGTCCACGGAAGACAACAGTGGTGGATGATCGCAGAATCATTTCCATGGTGAAGAGAAACCCCTTCACAACAGCCAACCAAGTGAACAACACTCTCCAGGGGTTGGTGTATCGATATCCAAGTCTACCATAAAGAGAAGACTGCATGAAAGTAAATACAGAGGGTGCACTGCAAGGTGCAAGCCACTCATAAGCCTCAAGAATAGAAAGGCTAGATTGGACTTTGCTAAAGAACATCTAAAAAGCCAGCACAGTTCTGGAAAAACATTCTTTGGACAGATGAAACCAAGATCAACCTCTACCAGAATGATGGCAAGAAAAAAGTATGGAGAAGGCGTGGAACAGCTCATTATCCAAAGCATACCACATCATCTATAAAACATGGTGAAGGCAGTGTGATGGCTGCCAGTGGCATTGGGACACTAGTGTTTATTGATGATGTGACAGAGGACAGAAGCAGCCGAATGAATTCTGAGGTGTTCAGAGACATACTGTCTGCTCAAATCCAGCTAAATGCAGTCAAATTGATTGGGCGGCGTTTCATGATACAGATGGACAATGACCCAAAACATACAGCCAAAGCAACCCAGGAGTTTATTAAAGCAAAGAAGTGGAAAATTCTTGAATGGCCAAGTCAGTCACCTGATCTTAACCCAATTGAGCAGGCATTTCACTTGTTGAAGACTAAACTTCAGACAGAAAGGCCCACAAACAAACAGCAACTGAAAGCCGCTGCAGTAAAGTCCTGGCAGAGCATTAAAAAGGAGGAAACCCAGCATCTGGTGATGTCCAGGAGTTCAAGACTTCAGGCTGTCATTGCCAGCAAAGGGTTTTCAACCAAGTATTAGAAATGTACATTTTATTTCCAGTTATTTAATTTGTTCAATTACTTTTGACCGCTGAAATGAATGGGATTGTGTTAAAAAAATACTTTAGTTGCCTCACAATTTTTATGTAATCGTTTTGTTCAACCCACTGAATTAAAGCTGAAAGTCTGCACTTCAACTGCATCGGAGTTGTTTCATTTAAAATTCATTGTGGTAATGTACAGAACCAAAATTAGAAAAACGTTGTCTGTCCAAATATTTATGGACCTAACTGTACAGAGCTAGGCCAACCGTGAATTTTTACAGGGGGCTTCATCAGCCTCTGTAAAATTAATACAAAACAAGCCAGGAGCCAGGCTTAGCCTGGAGAATAGAATAGAATAGAACAGACCCTTATTATTTGTCCCTATGGGGAAATTTGGCTTTTTACAGAACATATTGAATTTAATAACAGATAGATGAATCAATATATATATATATTGTGACCATTGGGGGGAGCACCAGCTCCCCAAATCAAACTCAGGCAGACACCAGGCACAAGTTCCAGCACAACACAGGCTTCTATTTAGCTGTGGGAAACTCTTCCCAAATGTTTCCACCCAAACAGTACAGTACATGGCACAAAGCACAATATTTACAGCACAAAGCACTTCTTTTCACTGTCTTCTCTTCTCTCTTTCTGCCTCCACTCCTCTGCCAACAAGCTTCATCCCTCTTCCTCCTGACTCTGGCTCACTAAATAGTGGCAGGCAGCTCCTTCTAAGTAAATCCCCTAAAGTACTTCCAGTGTCCAGAAGATGTTGCCAGGGAACAGTTCCAGGTTCCCCAGTTCCCACAGCACTCCCTGGCGGTACCCATGACACCCAAAAGGGCTGAGTCAGAGAACTCCAAATCCCATGATGCCCTGTGGGATACCGATGGCAGGGGGGCTGCCATCTAGCACTCCAAGGGAGATAAAGCACTATGCACGCTCTCTTCCCATGTCCTTCCAATACAGAGGTGTCCCATCCGGGTAAAGGCCCCAGCTGTCCCTCATAGTATGCACTGTATATATATATATATATATATATATATATATATATATATATATATATATATATATATATATATATATATACACACACACCCCGGAAAGAAATTAAAACCTCTGACATGCCAGTCTCAGTCCCAGTGAGGCATTGTGAAGACGTATCATTGTTGGTATAAAGGAGCTCCCGTGGTATTTCTTGACACACTTCAGCTTAATAATTTGTTGGCTGAAAGTCCTCAGTGTCAGCAGTGTGTCAGAGAGAGGATGTGCAGCATTGGTCATAATGGCACTCGGTTTTGTTTTCATTCTCTTCTCCACCAGTACTTCCAGGGGGTCCGGAGTGAGTCCTATAACTAGATAGCTTGTTACATTGGTGGGCCTCTCTTGGAGTGATGTCACCGGACCAACACAGCACACATTGCATATTCTTAAACTGAAGGGTTTATCGAAGTGTACTCACCGATCTCCAAGCCAGCCAGGATTACAGTGTGAACATTTGCCATCCACATGATTACAGGTGTGGCCGTCTCGACATGGAGGACAAACTCCCTTGCAGTCATCACCAAAAAAACCCGGGGAGCAGATCTGATCACACTTGGTGCCGTTCCAGCCAGCTTCGCATGTCAGACAGCGCCCCTCTGAAATGGTGCAAGGCTGTAGCTCCTTACAGTGTCCACATCTGCAGGTGTTACAAGACAATGAGGAGAAGAAGACTCTTAAGACATGAAAGCTCAAATCTGATGACCATTTTTATAGAAACCCCATATACCAAAATATACATAAATATTTATATCTATGATACTTATACAGTATTACATTACAACAATCAAAGATATTTTCTCAGTTTTGATGTATAGTTAAGGGCAGGACCACACTACAACAAGCTAGCTTTGCCTTTTTTATGGGTTCACCATCTTGGATTCTAATTCTGCCTGTGTGGAATGTGCATTTTCTCCCTGTGTCTCTGTGGATTTTTCTCCCAATACTCTGTTTTTTCTCTTAGATATGTGTGTGTTATTTCAATTAGTGATAATAAAGGGATCCTTCTGAGTGTGCCCATCAGTGGGTCTCGTCCAAGACCAGCTCCCTATCACTTGTGAAAGATGCTAACAGGTTAGGCTCTAAGCCTGATTCATCAATTTTAAGAATTGGACGTTGTCCGTATTTCAGAGTAGCACATTTGTTCCATGTTTAGCAGTTTCACATCATAGGCCCACAATCCTCCATTCAAATACTGACCCCATGACCATGTAGAGTCTGCACCTTCTCCTTGAGGTGTTTTCCCAAGCTCCTCTGGTTTCCTCACAAATATTAGGTTAGTTGTAGGTACGTGAGTGTTCCAAGTATTGGACTGACGCTGTGCACAATATATATATACAGTAATCCCTCCTCGATCACGGGGGTTGCATTCCAGAACCCCCCGCGATAGGTGAAAATCCGCAAAGTAGAAACCATATGTTTGTATGGTTATTTTTATATATTTTAAGCCCTTAGAAACTCTCCACACTGTTTATAAATATTCTCCGCACAGTTATACAGTAAACCTTTGTTTATCGCAGTTAATCCGCTCCAGACAGATATATGAATTTCCAAGAAGTAGGATTCTTTATTTTTTAAATCTAATATTTTTTCAGTTAGAGCATTGAAAACCTGTTTACGACCTTCTAAATACGTTTGTTAACATTATTAGAGCCCTCTAGACATGAAATAACACCCTTTAGTCAAAAGTTTAAACTGTGCTCCATGACAAGACAGAGATGACAGTTCTTTCTCACAATTTAAAGAATGCAAACATATCTTCTCTTCAAATGAGCGCTGTCAGGAGCAGAGAGAGAGAGAAAAGCAAACAATCAAAAATCAATAGGGCTGTTGGGCTTTTAAGTGTGCGAAGCACCACGCAGGAAGCATATCTTATATTATTGAGGAGTTTTATTTATTTATTTGTTTATAAGTATGGGAAGCACCGCGATAAAGCAGCGCAATGAAGGGATCAATGTGAAGGTAGTCTTTCAACATTTTTTACAGGAGCGTCCGTATCTTCTAAGCAAACAGCCCCTCTGCTCACACCCCCTCCGTCAGGCGCAGAGAATGTCAGAGAGAGTGAGAGAGGCAGAGAAAAGCCAACAATCAAAAATCAATACTGGCTGTTAGAGCTTTTAAGTGTGCGAAGCACCACGCGGGAAGCATATCTTATATCATTGAGGAGTTTTATTTAATATGTAACACGTGCTCTGATTGGGTAGCTTCTCAGCCATCCGCCAATAGCGTCCCTTGTATGAAATCAACTGGGCAAACCAACTGAGGGAGCATGTACCATAAATTAAAAGACCCATTGTCCGCAGAAATCCGCGAACCAGCGAAAAATCCGTGATATATATTTAGATATGCTTACATTTAAAATCCGCGATGGAGTGAAGCTGCGAAAGTCGAAGCGCGATATAGAGAGGGATCACTGTATATATATATATATTATTTTAATATTAAAATCATGTTTTTTGCTTTATCATTAGGGGCATTGAGTGTCATTTGATGAGAGAAAAAATTAATTGAAATAATTTTAAAATAAGGCCACAAAATTACAAATTGTCAAAATAGTGATGGGGTCTGAGTACTTTTTGAAAGGATTGGGCATTTTTTACCAAATTAAAAACCAAGGAGCTTATGAGTGAGGACAAATGGAAACAGCCCATCATTCCTCATTCACCATCTTAATAGGGTTGATGAACACAGAGACAAAAGGCAGAAACAGGAAAACCAGAACCAAATTAAAGTCATTAAAGGCTGATGGAGGAACTATGAAGCCTATGGATGTTCTGCAAAATGTGTACAAAACAGACATCTTTAATGTCTAGCAGCATACTGACAGGTCAAGAAAACCTGAACTTGGCCTGTGCTATTGTATGAGACAGGAGAACATTAGTATTTCATAAATCTGTTATCATCTATTCATGGAACCTGTTACAGATCTAAGTAAATAAAGAAAAGGGTCATTGTAGAAACTACATGTGGATGGACCTTTATGAGAAATAATGGTCCCCCTATGGCATTATTCTGAAGAACCACATTTGGTTCTAAATGATCAACATGGAGGAGGTCCTACAAGAAAAAAAAAACCTACTTGGCTGAAATAGGAAAAGCAGAATCAAGTTACTGTCATTAAAGGTTGATGGGGTAAAAATGAACCCCAAGGATGTTCTGCAAATCGTTAACTGATTACACGTGAACATAGCGAGAACAGAAGTTGAGCACTCAATGAGTCTGATGATCTTTGCTTGCTTTGGTTTCTGTATGTCTCTATGCCCTGGCAAAGCACTTTAGTGAAATATCATCTACCACATCTTATTTCCATATATCTGCAAAGGCTTTTCAGCAACAGCAACCAGACTGACTTCATGAAGCCACAGCATCAAGAAAGTGACTATTACATGACAACTTCATGGCCTTGTGACGATTTTGTTATTAAAGATTCATCCACCTACTTGCGTCTGCAGCCTAGCCCGTAGAAGCCAGCTGGACAGGGCTCCCGGCAGAACTTGCCCCGGTATCCTGGCTCGCAGGTGCAGGAGCCATCAGTCGGGTTGCAGGTACCATGGTTGCACTGGCAGTACCGTTCACAGCGTGGCCCCCACAGGTTCTTTTGGCACTGGCAGCGCCCGCTAAACTGTTCACAGGGACTGTTGTGGCAGGCACATTGGTTGCTGCAGCGGCGGCCCCACCAGCCCTGCTGGCAGATGCAGCGGCCCGAGCTCTGCTCACACACAGAATTGCTGCTGCAGTAACAGGCATTGGAGCACTGCGGCCCCCACCAGCCCGTATCACACGTGCATTTTCCCGTCTCCTGGTCGCATTTCCCACGCTGGCAGTGGCAGGCATGCTCACAGTTGGCGCCCCAGCGGTTAGCGTTGCATGTGCATTTCCCTGTCACATCTTCACAGCGTCCATTGGGATGGCAAGTGCACATCTCCTTACAGTCAGGACCCCAGAATTGACCTGGGCACTCTGCAGACAAGAAATAGAAAGTCAAGAGTGGGGTAGAGAATAAAAGTTCTAAATAAGGACTGACTTACACATAGCTTGGTAAACTGGCATGAATCTTCAGAACTAGATGTGTTTCAGACAATTTATAAAATCTGTTTATCTGAAATGTTTTTTCAGTCATTCATTCTGTACATGCACATAATCCGGGCACCTTGAGCCTATCCAGACACGTGTTTAGGTATTGGAGAAATAAAGACATTCACGAAAAGACAGAATAACATACAGTCACTTCAAGGAAATTTAGAGTCATTATTTGGTTTATTGGCTTGTTAGAAAGAAAACCCGAATGTCGTAGTAATAAAACACATAAAAGACTCATATGCTATAGAAGCTGGCCAGGTCCGTGATAAATCTTGGACCGTTGGTCTAGCATTTAAGTCAAAGATGCAGCAGTGTCAGATTATTCAAATGGGAAGCCAGTTGGCCAGGGTCTTCAGGATTGTGACTGTGTCTAACTTTGTCTTTCCAAGTTTCCACTTGTGTGTATCCTCAAGGGACTGTTACTTGACCAAGAACCGTCTCATTCTGAGAAGTGTTCAGTCCTTTGTGCTTTGAAAATGTTCCTAATGTGTGGATAAAACAGAAATCCTTCATGTCTGGTAGGCTACTGAATGGTCAAGACAACCTGAACTTAACTTGTGCTATTGCATGAGGCAAGAGTCCTTTTAAAATCAGGGGTCTACTGGCATTTCACAAATCTGTTGTCATCTAATCATGAATATTTATGGAACCTGTTACAGGTCTAAATAAATAAAAGGTTCATTCTGGAACCTACATGTGGTTGGAACTTTATGGAACATAATGGTTCCCCTATGGCATCACTCTAGAGAACCACATTTGGTTCTAATTAGCCAATTGAGGTGGTTCAGGCATCTGATATGGTCGCTTCCCTGTGGAGTTTTTATGGGCAGAACCAGTTGGAAGAAGACCCCAGGGAAGACACAGGGCTTACTTGGTGGATGATGTCCTGGGAACACTTTGGGATCCCACAGTATGACTTGGCAAGTGTGGCTGAGCAAAAGGACATTTGGAGCTCACTGCCAAGACTGTGAGCTTTAGATAAATGGTGAAAATAAATAAATGAATGAATGAAAGTTCAGATCACAACATTTATTTACAATCATCCACATCAAAAACATAAAAGAAAATCTTTCTGCACTTACTGGTTTCACAGTTGGCACCAAAGTACCCATGGCGACAGCGACATTCGTTGGGCCTCACACACACTTCGTTGTCCGTACAGGTAAAATTCCCCTCGCAGACGGCTGTGAAAATAAGAGTTCTTTATCGTTTATTGATCTCAACAACTGCTGCAGATATGAAACACACATAAGTGGTTCAGAGAACATCATGACACACAAGGTGGCTCCAGTAAAAGAACAAAGTTATCACACGTGTACTGTAAGTCCAGTAAGAGAACAAAGATAGCTAACAGCACTGCGAGAGGAGCCATTAAACGAAAACTGAAGTCAACACCGGGGGGATTGTTTTCCGAACACCCCTCAGTGCAGGTGTGAGGGAGGGGTCTCTGTTTTACCTTCCAGCTCTTCTGGCTCAGCAGGAAACAGACAGTAGATTTTTTGAAATGCATGCAAAAGACAAAACAAAATAGACACGAAATGAACAAAGTGAACGCAAACCCAGATGAGAGGCAAAAATCACAAATATCAATAACAAAGAGAGGGTTTCTTTTAAAGTTTTAAAGGATTTCTCCACAGATCCGATCAATTTTGGGACAGATGCTGACCTTTTATCCCGATGGGCTGAAGAACTCAAGGTCATGACCCTGGAGACGACACCCCTTGAAAATACCATAAGACCCTAAATTTCAGCTCTGATCACGACACCAGCAGGGGATGCCAGGAATATGAAGAGATCTGTACAATTTATGAAAACTTTACTTTAGATCACTTTCGTTTTCTCTGTTGTGGTTCGGTTGACGTAATAGAGCATTTTTCAATGAATAACATGAACATGCTTGCTACAGTGAACCAAATAATACAATTTATTCATAGCATAAGGAAAATTGAAGATGGATATATGCTGTGATGGATGGCGGGCAGCTCAACCCGGCTGGGACGCCCCAAGAATGAACTTTTAGACACTGCCTCCCCCAAGACACTAGATGGCAGCTCCCCTGGCGTATAGCGGTGCCCCGGATTCCCACAGGGCATCTTGGGACTTTGGGAGTTTGCTACCTCGGCCTGTGTTGGGTGCCGCGGGTGCTGCCAGTGGGTGGTACGGAAGGACTGAGGTAGTCGTGCTTCCCTTATAGTCCAGAAGTGCTGTCAAGTCATGAGGACAGAAATACAGAAGCACTTCCGGGTCAAGAACTACATAAAGGACTGCTGAAGACCAAGCAAGTGAGTCAGAGTCGGGTGGAGGTGGACAAAGCTTGCTGGGAGGTGTTGAGGAGAAGTTAAAGAAAGATTTGTGTTTATTTGGTGCTTGATATTTCACTTGTCTGTGATATTGTGGCTGTGGTGCTTTGAGCACTATTTTTGAGAAGAAAATAATTAAATATCTTCTTGGTGCTTTTACTTTGTGTCCTGTCTGTTGGGGTTAAAGGGGCAACAGCAACCTCTAGTGGTCACAATGTATATTTATGTATATAGATTATAGTGGGACGAATGATGAGGCAGGGCAAAAGCCAAATGCTTGGAGTGGCAACCAAGCAAATACCTGATTAATTCCAGCAGAAAAATAAAAAGGTAACAAAAACACGCGCTTGTAGACGTTCTTTGTTAGGAATAATTCCCTTCTTTGTTGGGGATAATTCCTTTGAATCAGTACTATCTCCAAGTCGTACTTTCTTCTCTCTCTTTTTCTTTTTTCTCTCTCTCTCTCTCTCTTTCTGTCTCTCTCTCTCATTCACTATCGTGGTCCGGTCCAGAAAAAGACACCACCTTCCTTGAGTGTCTCCATTTTATGCCAAGTAAACCGGAAGGGATGGAGCTTCCTTGTCTTTGTTGCCCTCAAGAGGTGATTATTCTCGAGCAACAGAAGAAACAAGACTGTTAGCGACAGAGCCTCCCAACCCCATCTCATCTTGGTGGTGATGCCATAGGTAAGCCTGGAAGGCAACCCTCTGGCACAAATGCCTGACAAAATATAATTATATAGATGAAGGACAATAGAAAACAACGCAAAACATACATTTACACTAGCTTAGTTTGGTCTTTTTCTGTCCTATAGAAAAAGGATGTGAGTGCAGGTGGGTAAGCTGACCAAGGAAAATTAGTAGGTTGGACTAGCAAACAGTCACAGGGGGCTTCTTAAAGAGCCAGCAATGAAAGAAAGAAGGTTAGCCAGAACTAGTCAGAGTTCCGTCCTCCTCCAAGGCTAGGATCCAAATGAGATACCTTCTTCCAGATTAAGATGCCTTTATTTTATTATCTGGATCGGAAGGGGCGGGGCTTTGTTGGTGCATTGTCCTGTGCTTCTGGAAAAGGAGTGACCCCTCTCGGTCCGGGGCGGAAGTGCTCACCTCTTCAGAGCCAGGAAGGTGGTCCCCAGGCACACATGTGTGACAAAGCACCTAACTTATGAATTCTGAGTGTTCGATTCATGTGGTCAAGATGGATAAGTTCTTTAGCTGGTTATTAAGCTTCAAAAGTCTAGTGTTGATTTGCTTACAACTAGTCTGCACTGGTTTACTCCGCCATACAAAGTTTGTGTGTGTGGGAGATGCTGGTCTAAATTTCCTACTGGATTTAGGGAGAGAAACATATAACAGTTAAAGATTTGTCCTTCATAAAGTTTATTACTTTCCAGTTAGTGTGGCATCAAACCATAATACTACTGTATTAAGTTACAATTAATAGTTCTTGAAATCAAAGCAGGTGTACTTGAGGTTTGGAGTAAGTGAGGCTTTGTTCCTGTCCTGGTCACCTATAGGGTGTCAATGCGTGCTTTTCTTTCTTTGTTCAGGAGCTCTTCTCCTTCTCCAACTTGGTCCAACTTGTTCTAGTTGCAGGCGGTACTGCAATTTTCTCTTCAAGGTTTTTACATTCAAACACTCAGGTCCAAATACTTAGACCAAATACAGTAGATGCTCTGCTTTTCCTTTCATTACTCAAAAACAACAGTCAGTTGGCTCAGTGTGATTGAATATGGATGTCATGTCTCAGCTAGGGTTCTCCCTATGGCTGGGGTTCAAATTCATGTTTGATGTCGCCTTCGTTCATTTGGGATTCTTTTTATGCTGGTCATGTGCATCTTTCTTTATTTTTGATTTTATCTATATATACATGTGCACATGGCAGACAGTTTATGGGCTCAAATAGTGTTATTTCTCAATCATCTGTCATCTGACTCTCTCTCCTTTTGTCCCTCTGCAGACCAGGGGCCTCATGCATAAACGGTGCGTACGCACAGAAATGTTGCATAAGAACGTTTCCACGTTCAAATCGCGATGTATAAAACCTACACTTGGCATAAAGCCACGCACTTTTCCACGGTACCTCATACCCTGTCGCACGCAAGCTCCGCTCCGTTTTGCAGACTGGCAGCACCCAGCATCAAAGCAGTGCTACTGTTCCTGTGTGGTTACTCTTTATTTCTTAGATCCACATTTCTGACGCGGCTTTATAAATACACTGAAACTAACCGCATATTGTTTATAAGTGTAATGCATCTGATTGTAGATTACATTAGAACATTAGAACACTCTAGACGAGAACAGGCCATTCAGCCCAACAAAGCTCGCCAGTCCTATCTACTTATTTCCTCCAAGAAAACATCAAGTCAAGTTTTGAAAGTCCCTAACGTCTTACTGTCTACCACACTACTTGGTAGCTTATTCCAAGTGTCTATCGTTCTTTGTGTAAAGAAATACTTCGTAATGTCTGTGCAAAATTTACCCTTAACAAGTTTCCAACTGTGCCCCCATGTTCTTGATGAACTCATTTTAAAATAACAGTCTCGATCCACTCTCCTAATTCCCTTCATAATTTTAAACACTTCAGTCATATCACCTCTTAATCTTCTTTTGTTTAAACTGTAAAGGCTCAGCTCTTTTAATCTTTCCTCATAATTCAACCCCTGTAGCCCTGGAATCAGCCTAGTCGCTCTTCTCTGGACCCTTTCTAGTCCTGCTGTGTCCTTTTTGTAGCCTGGAGACCAAAACTACACACAGAACTCTAGATGAGGCCTCACCAGTGCATTATAAAGCTTGAGCAGAACCTCCTGTGACTTGTACTCCACACATCAAGGCGCTATATAATCTGACATTCTGTTAGCCTTCTTAATGGCTTCTGAACACTGTCGGGAAGTTGATAGCTTGGAGTCCACTATGACTCCTAAATCCTTCTCCTAAGGTGTACTCTCGATTTTCAGACTGCCCATTGTGTATTCAAACCTAATATTTTTACTTCCTATGTGTAGTTCATTTACTGATATTAAATTTCATCTGCCACAAATCTGCCCAAGCCTGTATGCTATCCAAGTCCTTCTGTAATGATATAAAGGATTCCAAATTATCTGCTAATCCACCCATCTTGGTATCATCTGCAAACTTAAACATCTTGTTACTTATATTCCTATCTAAATCATTTATGTATATTAAAAATACCAGCGGCCCTAGCACCGATCCCTGTGGAATACCTCTCTTAACATCGGCCAACCTTCTGATGAGGTTCCTCGCACCATCACTCTCTGCTTCCTGTGTCTGAGCCAATTCTGCACCCATCTAAAAACATCACCCTGAACTCCCACTTCTTTTAATTTGATGCCCAACCTCTCATGTGGCACCTTATCAAATGCTTTCTGAATGTCCAGATAAATAATATCATAAGCTCCACTTTGATCGTATCCATTTGTTGCCTCCTTATAGAATTCCAGCATGTTAGTAAAACACAACCTCTCTCTTCTGAACCCATGCTGACTGTTCCTAATAACTCCTGTCCTTGCCATGTGTTGCTCAATCTTATCCTTAATAATTCCTTCCATTAATTTTCCTGTGATGCTTGTTAAGCTTATTGGTCTATAGTTGCTTGGATCTGCCCTGTCACCCTTTTTATATAATGGGATGATTTTTGCCATTTTCCAGTCCTTCGGTATCTCTCCAGTGCGCAGTGACTTCCTTATTACCTGTAACAATATATTGGCCCAGGGAATAGCCATAGTAATCCAAATACCATAACTGCTTTAGTGTTGTTACTCTCACTGCACCTTCTTCTTCTTTTTCTTCTTTCGGCTGCTCCCTTTAAGGGTTGCCACAGCAGATCATCTTTTTCCATATTACTCTCACTGCACCACTCGGAGTATTTATATAACTGTATCTGATTGGGAAATAACAGCAGCTGATCAAAAAGAGAATTATCGGTATACAGCATCAAGCCCACGCTGCCAAAGCCATGGCAAAAGGCTTCAGAGCCTTTCCTGTACGGACCTCGCGGTTCAGAAACAGTTTCATCCCAAGAACTATAAACGCACTCAATCAATTGCTCCTTGTAGAACGGTTTGTACTTATAAGTGCAATCACCCCACTGTAAACTTGCACTACAGTTATAATATTGCACAACCTGCACCACTTTATAAAGCGCATATTTACATATGATGACGGTATCATTTGTAAGATGAAATGCAACAAAATATGTTGATTATATTATACAGATAAAACTTCATTTAAATAATCTGTATTGTTAATAATTAAACATGTGAGGACACGGTGCCGCAGCGCTAGCAAGTTCACGTATTGTTCCTGCCTCACGCTGTATATTTGCTGGGCTGGCGTGACACTGGAAGGATAGACGAATAGAATAATTAAACACGTACTATGAAGATATTTTAATGTTCCTTAAAAGTTTTGAAGAATCATCGTTGTAAGCTTACAGATGGCTTAACGTCTATTACAGAGCTGATTGTGTAGTGATTGGGTAGGAATTGGAGGTTAGTATGTTTGAAAGAGACAGTACTGCTACAATAAATTATTTCATCGAAGGTCACGCATGGCGCAGCAAGCATCTGAGACATGAACAATCACTGCACCATTGTGTTCTTAATAACATGCTTTCATTCCAATCATCATGAAAATGATATCACGTATACATCTCAGTATTTTAATTATTCAGAGAGCTGTAATGGATTCTGTGTCCTGTCAGAGAAAGAGAAAGAACAGAAGCATGTAGTGATTCACACACATACAGCACATTGAAGACCAAATACAAAACAAAGCATTTAACGTGCTACTTTAGTTACTATGGGATTTGAGAAACTAGTAAATTAAATGATTTTAGGATGAAGTTTACGATGTTCTACTTTAATGACAAAATAAACTACGTGATTAAAGTGGAAATTTCGAGATTAAAGTTGACATTTCATGTTTTTTTCCCACTGTGTGCCTATTTTATTTGTCTGTACCTTAATAAGCTCAGATGGTGGGCTATGACTCCCTTTTCGTGGCGACTTTGATATGTGACTTCATTTTTATTTTGGCACTGTGCGACTTTGTGAACTTGAGCTTTCGAGTTTCTCCGACACATTATGTCACTTGATCAACTTCCTT